>NW_026067893.1:14886557-14893087 GCF_014885135.2 Alexandromys fortis
GGAGAGATGGCTCAGCAGTTAAGAGCATTGCCTGCTCTTCCAAAGGTCCAGAGTTCAATTCCCAGCAACCACATGGTGGCTCACAACCATCTGAAATGAGATCTGATGCCCTCTTCTGGCTGCAGACACACAGACAGAATATTGTATACATAATAAATAAATATTTAAAAAAAGAAACAACTTGAATATCTTTTGTTAATTGCATATTTCTATATTTTATCTTTTTCTTTTCTTTCTTTCTTTCTTTTTTTTTTTTTTTTTTTAAGATGGGGTTTCTCTGTGTAGTCTTGGCTGTCCTGGAACTTGCTCTGTAGACCAGGCTGGCCTCAAATGCATAGAGATCTGTAACATGAACGGTCTGCTTGTTTATGTTTCTGTCCTGCCCAGTTCCCCACAATTGTTTAGCCCCAAAGAAAATCACACATAGGTCTCCATAAATTATAAGCTGATTGGTCCATTAGCTTAGCCTCTCACTGGCTATCTCTCACATCTTGATTGACCCATTTTTTTTTTTGATCTATGTTAGCCATGTGGCTCAGTACCTTTTTCAGTGAGGCAGATGACACCCTGCTGCTTAGGTGATCTGGGCAGGAGTGGGAGGAATCAATTTCCTCCTTCCCAGAATTCTCCTGTCCTCCTTGCATCATTTCTACTTCCTGTTTGGTTTTCCCGCCTATACTTCCTGCCTGGCCAATCAGTATTTATTTAAAACATGACGGACAGAATACAGAAAATTCTCCCGCACCAGAGATCTGCCTTTCTCTGCCCACAAGTGCTGAGATTAAAGGCTTGTGTTAACATTGCCCAGCTGGAAGAATCCTTATTTTGAATACTCAAAAATCCTTTCTGTCTCTCAGCTGCACCCTGTCAGAGGTCAACGGTCCTCAGAGTCTCTTGTGACAGCGTCTGTGGTGGCGTCCTTGTCTTCCACTTTGCGTTGCTTTAATCTTCTTTCCACATCAAAGCCTCCACTATCTCTAATAAGCCACTCTGACTATGCTGTTCCTAAATTCATCATATCCAAGAAAACTAAACAAAGTATCATATAAGACATGGCTGCCCCCCACCCCTTCAGCCTCTGCCAACTCTATGATTCGCCATGCCACAGATCTCTGTGAGTTCGAGACCAGCCTGGTCTACAAGAGCTAGTTCCAGGACAGGCTCCAAAACCACAGAGAAACCCTGTCTCGAAAAACAAAATAAATAAATAAATAAATAAATAAATAAATAAATAAATAAATAAATAAAGATTCGCCATGCCAGATGTGACACCTTCCAATCCCTCACTGTCTTCTGTGTGGACCATCATCTTTCCTGGTGCTTCATATGGACAGGGCTCTGACTGCTTGTCTTGAGAGGAAGAACAGCAGGGTGTGTAGGAGTGTATGTTCTGAAGCCAGCATACCTGGGTTTGAACGGTCTTTTTTGTTCTTAGGGAAGTTGCTTAACCCCTCCATGCCCCAGAGTTCTCATGTGGGAAATGAACACAGCAGCAGTACTAGCCTCATTGGTTTGTATTAATCGAGTTAATACATATAAAGAGCTTGTAATAGTGTCTGGCAGCATCTAGTAAGTGCTCAATAAATCTTCATTCTGATGATCACTGTTATTAACTAGTTACTAATAGCTGTCATTTATTTATATCATTATGGATGACACTTGGCAGGAAGATGTACCCAAGGCAGAAACACCTGGACATCCCCAACTGAAGGTCTAGGAGTCACCCAGAAGTCACTCTTGGCTGGTGTCCCTGACAGGAATGTTCTTGTTCCTTGCCTATGTCCCTTGACCCTCCATCCCAGACACTCAACTTCTTGACAGAAACAGCTAGAGGTACAGGAAAACACATTGTATCAAAGGAGCCTGGGAACATTCTTTGCTTTGTAAAACCCTGGGCTGCCACCACCCCAGTCATCTCCATCCCACTCACCAGGTCTGCCTTCACTCGTGAAGCAGGCTTTTAAGTCTGAGTGCTCAGTGGCATACTCCAAGGCTCTGGGCCAGAATTCCTCTGGAATCCAGTCTCCCGTGTTGGGGGCTCACTTGTCCCTCACCACCATAATGTTCTCTTTCTGAACTCTTCCAAGCACAAACTTTTTACTTTGTGTTCTCCTTATGACCCGGGCAGAAAGCAGCCAGGAGCAGAGAATTAGCATGATGTTTGTCTGATAGGGCAGAGCCAGAAAGTGCTACGCCTGATTTTCTAGAGGCCCAGCTGCTAGCTTCGATCACAATGAAGCACTTAGATGTGGACAGGTGTGAGAGTCAAGGATCAGTCTGGGGGATTCCGAGCCGCTCTGGTTCGGCAGAGCAAATGGGGAAACAACAGGTGTCTGCAGATGCACCGACCCGTGAGGCACTGCGCCTATGGCTCGCTCGGGAGTTTGAATTCTCATGAAATGGGTCCTTTTGTGATGCCCTCCCTGTCCCCACACACTGGTTCTCCATGGGGCTTCAGAAATTCTGCATCCTGAGGACTTCTGCCAGCCTTGGTTATGGGTACTTGGAGATTTGGTGCTACTCACTCGGGATTAGCTGCCCTTGGAACCAGAAATTCTGACATTTTAGGCTGTTGGTTGATTATAGAACACTGCAGTCATCTCTTTGTATAGTAATTAAGGGGACTTGTTGGCTTGAGCACATGGTTAGGACCAACAGAACTGAAAGGACATTGGCCCACTAAATGGGGACCCCAAATCTAGGGTGCTCAAAGTCACTAAGATTTCTCTGAAAATATGGCATGCTCAGGCTTGACAAGCAGACATATTATGGGAGGGAGAATTAATCTGACAACCCCCCAATACTGGAGTTAGAAATTGGGTTGGAGAACTCCGTAAAATAGGCATTTCCATTACTCTTGTCTAAGGTGGACAGGAACCAGGGCCTACTAGATGAATCACACTTCATGAGTTTTTCTAGCCCCTCTTACATTGTGGAGTGATGGCAAAACCCACTTAAAACTGACATGCCCCCGTGTTGATCACCAGGCAGCGACAGACAGTTGCTCTTTAGTGAGGCTTAGAGGCAGACAAACTCAAAGGCCAAATGGCAGCCACCAAAGGAAAGGAAGGAAGTAGAATACGTGGGTCTGCCGCTCAGGGAAAGAAGGAAGTTGGATGAAGGTCACTGGAGGGAACAGCCTGAAAAGAGTAGGTGAACAGCTACAAAGTTCACATGTAAGGGAAAGCTGCCTGTAGCATTATTATTCATAACCGCCAGACTGGAAATGATTCAAGTATCCATCAAAGGACAACTAAGTACCCCACAGAACAACTTTATCTTGGAATACAGTACAACCACTAAAAACACTGGAGAATATATAAATGTGCTGATACAAAAAAGATATCGTGAAATAAAGAGGGAAAAAAACCACAGTGTACCAGAGTATGCATATAGTGCGATCTTTTCGTGCTGTGTGTTTTCTTTTTAAGGTCAGACATGTAATGTTTACAAACATATTCTTGTATTGCATAGACAATATCTACAAGGAAGTACAGTTATTCTTTGACAGTGTTACAGCCTGCTAAACTTGTGGTAAACTGAAAACATTGAGAGTGGAAAATGCATTTCATACATCACAGTCTAGCCACAAAGTTCACTGTAGAGCACTGCTTTTGTCTCCTGGCTGATGAGCTGCACCTTGCAGCCCCTGCCCAACGCCCACCAGAGAGTATTTTGTAGCATATTGCTAGGCCAGGAAAAGATGAAAGTCCCAATGCTCACTGAACGTGTGTTGCACTGACACTGTCACAACGTCTAAAGCCATTAAGTGGAACCATCGTAAGTCAGGGCTATTTGCACAAACACGGTTGGCAGCATCTCCAGGACTGGATTATAAGGGAGGAATCAGGGAATTTGTTACTTTCAACTTTGGAGTCTTTTATATGGCTTGTCAAGTTTTTATACGTACAGGTATTGTGCCTGCATGTATGTCTGTGTACCATGTGGGTGCCTAGTATCCAAGGAGGCCAGAAGAGGATGCTAGTGTCTCTGGAACTGGCTGCAAGCCGACCGTGTGAGTGCAGAGAATCGAACCTGAGTCGGCTAGAAGAGCAGCAAACTTTTGTTTTTTTTAAATTTTTTTTTAAACTTTTGACAGTGACATTTGAAGATCTGCTCTTGGTATATAGATATCTCATCAACTACTGTCCTTTTTTTAAAAAATACTTATTTATTTATTATGTATACAATATTCTGTCTGTGTATATGCCTGGAGGCCAGAAGAGGGCACCAGACCCCATTACAGATGGTTGTGAGCCACCATGTGGTTGCTGAGAATTGAACTCAGGACCTTTGGAAAAGCAGGCAATGCTCTTAACCGCTGAGCCATCTCTCCAGCCCTCGGATTGACAATTTTGAACAACTTTTTACTTTTTAAAAAATTCTGTTTTAAAAAGACTTTGATGATTTCAGCAAGGTGAATTTCCTGATGTCTTATATAGCAACAGGCCCTCTGTATCAGTGGATTCAGTTGTGTGAAGTTGGGACTGGAGAGTGGCTCGGGGGTTAGAAGCACAGGCTGCTTTTCCTAGCCCCCATATGCTGGCTCATAATTGGCTGTAATCCAGTTCCAGGGGGTGCTGAACCCTCTTCCTGCTTCTTTGAGCATCAGGCATATACATAGTACACATACTTACATGAAAGTAAAACACTCATACATATCAGATGAAGATAAATATAAATTTTAAAAATTTTGTATGAGGATTGAAAATATTTTAGGAAAAAGAAACCTTTGTTCTGAATGTGTACAGACTTTTTGTCATCTTCTAAAATAATTTCATTGTTTTAGGTATTGTAGTAATAGGCTGTTTGTTGGTTCCCGGCTGTTCAGACCCAAAATAGTCACACAGAAACTGTATTAACTAAATCACCTCTCGGCCCATTAGCTCTAGCTTCTTATTGGCTAACTCTTACATATTAATTTAACCCATTTTTATTAATCTGTGTATGGCCATGTGGCTGTGGCTTACTGGTTAAAATTCTGGCATCTGTCTCCAGCAGGGCTACCTCTCCAGCAGGGCTACCTCTCTGGCTCCACCCTTCTTTCTCCCCACATTCACTTTAGTTCCCTCCTCCGTTCCCCCCCCCCCCCCCTTAGCTCTTTCTGCCCTGCTCTGCTATGGGCTCAAAGTAGTTCTTTATTCATTAACCAATAAAAGCAACACATAGGCAGAAAGACCTCCCATACCAAGGTATTATAAATAATTTAGATGTAACCTAAAGTGCTATGTGCAGATAATACAAGAGACTTGAACAACTTTGGAGTTGGGGTCTGAGGGGATCCTGAGAAACTATTCAACTAGAAAGGTTTCCTCTTGCTTCTTTTCTTCCTCTCTTCTTTCTCCTTTCCCTCTCCCTTCCCCTCCCTCCCTGTTCTATCTACCTGTCTCCCCTCTCTCTCTGCAGTGATGAGAATGGAATCCAGGGCCTCACACATGCTAGGTGAATCAATACTCTACCCCTGAACTATATCCACAGCCTTCACTGAGGGCAACTTTGCATTGTTAATTTACATTCTTTTCAAGCACACGTAGAATATTTGGAAAAAAAAAAAAAAAGCCTAGCAAGATTCAGGGAGATCCCGACAGGATGATAACAGCAAAGGATGTCTGGATGCTCTGTCTGTCCTCTAGTGTAAGAGACTCAGTAACAAGCAAAAGTATCATATTAAGTATACTTAAATAACGCGTATATACATGCCTTTTTAACAGAGGTAACAGAGGAAAAACTTGTGCTGGTGAATTTTCTCAGTTTTTTTCAGCTTTCACTTTTAATTATGATGACAGAACTCTTTGCTCCTGTGTTGAAATGCCTCTGAATAAATGATCAAGCTAATTTATATCTCACCTTCTTCCTTGAAGGACTGAAGCAGGTCCGTTGCTTGTGAATGCAGTTTGGAGTCTGAAGAAACCCTCTCGCTGGTGGTTGTCATGCTCATTTACTACAGCGTGAAAATCCCCCCGGATCCTAATGCGTGCCCACAGTCGCCAACATCTGAAGAATCCTGTTTTTCTCTGGAGAGGCGTCCACACCTGCCAGTCACAATAATGCTTAGATATTGACAGGGACAGATGTCCAAGATAGCTTACGTGTGGGGTGGGAGAACCTAAACCCACAAGCTACAGCCAGCTCCAGGGTAATCCAACTGCATTGTAGGTTATCTACTTATGCATATAGTTTAGGCACCAAGAAAGGAAGGAGGAGCCACAACTTTTGATATTCTTTATTTGTAATGCTGAAGATAAACCCAGGCCTTACACTAGGCAGGCAGGTACTTAACGTTGGAGGGAGAGGAGGGAGAAAAATAACCTTTTTGGATTTTTGGGGTTTGTTTTGTTTGTTTGTTTGTTTGGTTGGTTTTTCAAGACAGGGTTTCTAGCCGGGCAGTGGTGGCGCATGCCTTTAATCCCAGCACTTGGGAGGCAGAGGCAGGCGGATCTCTGTGAGTTCGAGGCCAGCCTGGTCTACAAGAGCTAGTTCCAGGACAGGCTCCAAAGCTACAGAGAAACCCTGTCTCGAAAAACCAAAAA
>NW_026067893.1:14896771-14909530 GCF_014885135.2 Alexandromys fortis
AAAGAAAAAAGAGAAGACTGGATGCAATTGCATTGTAGGTTATCTACTTATGCATATAGTTTAGGCACCAAGAAAGGAAGGAGGAGCCACAACTTTTGATATTCTTTATTTGTAATGCTGAAGATAAACCCAGGCCTTACACTAGGCAGGCAGGTACTTAACATTGGGAGAGGAGGGAGAAAAATAACCTTTTTGGATTTTTGGTTTTTTTTTGTTTTTGTTTTTCAAGACAGGGTTTCTCTGTGTAGCCTTGGTTGTCCTGGAACTAACTAACTCTGTAGACCAGGTTAGCCTCAAAGAATAACAATCCTTCTCAGAAGTGAAACTTGACAATGGTCTGGTCCATGGGGCTGCTCAGAAAAGTGCTGCTCTTGTATGTCTCATTGGTATTGGAAAAAATAAACCTGTACAACCTGCCAAAAAAAAAAAAAAAAAAAGAATAACAATCTTTTTGAGCAAATATATTTCTAAGAGAGCACAGAGGTCATGAGTAGAGGAAGAGTGAAAACTTGGGCATTTTGCTTGTTTATTGTTTAGCACTTCTAAAAACCATTATTTCTTTTTATTTCATGTGCCTGCATGTATGTCTGTGTACCACATATGTGCAGTGTCAGTGGAGGCTAGAAGAGGATGTCATACTCTATTGAACTGGAGTTGCAGATGCTTGCACATGGCCATATGAGTGCTGGGAACCAATCCGGGCCCTCTGGAAGAGCAGTAAGTGCTCTTAACCACAGAGCCACCTCTCCAGCCCTGCTTAGCATTTTTAGTGTATACGTAGGTGAGATGAGGGAACACAGCTAACTGCAGGCCTGAGATTGTTTAAGCTCTAGAGGGTCAGGGTTCTTCTATGATAGGAATTTCTGACTTCCAGCCCCACTGCCCATACCCTCAATCTGTCTGGGCTCAGTTGGCTTTCTGATTATTAAGACTCCAAACTCTGAGTTGGGAAAACTTGTCCATAGTCCCCACTACTCAGGAAGCTGAGACAGGAGTATTGATTGGCATGCTTAGGCAATATAGGAACCCCATCTCAGAAGAGAAAGAAAGGAAAATGGAAAGGAAAAAAAGAGTATGTTCTCCATTTTTCTTTTTTGGCTTCCTGATCCCATAGAATTGACATCAACTTGGATCTTCTAATGAAACCTTATGTCTTTTTCTTCTGAATGTTTCCTTGTGCATTTCTTTATATAAATGCCTTGAGAAGCTAGGTAAGTATTGTATGGTTGTTCTGTCTCTTTAAGAGACAAGCCACGCCCACTCCCTCCCCAGTCTGCTGAGGCAGGCTGATCTTCAGCTTCTGGCCTGAGCTCACTTTCTTTTCCATCTTCCTCTGGGAGAGATAGTTTTGCTTCTGCCTCTTTCCCCACTTCTCCGCTACCCCCCCACCCCGTCTCTTTTTCCTCTTCTCTCTCTCTCTCTCTCTCTCTCTCTCTCTGCCTCCCCTTCACCCTTCCCCCTCCATAACCCCCTGAATAAACATTCAACCTCACCCTGCATGTCATGTCTATCCATGTCTCTGTCTTCTGCCCACCTGCCATGTGTCTCCCTGCCTGGGACCAGCCACTGCTCAGGAACCAGCAGCCGTCTCTGCCTGGGACTGGCTGCTCCCAGAGTCTGCTGCCTGCTGCCACATGGCCCGCTACCACCATTTGGGACCTATAGCATTTCTGCTGCCTACTGCCGCTGGGGATCTTGCAGCATTTTTTAAAAAAATTATAAAAAGTATAAAATTTGTATGTAATCAATGAAATATTGAACACACAGAGTTTTCCAAAAGCTGTGTCTAGGAGCCAGAGAGTTAGCTCAACAGGTAAAAGCATTTGCCTCCAAAACCCGGTGACCCGAATTCAATCCCTACAGCCCATGTGAAATGCTGAGTCTTGGCAAGCATCTGTAATCCTAGCACTCCTAGAGTGAGATAGAGTTCATGACAAGGTAGCTTAGAGTATGCTGTGCAGCAGCAGAAATACGAGACCTTACTTCAACAAGGGGGAAGACAAGCACCCACCCAGGAAAGCTGTCCTCCATGGGATACGGATGCTCCAACCCCAAACACAGAGTGCTGCGATTAAATCTGAAGCAACAGCTGGGCATCGTAAGGCTTCCAATTGTAATCCTATATTCTTGAAGTGGAGATTAAGAGAGTGAGGAGTTCAAGGTCAGCCTTGACTACACCTCAAACGTGAGGTTAGCCTGAGCTATATGAGACCCTGTCTCATAAACAAAAAAAAAAGGGACTGGAGAGATGGAACTGCAGGGAAAGCTTTGGCTGCTCTTACGGAGGATTCTAGTTTGGTTCCCAGCACCCACATGGCAGCTCACAGCTGTCTGTAACTCCAGTTTCTAGTGACCCAGTACCCTCTTTTTACCTCCATGGGCACTACATGCATGTGGTACAGACATACATGCAGGCGAAACGCCCATACACATAAAAGAAAAATGTCTTAAAACAAGACAACCTAGCGTACTTGTGCACGCCGTCACTCAAGAGGCAGAGGCAGTGGAGTTCTGTGAGTTTTAGGTCATTCTGGTCTACATAGCAAGTTCCAGGCCAGCTAGAGCTACATAATGAGACTCTGCCCCCCCCCAAAAAAAACAGGAAAAACAAAAACAATAAATAAGCAAAAACATGGAGTAAACTAACCTTTCTATGGCCAAGGATGCTTACCAGCTTTGTAACTGAAAATAGGCCCTGGGATGAGGAGATCCCCTCCAAGTGAGAAGGCTACAGTTTTCGAGTGGTGGGGCTCTCCAGTGGCGAGAGGGACTTTAACCAGCTGGGAGGTTCTCTGGGTGGAGCATTCTTCAGGGGCTGGAACTTCCGGGAGAAAGGCTGTTGGGGCCAGCTGGGATTTACTGGGGTTTATCTAACAATCCTTGGTCTGGAGACACAAATTGTTGTCTGCCTTTTTTTTTTTTTTTAATGTGCTGTACCAAGATAAAACCCCAGTAAATGAGAGGCCTAGAAGAACTGAAACCCCTTGAAGTAATGGATCATCCCCAAGGCCACCCAAGCAGAGAAAGTGGGGAGGAACACAGGGCTCTGGAACACAAGAGAGGGGTAGTACCTACAGAGGCCTTCCAGGAGTCTTGTTGGAAGGGAGCAAGAGCCAGACCCCAGAACCAAATCTTGTATCACCTGGAAAATTCTTTACTCTCTGTGGCTCCCTGGGTTGTGTTTTTTCACATTTTCTACCTCTGTTTCCATGGTGATTAGCATTAAAGCAGTTACCAGTAAAACAGTAAAAGCTGAGAGATGAAATGTATCATTAGAGGCAGGCAGTGTTCCATCAGGAGAAGAAAGCAGGCTGGCCCCAGGGCTGCCCTCTAGCAGTGGAGGGATCTGTCCTGGCATCCAGCTTGGGGCAGAGGAGGCTTGGAGAGAAGTAGCAGGCTTAGATTTGTAAAATGTCCACCATTATTTGTCCCTGTATTGTATTTAATTTCCCTGCATTTGTTTTTTTTTTTTCTTTTTTTTCTTTTTGGTTTTTCGAGACAGGGTTTCTCTGTGGTTTTGGAGCCTGTCCTGGAACTAGCTCTGTAGACCAGGCTGGTCTCGAACTCACAGAGATCCGCCTGCCTCTGCCTCCCGAGTGCTGGGATTAAAGGCGTGCGCCACCACCGCCCGGCTCCTGCATTTGTTTTTATATTTCTAACTGAACCAAAGAATGGAACCATGACTTACACGATCCTGTATTCTGGAGTGCCTGCTATATGCAGTCTGGTAAGGAACTGGGCAGATGTCAGAGGCTCAATATAGTTTATTTCCTTCTTTTTTTAGTTGAAAATATTTCTATATAAGACAGCTATGGTGGGTGCATGCCTTTAATCCCAACACGCCAGAAGCAGAGGCAGGTAGATCTCTGTAAGTTAGAGGGTAGCCTGATCTATATAGCCAGTTCTAGGACGTGAGAACTGTGTGGTCATGTGTAATGCATCACTATGCCCTTACTAACTTTTCTCTTAGCTCCTCTTCAATTCATATAATTGTGTGTGGAGGCCTGGAAATATGAGCCTATTTCCACATTGAACAATTTACCTCTCTACTTCCTTCAAGGTTATTGTGTTTATACCTCAAACAAAGGTCTCACCCCCGGTGGAACAGAGAGTTCTGCTCTCTCAAGGTTATTGTCAACAGGTGTGGCTAATAGCCAGCCCTTGTATTCCAGGAATAGAGAAGTAGATATGTTTCTACCTCAAACAAAAGTCTAAGGATCCTTCTATTTACATCTATCCCCCCCCCCCCCGTGACATCACTGATGATTTGAAATTGGGCACAATGGAAGGATTTACACCATAGAAATCTCCAGATGTTAAAAATTGTGCTTTGGGTTGTGCAATGGTGGCACACGCCTTTAATCCCAGCACTGGGGGGGGGGGCAGTCAATCTCTGTGTGTTCAGGGCCAGCCTGGTCTACAGAGAGCATTCCATGACAGCCAGCGCTACAAAGACAAACCCTGTCTTGAACACACACACACATACACACACACACACACACACACACCTGCGCACCAAAAAAAAAAAAAAATGGTGCTTTGGGGTTTGGAGAAATGGCTTAGCAGTTAAGACTTCATACTTCCCTCCCAGAGAACTCGAGTTCAGTTCTCAGCATCCACGTGGCAGTTCACAACCATTTGTAACTCCAGGTCCAGGGGATCTGACACTCTCTTCTGGCCTCTGCGGGTATTGCATACACATGGTGCATAAACATAAACAAAACACCTGTTCACTGAAAGACCTGGATAAATCCATACCCCCCTCCCAGCAGGAAAAAATAGAGCCAAAAATCTAATCAGGGAGAGAAAAATCAGAAATCTAGGATTTGCTGGTTCAGTGATTCTGTTTCAGGAACTAGCTGAAGATAAAGTTAGATTATAATCTTGAGAATAATCTTGAGAAACGTGGAATTGTCCCCTTGTGATTATCATTGGTATTTTTGGAATACTCTGTTTTGGGAACTGGCTGATTATAATCTTGAGGATAATCTTGAGAAACAGGGAGTTGCCCCTTGTGATCATCACTGGTATTTTCGGAATTTTCTATGACGCCCTCCCTACCCCCTTCGGATTACTGGGCTGTGGTTTCTTCCCTTAAAAACCCCATCTCCCACTTACTCGGGGGTCGAACTCCTCCCCTGTGTGGGTTATGAGTCTCGGCCCCAGTGCTCTGGTTCCTGTCCTGTCAAATAAACCTCGTGTGATTGCAGCAAGGACGGTTTCTCGTGAGTTACTTGGGGGGGGGGGGGTCGTGTTATCCTGAGACTTGAGTGAGAGTCTCCCCTCACTGGGGGTCTTTCACACAAGAATAATGAATCTTTAAAGGGGGAGGACTTTTCTTCTGGTTTTAATCGGCAGGCCATATAGTTCTTATTAGTTTGTTTCTATTCTCCCTGCCCTAAGGTTGTGAGAAAATGACGAGTACAGTCCTTCGGAAGAGCAGCCAGTGCTCTTAACCACTGAGCCATCTCTTCAGCCCCTTGTCTATCGTTATTTTTTCTTTTGCCAGACAAAACTTTTTTTAAAAAGTTGTTACGAGGTAAAATATGTTTATACTTTCTTTTACAGCTTCTTGGTTTCCAGTCGTGGTGTGTAAAGTACCCCTCCCTTTCTCTACCAAGTTATAGCTTCCTAAATTTTCAAGATTGTTATTGTCTTATTTTTTCACATTTTCCTTTAATCTATACAGAGTTCATATTTGAAAGTAGTATAAAATAGGAATCCAGTTTTATTTTCTTCCAGATGGAAGTTGACTTGGCACCATTTATTAAATAATCCATTCTTTTTCATGGAATTGAAATACCAACTTTGTCATACAGTAAATTCTCATATGTATACTTGGTCTATTTCTGGGCTCTCAATTTTATTCCACGGATCCATTTATCTATTCCCATGCCAATACCAAATTGATTTAATTACAGAGGTTTTATAGTTCGCTCTGATGTCTGGGAAGACAAGTCTCACTCTTTATTTCTCCTTCTTCACATTTTTATTTGCCTCTCCCAAGTATTTATTCTGCTATGTAACTTTGAAATCATTCAGTTCATTTTCCCCTCCAAATAAAAGCCTTCTTGTTATCCAATTAAAATCACATCAAACGTGCACATTAATTCTGATAAAATTTGATTTTTCTATCAGTATTCTTTTATTATTTCCAAAGATATTTGCTGAGTGCCTACTTTGTGACAACCTCACAGGAGAAAACAATAGACAGGCATAGCCCCCTTTCTCTTGAAGGTCAAACTATTCCATTTATCTTAAGTGGCCTTGCAATTTCACTCTTGGATATATATTCAGTAGAAATGAGTGCTGACACCCACCTCAAGATAGTACAAGAACACTCATAGCCGCTTTAAGCAATAAACAAAAAGGAAGGCACACCACTGTTCCAATAGAAGCACGGGTAAATAGTAGTTTGTTTCTTATACAGTGGGATACCACACAGCCGTGAAAAGGAGTGAACTTCTGATACCTGCCACAACAGAAACGAATCTCACAGGCTGAGCACAGGAAGGTAGATGCCCCTAGTTAGTAATTGCCCTATACAAGCTCAAAGTCAGGCCTATTTATATAGAGAAATCATGTCTCCTTGGGGGGGGGGGCGGTGAATGCTTATTGACTGTGAGGGGACAGGGCCCCTTCTGGAACAGCTCATGCCTTGTCTTTGTCCTGGCCAGGGAGTATATGAATTCACATTTCTTGAGTCATGTACTTGAGAACATTTGCTTTACCGTTCTAAGCAGGGTTTCAATCAAGACGAATAAGAATAAGAAGGAAATTTACCGCCACATAAGGTTGTTGTTTGCCCCGCCTGGGTGTTGAGGATGAGTGGTCCGGCTGGGCCTCCGCCTTCTGTTTTCCCTCTCTGGGAAAATGACTTTCTAGTGTTTTCCAGCCTGGGCTTCTGCAGTCTTGAAGCTGCTGCAGCGATGATCAGCAATGATTTTCTAGCCTCTCCTCCCTTAATAAATTTATGAGACAACATCTCTGTGTAAACTACAGTACAGCTTGTAGAGAAGCAACAGACGTGGGCCAGCCAGCTCTGACTCCCTCTCCCCCACTGGTCAATAAGAAACCGCAGGGTTCTTCTGCCTTACCCCCAAAAGAGTTATAAAAGTTCAGTAAGTGCCTGGAAAGCAGGCAAGACTCGGAGATGCAATCTGGATCACCCATTACCAATTTGCTTTGCTCACCCACCGTAGTGGCTGGGCCTTATGCTTCCTAGGGGGAAATGAGCAGTTTGGATGCCTGCTCCCTCCTTCTCCCTGCTCCCAGCTCATCCACTCTCCTTTGTTCTCCATCAGCGTGCTCCCCAATGGGGGGGCGGGTGGTCTATATTTGTGGCTCTTTGGGGAGAGAACTTGGAGCCCAACTTGGGGTCTCACATGTAACCCCAAGACTGCAGCATGAGATGTTGCCTGTGGCAGTTCTAAACTGCGGCTTGCCATGTGCACCAACGAGCTGCAGCTATTTCCTGCCATTTTGTATTTCTGATCTCTGGGGTTGTGAGTGACTCACGCTTCCCAGTTCATTGTGAGGACAAGTCCCACCGAGTTGACTGGCTGATGCTCCTGGAGGACATTCCTAACCCACCACTCTGGAAAGTTATTAGAAGGCTAACTCCTGAAATCACTAATCCCCAAATAGCCTCTATTCTCTCCACTGCTGGCTTCCAGTCTTTGATTTTATGCACAGTAGTTCCCAACTCAAGGCCAAAAATTCTACCCCATGCCGAGCCACTTTCAAAGGAGAACCAATATGCTAAGACTGGAGGGGGATTGTGAATAGCAGCTAATTGTCAGTTTGTCTAGTGAAAAGAGCTTCCTCTCCCCCCAGCAGGCTGGCTATTTGTTCAAGTTTTCTGGGGTTTTGAAGCACCTCGCCGGTAGGGGCAGTTCAAACTCAGCGGTTTTAATTATTAATCAGGTCAAAGGCGGATGACAGTTTTTCTTCTCTTCAGGGAAGGGTCTTGAGAGTTCACAGGGGGCACGTCCAGGCCCTTGTCCTGTGCTGGAGAGAAAGGAGAGGAGCGGGCAAAATGATTGAAGCCAGAGCAGTCTTGAGTCGTTAATGTCAGACCTGTGGGCCCATTGTAAGGAATGTAGGTCTCTATCCTTTTCAAAGATTCGTGGTTTTCCGAGTCGAGCAATTCCATGTCAGCAGCACACATGAACATGGATCCTGTTGCATGTGCCCTTGCAAAGCAGAGCACGGAAGAGGTGGAGACTCTTCATATGTGTCCACTCTGGGGTGTCAGCTTCCTCCCGGTGGCAGTGGGATGGCCACCTCTTTGCGAAGCACACTGTGGGAAAGTCTGAGGCTTTTCCTAGTTTGGGTCTGTAAAGTCTCTAGTGCACTGACTTTGTGTTTGTCCTACCTCCCCTACGTCTTTTTGATCCCTAGGGATCACCCTTCTCCTCTTGGCTTGAGACCTCAGTTTGACAAAATCCAGAAAAGTCTTCCCGTTCTGCCTATTCGTCAGCCATTCCAAACAATCCCAGCAGGCGCTGCCTCTCACCCTTGTTGCTAGGCAGATTCCCTGGTTGCTAGGCCACCACTGTTTCTTCTTAGCCTGGGAAAGGCTAAGTCGAGATTTCCAGTGACCCACTGAATCCTCAAGCTGCCCACCCACCAGCAAAGTGAGTAGATCCTAAACCTTATTGTGTGTGAACTCGGTGCCCAGTGTAGATCAATTCCAAATGGGAAAACAGGCAGCAGAGCCAGGGTGTTCCTTATAGAGGTGACCCAGTACGCCACATGAATGATGGGCAGGCCATCTGGGAAATTTCTCTGGACCATGGCCTGGACATGCCCCCCTGTGAACTCTCAAGACCCTCCCCTGAAGAGAAGAAAATTTTTCTTCAGCCTTGACATGAGCTTAGACAATTTTCTCTGGTTTAAGTTCCGACACTGTCAACCGTAAGAACTCAGAAAACCTTATGTGCAGCTAGAGACTCCCTGGTTCTAGTGGTAGAGTGTTACGTTCGAAAGGCTGACTCTACTAATCTATAATGAATCTATGTAATCTATACTGAATCATATGGATCTAAAATGATTCTATAAGGATATTGCCTTTGCTCTATGGGGGGGTACAGAGTTTTCAGGGAACAGGATGTAAGTGAATTGGTGTGGACCCCAATTTGTAAAAAAGGTTTATGTATTTATAGCTACCCCCCCTTTTTTTAAACCTCCCCACTATGTTTCAGGCAAAATACGGGGTGATTTACAGGATGACATTTAATTTCCCACGTTAAATATGAGAAAAACAAAAATGCTTAAGCCCATTTTATTAAAATATTAGTTCAGGGCCATCAGAATGGCTCCGGGGTAAAGGAGTCAGCAACTCTGACAACCTGAATGTGGTCACAGGGTGAATGGAGAGCAGTGATGCCTGGGGACTCCTCTGACCTCCACACACAAAATAACTGAAAAAAGGGCTGGAGAGATGGCTCAGCGGTTAAGAGCATTGCCTGCTCTTCCAAAGGTCCTGAGTTCAATTCCCAGCAACCACATGATGGCTCACAACCATCTGTAATGAGGTCTGGTGCCCTCTTCTGGGCTTCAGGCATACACACAGACATAATAAATAAATGAATAAATAAATAAATAAATAAATAAATATTTTAAAAAATAACTGAAAAATTCTTTTAAGCAGCTTAGGTTTAAATTGTTAGCATCTAGGGGTCTTGATAGGGTTCATTTTCTCCTCCAGTTAAAGAAGTAGAAGGCAGAAAAGCTCTGGAGTGAGGCAGGTGGCAGCAGGAAAGTCTCAGGTACAACAAACAGGATCGGCCTGTGAAGAAAGGCTTTGGTTAGGAGTGAGGACACACACACACCACACAGACACGCACAGCACACACACACCACACCACACACACACCATACATACATGCACAGCGCACCACACACACCACACAGACACGAACAGCACACACACACCACACCACACACACACCACAGACATGCACACCACACACACACATCACACATATACACACATTGCACACACTGCACACACACATCACACACATTGCACACACACCATACACAGCACACACACATCACATGCATACACACACAGCACACACATATTACACACACACACACACACAGGCATGCACACAGAGCAAAGCACACACATAAAGATTCTGAAAAGCAGGGAGTGGGGATGACATGGTGTGTGTGGGTGGGAGGACAGAGACCCTGAAATCTGGTCTCTCCTCAGTGGACTGGGGGCTTTAAAGGATCTTTGAGGGGGCCTTCCTCCCCTACATTAGGGCTGGTCAGTTCAAACAAAGAGAGCCTGATAGGCCCACAACTTTTGACTACACATATCCTGGTCTGGCCTTGAACTTGTTAGACCAATCTACCAGCAGGGGGGCCTGGAAGAAAAAGCCTGCCAGGCCTTTATCACAGGTCAGGAGGGTGAAGGAGAAGCCAGAAGTTAGTCATCTTTACTATCTGTCTGTGGCTCCTCTCCCTGTCTGTTTACTGGAGATCTGTTTAACTCTCATTCCCTCAAAATGACTTAAACAAAGGCTATTCGGCTAAGATGTAAGAGAACCAGGATTGACTGCAAAGCTGGCTTAATAGGTCCCATTTGTCTGGGAATGTGCAGGTATGGGTTGGAGGAGAAACTTGGCTAAGGGATACCGAAGTGCTGGGAGTCAGCCAAACAGGGATTTCTTAGGCATAAGGGTCCATGTGGAAGTAAGACTTGGCTGAGCCTCCATCTACACATGAAACTATAAGGCTCACCTAGCAGGCCTTGGTCTTCAGGAGCGTCTTTGAGAGAAGGGCCTTTGGATTCTTTTTAGCATTGGGTGAATATTTGTGTCCAGTAGAACATAGGGAGCTCGCTCTGGTTCGGTAGGCATCTGAGTGGTACAGACTGGCATTTTAAAGGGACTGCCAAAGCCTGGGGCTCTAAGAAGAAGGATCCTGGGGAAAGTGTGGTTGGATTAGGACCACTGAACTCTGCAGAGCAGTGTTCTCAACCTTCCCAACGCTGTGGCCCTTTAATACAGCTCCTCAAGTAGTGGTGACCCCCCCAACCATAGAATTATTTTTGTTGCTACTTCATAAGTGTAGTTTTGCTCTTGTTATGAATCTTTTATGGCTGGGTGGTAGTGGTGGTGCACACCTTTAATCCCAGCACTCAGGAGGCAGAGGCAGGCAGATCTCTGTGAGTTCAAGGCCAGCCTGGTCTACAAGAGCTCCAAAGCTACAGAGAAACCCTGTCTCAAAAAACCAACCAACCAACCAACCAAACAAACAAACAACAACAACAAAAAAAAAAACTTTTATGCAGATGGTCTTAGGAGACCCCTGTGAAACAGCTGCTCAGCTCCAAGGGCATCATGACCCACAGGTGGAGAACAATTGCTATAAAAATCTGGGACAAAGAAGTCCTTCCTTGGGGGCTAATGAGATGGCTCAGTGGTTAAGAGCACTGACTGCTCCTCCAGAGGACCCGGGTTCAATTCCCAGCACCCACATGGCAGCCCGCAGCTGTCTGTAGCTCCAGTTCAAGAGAATCTGACATCATTATACCAAATGTGCATGAAATAAAGTTAAATAAAGTTTAAAAAAAAAGAAGTCCTTCTTTATCCAGAGGGCTGATGAGTACCCCCATCCAGAGTGCAAGCAGACATGTATAGTAAATCATGTAAATCATGTAGTAAATCAGATCTGGGGACCAGAGTCTTAGAGGAGCCTGGGTGGTGGGTTCTGAAAGCCAGGGAGAGCACAGTGAAGCTTGGTAGTGGAGTTGGCCTCTGTTTGAAGCTACAATGAAAGAGTGTTCTGTAGCCAAGTCCTAAAGAACCAAAAGTGAGAAGTCTAAGTATCTAAAGAGATTGTTACTATAAAATGTATGGGTCTCATCTGGTACCAGGTAAGACCAGAGAAATCAGGGTCTCTCTCTTAACGTTCTGAGTCTCAATAAAATAATTCAGAACAGACTCAGACAGACTCTTGAAGACAATTTTAACTGCATTTAAAAGAAAAGGGCAGGGCAGGCAAGCTGTAATCTCAGCAGCTGCCAGAAAGAGGAGAATGGAGGAGAGACAAGGGAGAGGACAGGCCATTCTGGTTAAGACAGCAAGCACAGAGGCCAGCTGGGTCAGCCAGCGATATGGCAGGGAGGAGGCTGTAACGAAATAGTAAGGAAGCCCAGAGTCTTGGGGACAGCATGCTTAGAACACAGATAAAAGAAAAAATGCATTTTTGAGTAATGTAGAAAAGCAGGCAAGCTAACAAAGTCTCATGGTTGTGGCCGTGTAAGCTGCTGTGGATGGGATCAGGAATTCTGGGAAGGAAAAGTACATGATTTCATTAAAGGAGCAATTATTCCCACCTGTCTCTTTAGCATAGCTTATGGTAAACCTGCCTTCCTGAGGGGCAGTTCCTTAGCCAGCCCCATCAGAGGTTTTAAGTCCCCCCCCCTTCCTACCCCCTCCCTTCCTCCCTCCCTCCCTCCCTCCCTCCCCCCCCCCCCCCCCCCATCTCTTTGTTCTTTCTGGCTGTCATCACCACTGAGGGCCAGACAGCTGAAGTTTTAAGAGGTCCAATTGGTAAGGAAGCCACTGGGGCTGGGGCCCAGGAGAGGGGAGGAGAGTGCCTTCCCTGACCTCTGACCCACCTATTACAGCCAGCTCCCAGGAACTGAGGTTGCTGCCTAGTGTCCAGACATCCCTTGGCTGTGGAGGGACAGGTGAGGACTGGACTGCCTGGTCTACCATTCCTTCTGCCGGCTGC
>NW_026067893.1:14909720-15030738 GCF_014885135.2 Alexandromys fortis
TTTTTGGTTTTTCGAGACAGGGTTTCTCTGTGGTTTTGGAGCCTGTCCTGGTACTAGCTCTTGTAGACCAGGCTGGTCTCAAACTCACAGAGATCCACCTGCCTCTGCCTCCCAAGTGCTGGGATTAAATGCGTGCGCCACCACCACCCGGCTGCCCTCTTGGTTTTTTAACTTTTTATTTTGAGAAAAAGTTTAGGTTTTCCAGGCTGGCCTTGAACTCATTCCCAGCCCAGACAGGCCTTTGATTTATGATCCTCCCCCGCTCAGCCTTCCGAGTGACTGGGGTATCAGGCCTGCACCACCAGTCCTTTTCCTTGTAGCAAATGTTCTGGGATTGCATGAGAATTATTCAGGAGGATAATCAGTGCTCTGTACATTGTCTGAGTCTCTGCTTTTGCAATTTAGGTTTTTGGCTTTTCCCCAGTTTCCTATTGAAGTACTTTCTGAACAATCTCAACCTTGTCTGGACACCAGAAATTTGCCCAGCTTTGGGCCAAGGCAGCCAAGGGGGCTCCAGGGCCCCTGGAAATTTAGCAGGATGGGGTTAGCAGCTGTCTCAGCTGGATTTGCATGAAACAGCTGGTGGAGCCAGGGCAGGGAGAGGTGAACTCTCAAGAGAGGAAGAAATTGGGAGAGAGAGAGATGGAAGCAGCTGCAGTTGCTAAAGTCTTCCTGCCTGGACCCTTCCATTTGGAGGCTGCTGGGCCCTTCTACAGCAGGGGCTTCTGGGTCCTTCTACAGCAGGGGCTTCTGGGTCCTTCCATTGCAGGGGCTTCTGGGTCCTTCCATTGCAGGGGCTTCTGGGTCCTCCAATTTAGAGGCTGCTGGACCCTTCCATCTCATAGGCTACTGGTCTCCTCTATGGCTGGAGCTGCTGGATTCTTCCATGGCAGGGGCAGGTCTGCCCTTCCTTATTTCACAGTCTGCTGGACCCTTCCATCTCATAGGCTACTGGTCTCCTCTATGGCTGGAGCTGCTGGATTCTTCCATGGCAGGGGCAGGTCTGCCCTTCCTTATATCACAGTCTGCTGGGCCCTTCCATCGCAGAGGTTTCTGTGCCCTTCCATGGCAGGAGCTGCTGGGGCTCCAGCTCTCCCCACATGAGTTTATCCATAAAGCGATAAACAGGTTAAAGCAGAGCCCTATGGGCTGTAAACAGCGGGTGAGGGCAGCATCCTGAGGCCTGGTCATGTTTACCTGCAAAGCACCTGGGTTGTGACTGGGCTGAGATGGGGTGGTCGATTACATCCCAAGCCACTGGACCGTGGCTGTCAGGGGCTTAGATCCAGTCTGGGTACATGACTTTCAGTTGAAATAGAAGAGGGGAGGAATTTGGGCCTCTTCTGTTATTTTAGTAACCCGAGAGTCTCAGAAATTTGTGAGTGGTTCTGGCTTGTGCCCCCTTGGAGGACCCTTCCCCCACTTCTACCTCTCTTACATGGGTGAGCAATAATTTTTACTTTGTTTTTTGAGTCAAAAAAAATGACATGATAACCGTGGAATGGCACTAATGACTTAATGCTGACTGGCCTTTGGAAGGAAGATCTAGAGGGTGTCTGTCCACTCTGAAGCTTGGTGGGAGGACCTTTCTCCTGTCCCACGGATAATCTTCAGTCTCAAGCTTGGTTCCTGGGCAGCTGTGGTGAAATCAAAATCTTGATTCTCTAAGTAACTTGATGGCTTAGTTTAGACCTCGGTTGCTGTTCCATGAACTGCCTTGAAATTTAATCACTCAAATTTATTTCCTAGACCTCCTCTTCCAAGCCCATTAGTCTTCACCCTGTGACCTGACAGAGTAGTTATTAAAGATCCCTGTGGTTCTTTGCACTAGATTTAGGGGTGTGGGTAGCTCTGGAGGCAAGTTCTAACTGGAGTCACGGTTGGGTGGGTTTTCCCTCAATTGGCTGTGAATCCTCTCCAGGGCATCCTGGAGGCCCACAAGGAGAGCACCTACCTCTTCTTCCTTCTTCAGAAGGGAAGTGGTTACTTTGTCTAGGACTGGTGCTCTCAGGCTGGGGACTGTTGTCCTTGGTCCCCAGTCACATCGCTGACATTGCCCACCTTCAGTGTCCCTTTTAATAAAATGGAGATAATTACACATTTAAAAAATGTTTTATTGAAGACAAGGTCTTATGAGATAGCCTTATATCCCAGGCTATCCACCTATCCACAAATTCCCTATAGAGCCAAGAACGAGCTTCAACTTCTGATCCTCCTGTTTTTACCTCCCAAATGTTGGGATTACAGCCACCGTGTTTTATGTGGTGCTGGGGATCAAACCCAGGGTCTCTGCATATTAGGCAAGCTCTCTACCAACTGAGCTACTTCTCTAGCCCAACAATACACACTTTTTTTTTCTTAAAAGGTGGGGGGATTGTACAGGGGCCATAGAGATGGCCCAGCAAGTAAAGGTACTTTGCAAACCTGGTGACCTAGGTTTAATATCTTTATCTCCACAAAGGTGGAGAAAAGCAGCCATATGGAGTTGTCATGGCCTCCATATGCACACGTGCAATACACCCACACCAATAATAAAATAAAAATTTTAATAAAGGGGCAAAACTAAAGCCAACAAAAGGGGTGTCAGTGTAGAGCCTAACACACCACAGTAGGGTGCAACAAATGGCGGCTCCTAGCTCTTTCGCCTGGACAAACCTTCCTTTAGAATCTTGGACACTTTATTCATCTGGTTGAGAAACATCCTTACAAAATTTCATTTCAAGAATAGTTCCATAAATCAAGCATTTGGCCATCTCCTTCCTCCCGCTGAGGCCTTCCTCCCAGGCCTCTGTGATGCTCCCTAGTTGCTGGCAGCAGATGTTCTATGCAGCCAGTGGACAGGGGCTGTGCAGGAGAGTCTCAATTGTGTGACCTCCCCAGTCTGTGCCCCTGGGTCTGGACTCTCCTACTCTGTGCTTAGCTGGCCTCTGGAGGTAACTCCACAGGGCTTGTTCCTCTTTTGCAAGCTATGCTGGACCAGTTAAAGTTTATTCTGTAGAAACCTCCACCAAGAAGTCAAAAGATGAGTTTCCTGCTCTTAATAGATAATTTTTATTGGTTTTGCAATAAACGTATGAAATAGAAACAATAGCAATAAACTATCCCAACAAGAAATCGAAAGGCTCAGGCCCCCAAAGCCCTTCCTGCCTCTTCTTAATGAGTCTCTAATTTATAGAGCAGCCGGTGGGCCTACTTTTCTTGCTCCGAGCTTTTCAAACTCTTCCATCTTGGAGGCCCGGGTGCTCTGAGGCCTGGTGGACTTATCTCCACACAGTCGCTGTAGTGAGAACTGGGACATAGTAGAGCCAGACAAGAGGAAGTGGCACCGTCTCAGTCCTGTTTCTCCTGTTTCTTCTGATTTTGAAGGTCTTTCCTCTTTGGCTTCAGGTTTGTCACCAGAGGGTAGACTAGGAGGACAGTCAGGATGGCAACTCATACTGAAATAGCCAAGGGCCACAGTTTAACTTAAAAAAATAAATTGCATCCACTTATTTGTGTGTGTGTGTGTGTTTGTGTTTGTATGTGTGTGTGTTGAGGGCACACAGTGCATATGCAGAAGTCAGAGGACAGCTTGTGGGAGTTGGCCCTCTTCTATTGTGTGGGTCCTGGGGAACAAACTCAGGTCATCAGGCTTGACAGCAAGCGCAGTTACCCAGTAAGCCATCTCACCAGACCTGTAGTTTAACTTTTAGAGATCAGAGTGACCAGGGGGTAGGCCTAAAATACACTGAAGGCTTAGCCGAGGCTTTTCAGTTTTTGGAATGTGTAGAATATTTTTAGCTCATGGTGTGAGTCTCAGAAAACTCAAGTCCAAGAGGAGGAATGGTCTTGATGTCTTTGTAGATACTGATGAGACCTCCTGGGGCAGTTCTCAGGCAGCTCAAGCAAGTTGGAAGCCTGGGTCCCTGCCCCCCCCCCCCCCCCCCCCCGGGGGTTTACTTGCTGGGTCACTGGCAGTGTGAGAAGAGTGATAACTGAAGTCAGGACTGAATGCTCCACCTGACTGTTTGCCCTGAGGCCTGAGACTCAGAGAACAGGTTGCCTGTGTTCCCCATCATGCCTCAGAGGAGGTGCAGACCTCCTCAGGGCTCATGCCTCAACAGTCAGAGAGAAAGCAAGACTAACTGGGGTTCCCAATACAGCCCTTCAGAGACAGGATGGCTCAGGGTCTGGGTGGGCAGGAAAGGCCCGGGCAGTTCATGACAAGAGGACACAGATGGTCTTACTGGAAGTAGGGATGCTTTCTTTCCAGCAACCATGGCTAGACTGATACTCCATACTCCTTCCTGCTTGCCATCCTCTTCCGGTCCCTTCCGGTACTCTGGGCTCTTTCCCACCATGCTTCTGTGAGGTTGGAGCTGGGGGCAAACCTTTTCCAGGAATCTGTAGCTGCACCCCAACTCTCCATTCACCCCCTCATCTCAACACCCCCCCCAGGGGGCTTGAAGGAAAGACCGCTGACTTTGCAACCCACAGGCCCAGCAAGTCCCCATCTATGGCACGCTGTTATGCTTCGAGGACACAGGACTGTGAACTCGAAATTGTCTCGCCTTTGTCACCTCCTGGCAGGTCTTTAGAGCTCGGGGAAACAGTGGAGCGGTACAAATCGCAGTGGCGTGGTAAGGCCCCCCTTACTCCTGATGGGCTGCCTGACTCATATCCGTTTCCCTGGCAAAAAATAAGTTTTTGTTATTGCTGGCTTGGCAGAAGCACGGAAGAGTGCACGAGGATCTACTGCCCCATGCATCACTGGCCAAATTGCCTGCGAAATCCCAGCTCTAGAACTTTTCATCGTTGGCTGTGATGTACGGAGCAGAACGGCAGCTCCATTTCCCCAGCGTGGCTCAGCGACGCTGGCACTTAGCAGATCCGCTCGGCTTGCAGCTCCCAGCAAATACGGCCTTTTCTCTCCCTTCCCCTCCCCGTGGCCCTTTTTGCCCCTCACCCTTTATCTTTCCCATCCCCCTGTCTGTTCATCAACCCCCTCCCTGCCTCTACCCAGCAGAGCCATAGCTGGAGAATCAGGAGGAGGCCCACAATGTCATTCCCCGTCACTCTGCAGCCGAAGCCACACTAATGTTCTTTTAATGCTGCGATGCTGCACTAATTAATAAGCATCCTGCACAGAGGCCTCGCTCAACTCTCCTCCCCTCTCCTCCTCTCCCCTCCCCGCCCCTCCCCAGCAGCCAAGGAGAAGGCCTCCTGCCTGACATCCTGGCATCTGGCAGCAGAGAAAGGATTTCACCCCTCTACCTGGTCTGCCTGATATTGCTATGAGAGATAACTGTATACGAACCAATAATCTAGCCTGACAATCCAATTTACTGACCAATAGCGCACAATCCACCATGTCATCGGCAGTGGGGAGGCCCATAAATTAGTTCCTAGTAATTTATTCTGATCAATAGAATGGGCAAAGTCACTTGTCTCTTTAATCAAAGGCCCTCTCAGAGATGTCAGTGCAGGCTGCTGTGTGGGAGGGAGCGAGGAGGCCATGGGTTCTTGGCACCACACCCCTCACCCTGGCTTCCAGAACCCAGCAGAAAGCCTCCTCCAATAGGAATAGTATGGAAGGATCTGGGGTCCTTGCTGCCTATCTCAAGTGGGGAACACTGGTCTTCAAAGAGACCAAGGACAGAGGCAACCCAGACTGTGGCAAACAAGTGCTGGCTCCAAGGACATCCTATCTCTTTGGAATGTTCAGCATCTCCCTTCCTCCCCACCACAGGGAGCACCCAGTCCTGGTGCTGTCTGTAAAAAGATTCCCAGGCGCTGGGAATGCGCCCCTCCAAAAGCCTGCTGTGTAGATAAGTTCCCGCTGGCTCTCCGGAGGCTCAGTAGGACAGAAGACTAGCTCTGAACTTCAGCCCTTTCCTGGGGCGGTTAAAGCATCCAGAGAGGAAATCTACATTAGCCCTTGTAAAGCAAACACGCTCTTATCTGTCTTATCTGGCTGTCAGAGCTGGAGTTCACACTCCAGGACTCCCAGCGCATTCTCCAGAGGGCTGTCACCTGGGAGATTTTCCTCTCATAATAGCACTGATAGTTTTGAGCTCTCACCTCCTCTCCCACCCTTGTGCAGCTCACCCCATCATCCACCAGAAGCCCTAAGCCTCGATTCTTTCATGCATGGTCTAAAACTTTCACAAAGGCATGGTGGCATACTTTTGTAATCTGAGCAGCAAGGAGGCGGAGACAGGAGGACTGAGTGTTTAACACTAGCTTAGGCTACATAGAAAGTCCCAGGCCAACCCTGAGCTCCATGGCAAAACGAGGTCTCAAAAATAAAATCATCTGGTCACCTGGAACTTAGTGTGTAGGGGTATGCACACGGGTGTGTGTATGTGTGTCTTGGGGGAGGGCAGAGGAAGATGTCTGGTGTCCTGCTCTGTTGCTCTCTACCTTTGTCTCTTGAGACAAGGTCTCTTGTTGAGACTCTACAGCTAGGCTGGTGGCCACAAGGCTCCAGTGAGGGTCTACAGAGATGCCTCTACTCTAGTAGAGGACCTGGGTTCAATTTCCAGGACCCACATGAACCCACAGGGTTCAATTCCAGGGGATCCAGTGCCTGGATTTGACATCCTCATCAAAAGCCCACATCTTGCCTCCACAGGCACTAACATGGTACACATACAAACATGCAGGAAAAACACTCATTCACATAAAAATAAATCTTAAATTTTTTTAAAAAAGCAAGAATAAAGCCTTAGCAATCTTCCCGTCTCTCTCCCCAACACCCCCCCCCCAAGGCTGTGGTTACAGATGTGCTACGTGTGACTTCTTATGTGGGTTCTGCATATTCGAAGTCATCCATCTCTCCAACCCAATATTGGCCCCGTTTTGAGCCTTCTATTTTATGTGGTTCTTGTGCACGTACAAGCAATGCATTTGTATCTCTCTTCTGTTAATCTATCTATTGTCAGTTTCCTTCATAGACTAAAACATTGACCCTTCAGAGGTAGGGTGAGGGAAATTCTCTCTGCCTTTGTACTAGCAGGGCAACTAAGAGCCAGAATTAAGCTGGGCAATTAAGAGCCAGAACTAAGGCCTGTTTGTGAGGCCTGGGGCAAGCTGTTTAAGCTCTATGACTCAGTGGGACTGATAACAGTATCTACTTCAGAAGAGTAAGAAGATTCAATAACTTAATCAAATGACACAGGATTATTTAATAGATTAATATTTTGAGAGTTTTATGCATCCCTGTTAGTCTGAACTTGCTCTGTGGTCAAGACACACCTTGAGTTCCTGTTGCTCCTGCCTCTGCTTCCTACATGGTTATATTACAGACATGTGCCACCATGTCCAGCTTAAATTTACATAAAATGAAATTAGCAAAAGAGTAAGTAATATGCTTAGAACAGTACTGACATGTAGTAAGGCTCTTTTAAGTGTTTGTTAATGTAAACAAATCCATAGAGTTCAAGGGCCAATGTTATTGGGGCTCTCTGAAGATATGCCAAGTCCTTGAGATGCTCCACTTCCTGATAACGTTTTCTGTCACCTCCCCTTCACTCCTCATCTTCCTTTTTCAAATAGATAAAGACTCTGTCAACTTCTGCTATGTCTTTGGGGCAGGAGTGAAACTCCAAATATTTCTCCCAAGGCGTATTCCTCCTCCAGGCCCCGGGCTTAGCCAGTGCGCTGGCCTTGGGGAAGGACCAATCTTGCTTTCAGAAAGAGCAAGCCTGCTCTTTGAGTGGGAAGGACCGTCTGGGGTTGTCCTGGCTGTAGCGACTTGATGAAGGACACCATACTCCTTGACGTGAACAGGATGTGGAAGAGAGCATAGGCAAAGCCTGGTTATCTTGGGTCCTCCTAACTCTCCCACTGACCGTGGGACCTTGACCAAGTCACTTCAGCTCTGACCTTGATCCCGTGTTTGAGAAGAGAAAGGAATGGGGAGGAAAAGTTTTCAAGTCTCTCACTGTGACGCTGTAGAATTCTGTGTGGGTCACCAAGAGGTCTGTTGGATTTTCTCCGAGTCTCCTTTCCTCTGCTGTGTCCTCCTCCCCGTAATCAACTACACTAATATAAACATCGGCAATCCAGGGGAATCTAGGGTGTCTCAGACTGTTGCAGTCACTGAGTGCGACAGACTGCCTTCCTGAACTGGAGGGGAGGGAACCGGTTTCCTTAGATGGAGGTTTCTATGTCCATTACCGCCTTCGTGACTTTGGTGACTTTTGCTCTGTCAAGGTCAAAGCCGGGACTTCTATTGTAGGGAACCTCTGAAGGTCTTTCTGCTAATCCTACTAGTTTTCAGGGCAGAGAAGCTCATGCTGATTGACACAGACTCACTGAGGCACAGGGAAGAAACAGCAAAACTCCACTTGCAATTCTAAGCTCCTGTGATTGCCCTTGGACCCTGTTCTGGTCACCCATCCCCCTGCTACTGAGCTGGGCTGGAGGGCTGGGGTACATAATCATTGGTGTGATGGGGCCAGGTTGGAGGCCCGAGGCCAGCCCAGGGTGGCTGCATGGCAGGTGGACACAGTTTCTGGTGAGCAGGAATCTGGCACCCTCTGCTGACCCCGCGGCAGGAGACAGCTGGTCAACCAGGCTAGGGCTGCTGCTATCGGAAAGGGGGAAGGGTGGGGTCCTACGACTAAGTGGCAGCTTACTAGTCAAAAGAACAGTTCCTCTCTCTGAATAGATCATTTTTATTGGTTTTGCAATAAGCTTATGAGACAGGAACAATCGCAATAAACAAACTGAACAAGAAATCGAAAAGATGGCCCCCGAAAGCTGTTACTGAGCTCTTCACACCTTTCTTAATGAGTCTCTAATTTATAACAAACTCATCACACCAGCACCCCCAGGGTTCTGGCACTGGGAACTCGCAGCATCTGTCTGCGTGTGGTCTGTCACTTTTTAGGTGCCTGAGACCTGGTTCCAGCAGTGGTGGGAGGCTCTGTAAAGTAGGAGGAAGCATGGGTCCTGGGAGGCCCCAGATAGGCCCTTGCTTCTCATGGCTATCTCTGTGTGTCCCTTAGATCTCTGCAGAATGGAGGAGGCTGGCTCTAAGGACCCCACCTACTCCAGTCCTCTGCCCCAGGCTGGTGATGGAAGCCAGCTTTTTTTAGATTTCCAGACTAGTGCTTTCTATGGAAGACTATGGTGGCTCCGGGCTTCCATTGTCCTTGGAGAGAGATGAGTCACTGGCAAGGAGCTGAGTCTTTTTGTTCCTAGGGTTAGAGGCTCTGCCAGGGTGAAGCCATGTCTTCTCCTATCTCACCCTGCAACAGGTTAAGGCTGGAAGGAGGGTAAACACTTCCCTGCAGTCTGGACATGCATGAGGCCAGGGCAGAGTCTCGTTTTGGCGGGGCTGCCTAGGGGAAGCCACATCTATTCCCTCAGCCCTAGCTCCTGGCTCAGGGTCAGTTTCCCCTCAGGTGGAGGCTATAGAAGGGCACGATTCTGTTTCTACCCTAGACTGAAGTTCCCGCAAGCACCACCTTCTCCAGCTCTTTTTTCATCCAGTGAAGCCTCTTCCTAAGGTAGCCTCCTGTCCTTCCACCTGACCCTCCAGGAGGTGCTTGCCAGTCCCCCGTGTATTTCCTGGCAGTTGGCATGGAGGAAAGCTTCCCGACATGGGATCTGCAGTCCCGACCAGGCTATGACCACATTCCCATCTGTAGGGGACCAAGTGCCTTACTGAGATGCCTGCAATCCTTGGAGGTGGCCACAAGATGTCAGTGCCAGGCCATACAAATGGCTCCTGTCCTGCAAGGGTTGGGAGGAAATCAGATAGCAGGTAGGGAGTCAGTCAGAGCTTGGCAGCCAACCTCAGCCTTATGCACCCCCCCCTCCAAAACTCTTGTCAGTCCTCTGTATCTCTTTTTTTGGTTCCTGATTCTTTGCTCCAAATGGGGGGTTGCTAGGAGGGTTGAAGGGGTAGGGGTGGGTTTCTGAGACTCCTTGGCATCCTGCTCTGGGAAAGATGGGGAGCTTGCATCCCTGATGTAGACTCTTGGGAAAAGACCCCCCCTTGTGTGTGTTCGGGTCATCCTAAAGAGATAAAGATTGTACCAATAATAATTATATATCCTCTAGTTTAAAAAAAACTAGAAAAAAATTTACAATTTTTCACCCTATAGAAATGATAACTGTTTAAGGAAATACATAAATATACATTTAAACGTTTTCTCAGCACATGCGTGCATTGAACATTAATACTGCATGTTAATATGTAATAACATGTACAGATTTTATGTTTTAGTCTATCAGTTAAATCTTGAAAAAGTAAAATCAAACAAAATTGAGAATGCTAGTTTTGGGGTTCCCTGTATTGGTGTGTGATGCTGCAAGTGTTTGTATCTGGAAGGTAGGTGGCCCTCCAAATGTTCCTGTTCTAGTTGGCCATGCTGACTTATGCCTATGAGTCTACAATCCCTCTACTCAGGTGGCTGAGGCAGGAGGATCACCAGAAGTTGGAGGCCAGCCTGGATTAGCCAGGGAGTTCCAGGCTAGCCTGGAGAGAAAGGGCAAGAGGAGTCAGGGAAGAAATAGCCCAGTCAAGTGTCTGGTTTTATACATGCGGAAACAGAGGCCCGAGGTCTGCAGCTGAGTTGCCCTGTGGACCTAGGACCCTGCCTTCAGCCCAGTGTGTGCGCTTCTGTCTAGATGCCATGGTCTTAGTGGTTTATGTCTTAGAAAGTTCTCAGACTTCCCATCAGCCAACAACTCCCTGAAGAAGAGCATCAGAAGGAAACACAAGGAAGGCAGAGATGGGAGGAAGAAGGGAAAGACGGTACAGTGTGGCTGTTTGCCAGCTTGTGTTTGCCCACAGGTGTGGACGCCTGAGAATAAATGTGTCTCACTGCGGCAGCCCTGCCTACCTGTGGCAGGTCTGAGTTTCCTGCTTGTGTCTGAGTGGAGAGCCCTTGTGAACGCCCTCTCAGAGCCAAGGCCTCCTTGAGAAGGCATTCGTGCTTTGGGCTAGCAGGGTGTGAGCCAAAGTGTACCCGTGTTAGTGTGCATGTTGGGAGCTATGGGGTAACCGTTAGAGAGGCTGCCTCCTCTCTAGCCTCTCTGCCCCCGCCAGACTGTCTCCCCACAACCCCAAGGGTTTCTGTGTCCCTGCCCCAGCAGCAGTGAAATTCTTTATCGGTTGAGGCACCAGCCCCCGTGTCGGGATTTCAAGGTTCCTGTCGGTTCCATCCATCTTCTGGGGCCTCCTGGTATTAGCATTGATCTACAGGGGAAATGGAGAGCGCGGCTGGGTTATTACGCACCCGCCCGCCTTCCCTGGGCTGTGATTGAGTGCACACAGAGAATTTTTGAAACATGGCCACCCTAACTTATTCTGTCTTCCTGCCAATAGCGTGGCATGGGTCCAAATTACGGGTCGATACCAGCTGATCTTTTTATGTTAAACTGTGATGAAGTTGCTTCTGTGTGGAGATGGCATTAGGCCCTGGGCCCTCATTTAAGGGAGAACTTTTGGGATGGGAAAGGGGGAAAATCCCAGAGTGGGCACGGGGAGTGGTCAGTGAGGCATAGTGTTGGGCGGGGTGGCTGAGGGCACACAGTACGCAGTACCAGTATGCGAAGGCTTGGCTCCCGGCCTGGACTGCACGCATGCTTGAGGAGCATCAGAGTCAGCTGCCCTGGGGCCCCCAGGTTCCCTGATTTATTCCCTTGTGGTCCTCCCCACACCGGGGAACCTCGGCTCCCCCATCAGCCCCTCCAGTCGGTCAGCCAGTCTGCCCCTACAAAGGCCCCTCCTTGCTCCCTTCCAAGGATAGAATTCCATTTTCCTCCAGCCCTTTCCACTCTTCCCCCACCCCGCCCCCACCTCTACACACCTGCACCATCAAACGGGTTTGTCTTTAACCTCCAAACAGGGAACTTTAATTAAAGAGACAGTGACCCCTTTTATGAGTTTAGTCGAGTTGGGTTTCAGGGCCCATGTCACTAGCGGCTCACATAACGCTGACAAAAGCTTGCAGGCCCCAAGAGGAGCAGTCTGCCTCATAGACAGTGCGGTGGGGTGCAGGGGAGCTATTGGGGGAGGCATGGGAAGAGGGAGCCATCACAGGGTCAAGAGCCCCAGTGACTGAGTCTGTGAGACTGAAGTTTAAGTGGGTGAGCTGGTACCCCCAAGGTGGGGGCCGCTGACTGTGCAGTACCTTTGGCGTTTAATCCCACAAAAGGATGTCGTGTGGATCCTAGCAGTATGGTGGCGGCCCCTTATGTCACCTGCCAATAGGGCCTGTGCTCTTGTCTGACTTGCTTGTTGGTTTACATTCTTACACTATAAAACTGGAAATGATTTCCCAGGGGGATAGACTGCCTAGATCTCACTCCAAGAATAGTCATTTTTTCTCACATATTTAAGGAAAAGTGATTTTATGCTAAGACGTGATTGCTAATAACTATAATAACAGCCCTTCGCATATGGCACAGCACAGGAATGCTGTCCTGTGTCTGGAGCTTCTGATGCTGACAACATACACATCACTTGTAAGGATGCTGTTCCGTGCAGGAGTCTGATTCAAGCCTTCCTGTGCCTTCAGTTCACCATCTCACCCCCTCTCCCCTAAAGACCCTCAGGACCCCCGCTGCTGTTGGTCTAGTGTTATGAGTCTGAAGGGCCCTTATCGTATGCTGAATCACCTCCTCGCTGTTGATTTTTAACCCAGGGCTTCTCCAGGTCCTGTACGAGATGTTTGCTCACCCTTTGATCTGGTTCCTTGATAGCCTTTGGGAATTCTTTAAACTGGAGAGGGTGCCCGACCTGCCACACATGGAATCAATGCGTAATTGATTATTTCCGGAAGGGAGGCTTTCCCCAAAGTGGGGTACACTCCCATTAGCCAAAGGCTGATAAATTTACAGTTATCTATTTGATAACTAGTCATCTAAACAACTTGATATGTCAAAACCTAGGGCTGAGCCCAAAGTAGATTTGTGGAGGAGAGATTCCCCTCTCCTCCTCCTCCTTCTTCTTCCTTTCTTTTTCTTTTTTTCTTTTTTGAGACAGGGTTTCTCTCCCCACTTCTTAATTTCTTCTGCTATCATGGTTCCCTGACTACCCCCATCTTGTGACTCATGGACATTCCAGACAAAATACTTAGGTGGGTTATGGGGACAACAATGAGGAGTCAAATGACAAAAATAAAATGTGTGGGTGTGTGTGTAGACAGCACACAAACCAGCACTAACATCTAACTATCCCTCTGACGAGTCCCCTGTGCACACAGAGCATAACCTAGGCACGTGAGCAGTGTGTCTATGTGTGTGTCTGGGAGTGCACACACCCACAGAGAGAGGTCACAGCCTCTTCCCGGCTCTCTGGAGGAGGGATCTGGAGGCCAGAGGGGTTGGGGCATAATTGGTTTTGGCATTTCCTACCTCCGCTGTCCGGGAAGCTCTCTCTGTTTCATCTACAGCCTGATCAATCCCCAGTCATGTGCGTTTCCACATGGACGCTCCCGGCCCCCCAACTCACCATGCTCTCAGAAACTTCATTAGGACCATTAATCTGCTGACCCAGGCAAATCGCCGTCTCTTCCTGCGTCTCGGCCTCCTACCCCTACCCTGAGACACCCCTGACCAGGCAGAAATCCTCTCTCGTGTTCAGCTTATACCCCTCACTCCACTGGCTTTCCCATTCTCCACTCACTCGGTCCGTCCTCCTCACTCCTGTTCGCTAAGCCTTTCTCAAATGTGGCGTTTTGTTTCTTAGTTCACGTTTGCCACCAGTACCCAGAAGCAGAATGGGTCCCATATGCTTGCCCCTTAATAACGAAGGCTGTGGGGTCAGACTCAGGCTATCAGGAATCATACGAGGTAAAAACTGTAACATGTATGGCATGTTTATAGTCTGTCTGTTTTAGGATAGATGCCCTTACACAGGACCTAAGAAGAAGGCATGATTTCCTCCATGCCTTTTAAAATTGCTGCTGCTGATGTTTGTTTTTGAGACAGGGTTTCATGTAGTCTAGGCTAGTTTCAAACTCACTGTATAGCTGAGGACCTTGAATTTCTTTTTCTTTTCTTTGCTTTTCTTTCCTTTTTTTTTTTTTTTTTTTGGCTTTTCGAGACAGGGTTTCTCTGTGTATCTTTGGCTGTCCTGGAACTCACTCTATAGAACAGGCTGGCCTTGAACTCTCAGAGATCCGCCAGCCTCTTAACTGCTGGAATTGAAGGTGGGACTTTGGATTTCCAATCCTCCTGCCTCCACTTGCTGAGTGCTAGGATCACAGGTCTGTGCTACAACATCTGGTTTCATGTGGTGCCGGAGATGAAACCCCGGGGCTTCATGCATGCTAGGCAGCCACTCTAGCGACCGAGGTACATCTCAAACCCTTGTCTGTTTTTGTGTGTTTGCCTCTCTGTGTGCCACAGTGCACATGTGGAGGTCAAAGGAGAACTTGCAGGAGCTGATTCTCTTCTACCATGTGACAGATTCTGGGGATCAAATTCTGGTTGTCAGTCTTAGTGGTAAGTGTTCTCACCTGCTGAGCAATCACACAAGCCTCTGTTTTGTTTTTGTTTTGTTTTGAGACAGGCTCTAAGTATACAGCCTAAGTTGTCCTGTAAATCACTTTATATCCCAGGTCAGCTGCTAGCTCACTGTTCTTCCCTCAGTATCCTTTGTGCTGGGGTTACTGGTGTGTGCCACCTTGTCTGGCTCTAGCTCCCCCATTTAATGGGGGGAGGAAAACAGTCTAGAGCAGCTAACTGCTCATTGATGAACTAACTGTAGAGAGAGAACCCAACTCAGCTCTGCCTGTAACAAGCCATTCTTGTTATATAGACAGGAAGAGGTTCTAGGTAAGCCCCCAAGAAATTCCTTCTGTAAAAGGACTCTGGCCTGTCTTAGTTACTCTGTGCCAAAGCTAGGCTTTGAGGCTGAGGAGCAAGTGTGTGTATCTCCTGTCCTCTTCCTGTCTGCCTAGAAAGGGTCCATGATGTCCAGCTCCTGCTGTGTCCTGGTGCCAGGATACACTTCCTCAACTGGGTCCAACCTCACAGGAGATGGCCCTGCTTCTTCTCTGGCCTCTATGGCTGATGTGCTGGGCCCATTGTCCAGGCAGGAACAAAGACTAAGGATTTAAGCCCAGTGACCAGCCAGCTCTACCAAGCAGAAAAGACTGTCCCCCCTCGAAACTGGGCCCAGTCAGGAGGGGGATGTGAGGGGGGAGGTTAGGAGGAGGACCTGAGAGAAAGGGGACAGGGAACCTTTCAAAGTAACTAATTAAAGGGCCTTTGCCTGCCCCCTCCCCTGGTGCCTAATCTCTTTGGGGCAGTAGCCAGACAATGTCCCCGCCACCCTGCCCCCCTCACTGGAGTTTTAAAACAAGAGACAACTTGAAGTTAATGAGCGCCACCTGACGGGGGTCCCCTAATGAGAGGGGCTGCTGGGCAGCTCACACATTCTCTGGTTCCATGAATAGCTTCCCTAACCCCCTGAGTTTTATTCAACTAGGGCTAGGGGCAGGGGGCAGAAAGGAAAGGCCCTGCTCCGCGTGGAGCACGTGGACAGTGGTTGGTGCCGGAAGGAGGCCCACCTCCCCTCCCCCATGGCCTATGCCCAACTTTGAGGCTGAGCCTCACCAGGCTTTGGCCTAAGCTGACTGAGTGCCTCAGGGCCAGCCAGCTCTGCTTCTAGGTCCTTGGTCACTACTGTGGGCTGTTTGCTTTTTCAGACAGAGCCCTGAGGCAGAAGAGGGATATTTTGGGACTGCAGGGCTTCGTGGCAGGGCCAGGGGTCAGGAGTCAAGGGACTTCCTGAAGTAAATTAGAAAACCTTTCTTGGACATTGGAAAGTTTCTAGCCCATATATGTCCCCAGTCTGGCCTCATTTCTGAGAATTCATCTCTGATCTCTGTTGAACGCCCACCTTTGATGTCCCCCTTGCTGTTCCCCTCCATCTGGTTCTCCAGGTCTGACCTTCCTTGTAACCAACTGTGACTCCCTTGGTCTGAGCACCTTCAGTCACCAGCCTAGGTGGTGAGCTTGGCAACCTCCTGGGTGCATAACATATGTGGGTGTGCAGTAGCCTAGGGGGTCAAGTTTGAGAACGCTTTGGAGACATCTGTGGGAAATGGTGAATAGTCCAAATTTTCTACTCTTAAACCAATGGACACCCCTGTTCCAGGTAATTGTCCCTACATTGGCTGTTCATCTTGGACTCCAGTCCAGCCTTCACTGGAGCCTAAAGTGGGACTCAGGATAGAGACTTTGAACTGAGGTGGAGACTCTGTGAAATGGGGTACAGGGTGCCTGATCTTTGCTCTCAGACCAAATAATAACCATCAGGGGCTCATTGGAAATCCCCCCTCCATTATCCAACAAGAAAGCAAAAGCTGAGGGAGCAGGTAGCATTCTGAAGATCTGGTGAAGCTTGAGGTGGAAGGGAGGGAGTGATAAGATGGTACGGGGTCTCCAGCCAGCAGAGCTTCACGGATAGAAGTGACTGATTTCCCAGCTACTCATGGCGAAAATATCACATTTCATGCTTTGTTGCCGATTCATAGAAAAACCTTATTAAAACTGGGTGGATTATTTATACAGTTTAAGCAAACGATGATCAACTATTTTACATGTTTTGAAAAGAACGTAGAGTTATGCTGCCTGCGTGCGCCTCGTCCGATGTGTGGCCGACTTGTATACTGAGTGTTTTATGAGTTGGTTGAGTGAGGTAAGGGAGAAAGCTTGAGGTGGGGAGCTGGTGTGGCTGCTCTTTCCAGCAGGGGGCGCCCTCTCCCAGTGTCAATACCCCCTTCTACCTCAAAGCCCAACAGATGAGCAATGAATTCATATACCCTTTTTGTTTGGTCATAGCTTGCTCACAACCCCTGGACTTGATTTAAGCTCCCCACGAGAAGCGTCTGTAGAACTTTGGCTATATGGGACTGAGACTTTGTGACTGGATGGATACAACACTAGTACTCAGGAGGCCCTGTGTCCAAGTGTGTCTGTGTGTGTGTGTGGGATCTGTGAATGTGACATGTCTCTGCTGACTGATGCTATCCGCCTTCCTCTTAGTCAAGCCCAAGGTCTCTCTGTCCTCCCACACACTGGGCCTCTTGCACACACATTTGCGTGTGCACATACATGTGCAAGGCTGTGCCTGTGGACAGGAGTGCTCTCTGGGAAGCAGGTCAGAGGCTTATGGGGTGGTGGATAGAGGCAGGTGGACAGACACTAGGCACTCCAGCCTAGGAAGCATGAATCTCCACCCCAACTTTAAAGAACTCTCAGGAATACCCTGAATTTGCCCAACTCTACTCCATGACCCTCCCAGCCCCCAGAGAAAAACATTTGACGTGATTGAGCCCCCATCTGGTCAGCCGAGAGGCTCATCGTGGGAACTTGGGTCTAGTTCAGCCCCAGGAGATATAAAAGTAGACTGGAGGGAAAGCTGAATGGCCCCTAGGGCAGGGACCGTCCTATATCAGGTCCGGGTGCTGCTTGTCCCTACCCACCAGGTCCTGCCTCAGCAGTTTTATTACCACCGGGAGATAAAGCTTGCCGAGAAGCAGCTTGTTCTGAAGGAGAATGTGCAAGCCCATCCCCACTCCCTCGGTTCAGCCTTAGGGGCCAGGCCTGGGCCTAGGTTGATTGCTGGGATTACCCTGAAGAGGCCACTGACACCACTTGTCCTAGACAGTCCTGCGTGGGGAGAGAGGGGGAAGAGCTGAGGGAGGAGAGGTGGGATCAAGTGGGGAGGGTAGGCTTCCTTGAAGGAAGACAAGAGAAAGTTTAATTGGGCAGATAGGGTGTAGGTGGGGATCTGGAAACAGTGGAAGTTGGACTATCTGTCTCTCTGGGCATCCCCAACACGGGCAGGGAAGAGCAGGAAGAGTGGGAGTCACTGAGGGGGGCACAGTCGAGTGTGAGCACTCGGTGCTGTTGAAGGTGTAGGTGACACAAGATTACTGTTTGGTTTCTGTTGGTATTTACTGCTATTTGCATGATGATTGTTCCCACCGTGACAGAACTTCCCAGAGCTGGGCATCTAGATGAGGAACAGGCCCAGCCTTGGGGTGTTCAGTCTCTCCTCATGGGGACCCTGTCTGTGCACTTCTTTCCTGACTTGCTTCTTCCTCCTTCCCCCTCCCTCCTTTTTCCTTTCACCCCTTCGCATTCTTTTTGAGACAAGATCTTTTTATGTAGCCTAGACAGTCGAAAACTCACTCTTCTCCTGCCTCAGCCACACAAGTGCTGGGATCGCAGGAGTTCCTTACCTGGTCTAGCCTTTTTTTTTTTTTTCCTCCCTAGGTTCAAAGCCTGAGACAGCAGTGAGTCCTAAGGACACCCCTCAAGGGAGAGGAACTCCGCAGCCTGGCCTGGAGGAGCCAGCACCATCCTCACCGCCTTCTCCACAGCCTGCACTTTATTAGAATTTATACGTTGCCCCGATTGAGGGGGAAAATAATTAACATCCCTACAAATATATCGTAAACAAAATATTTATTAGAAATAAATAACTCATTTATTTTACATATTTCATTTCAACAATAACATTACCCAATTTATCATTTAACATTTTTGCAAGACAACTTAACGACTACTTATTAGCATTGCCATTTTTCACCCGCGCACCATAAAACACGGGCGCTCCCCAAATGGCCTGGCACAAGCCGAGCCAGGAGCTTAGAAGACCCTGGGGAGGGCTGTGGATCCCCTGGCCCTCCCCATCTCTGACACACTCCAATGTGTGCGTGACTGACAGCTGACAACAGACCCATGGATTCACCTTCAAACACAGGCGCCTTCCACTTAAACCCACGGTGCTGCTCCTCATGGAGCAGAACCCCCAGAAGAGACACACACTAGCGTGCAAATTGATTTCTTGACTCGTTCCAAATACTTGCGTTCACACAAATCCTCCTCCCAACACACTCGCCTTCATACACATGGATGTTCATGCACCCACATGCACTTTCATACAAGATGTCCATGGTCCACACCTCACAGCACACACAGGCCTTTGTACCATGTCCACCTCAGATCACATATGGTGGGGTACAGAGAGGAGTAGCCATCTATCCACTGTCCCCTTCAGCATGGGATCAGGCACGGCATAGCACCCAAGTGGGACTTGAGACCCCGCCCCCACTCCAGATCCTACCTATGACTGTTTGGGCCTTGCTCTGTGTTCCTTTTCTGTTTCCCCAGCTCAGTAAGGACTTTCTGGGATCAAGTGCTCAGGTTTTTTTCAGACTTCTGCTTCAGGAGGTAATCCCGAGGAGCCTGATCTAAGTTTCTCCACTTCAGACCTCAGATGTGCCAACTAAAAGAGTACAAGGACCAGGCCTCCCTCAGTTGCCTGTGTTCTGAGCTGGTAAGTCAGTCTGGGGCTCTGCACTACAATTCTGGGTCCCAGTGAAGTGAGATCAGACTATCCACGGAGAGCAGATAGTATAGTCCAGACCCCTACCTACTCAAAGTCAAGGCCGAGTCTACCCCCATTGCTTCCTTCCTATCATAGGGATCATGATAGAAGGAGAGAAGGGATCAGGGAGAAGGTATCCAGATAGCAGTCGGGCCCCGGACACCTTATGTTCCTACCTCCGGAATTGGTCTGGGGTCTGGTGCATTCCCTGGGTCAGGATATCTAGCAGGTGCTCCTAAACGCCAATAGAATCGAGCTGTCGTCCCCTTGCCTACCTCCTTGATTACTAAGCAGTACACATTCTAACATATCTGTGCAGACTCACACACTTCTGAGGAAGCAGAGGGGCATATACCCCTCGAGGACACACATACATGTGCACACATGTGTACATCACTGTGAATTCTTCCTGGTCAGTTCACCCCCCTATGTTCAGGGTCAGCCTAACCTGTGGTAGATCAGATACTGGGTGGGTGCTGAGGGTACAGACTGAGAAGTTCCCCCCTCGTGTGCAGCTTCTCTGCTCTCACCCTGGGAGGTAGAGGTGGGAGGCAGGGCAGGGCAGGGCAGGAGGCCCTCTGGAGTCAGCTTAGCCAGGGGTTGGGGGCTGGGGGCAGGGCCCATGGGGAGCACACACAATGGCAGAAGGTTGGAGGGTCTGAAACTGGAGACTTTAATAAAAGCCACTGACAGCAAATAAAGCTGCCAGGGGAGTCCCATTACCCACAACAAGGACCCTTTGTGAACCAAACAGGGCTGCGCTGACCCTTCTCTACCAGGCTGGCTCCGTCCCACCCACCCTGGGCCACAGCTCCCTGCATTCAGCCTGGCCCATTCAGCTCAGTGGCCCCTCCAGCAATACAGGGGCACAGCGGTGTGTGCCCACAGACTGGAAGCTCCCCTCTCTGCCTTCCATGAATCAATCCCCCTCAATTCTGACGTCTCCGGCTCCAAGCTGTTTAGTCCAATAAACCCACGCAGAAGCATCTCTTGTCAAATGAGCCCATGCTGTGGGCTCCACTTGCCTGTCCAGTGGGAGGTTGGGGATGGTGGTGGAGTGGGGCATCCGTGAATGGCTTGGTCTTGATGTCGACCCCAATACAGTCCTTAACCTAAAATTTGCCTGTTCCTCTCTGGACCCCAGGGCTGGTTCCAGTGCCGTGGTGTGTCCCAAGGCTGCAGCCCTAGGGTCAGGAGACCTAGTTGAATCCCATAGCTGTCTATTCTTGGCTGTTCAACCTTGTGTGAGTCATTTCTCCCCTCTGAGCCTCAGTGGCCTTCAAAGTGGGGTTGATTTAAAAGGGTCCTCTGAAGATTCATGGCGTATTGTGGATCTCACTTATAAACTTTAGAGCCCCCCCCCCCAGCGCACAAATGAGGGCTATCACAACAACTTGTTTTAGCTCTAATTTGGAACCAACTGTGACTTGTGCATTGAATGTCAAGCAAGTCAGAGTCCCGTGCTGAACTCTGTCCTAACTATATCGCTAAGGGGACAGGCACCTCCACAAACAGTTGCTCTGGGGGGAATTGAAGAACAGGGTAGAACTTATTCTAGGTTTTGACATCAGCCAAGAAGCCCATTCCTTGGTGGAATGTTTAGAAGCTATGGGGCGGGGGGGGGGTGGGAAAGAAAGTTGGGGGTACTGGCTTGGAGTTTGGGCAGGCTTGGAGGTGAAATGAGAGTGGTCCCCCTAACTTAGGTATGTTGGGAGTCAGAAAAGGGAAACTTCTCTGAGGTTAGGTGCCAAAGCAAGAGGTAGAAAGGGGCAGCCCACAGGATTTGGGTTGTCACTTTAAGGGCGAGGTGGGCCTGAGATGGGGCACCACCCAGGGTGACAAGATGGGGTCCGGCCATCACAAGTCCCTCCCAGTCCGGCAGGAGGGGATTCTGGTGCTGGGCGGGGAGGGAGATTAGGAGGCGCTCTCAATTGCCTTAATGGGCTCTAAGAGGCGGGATCCTATTACAGCTCGGGGTGCCCCGGGGTGCCTTGCTGGGAAGACAAGCTAATCTGCCATGCAAATTAAATCCTGCCTCAAGACGCAAGGCCTGCTTAATGTGATCCATTACACAGTTTACTTGTTTATATCTAATATTGGAACAGGCAGCCCGGGCGGGCGGCAGCGGCAGGCGGAGCGGCCCAAAAGCAGGAGAGTAAATTACTAGCAAAATGAGCTTTTCCAGCCTCCGCCGCTGCCGCCACCCGCGCAGGCCCGGCTCCCGCGTCCCGGGCGCCCCCACCCGCCCTCCCGCCCGCCCGCAGAGTCCCCTCGCACGGTTTGCTGTTCCGTTTTCTCCCGGGTGGCCTTTGAGTCTCTTTCTTCTCTTTGTCTTTCTTGTTCTTCTTCTGTCCCTTGACCAATGTCTCTGTCTCTGTTTCCTCGTCTCTTTCTCTCTCGGTCTTGGGTTCAGCCTCAAGCCTCTCCTGGCTGAGTCGGCTTTCTTCTTGGCTTTCTGTCTCTCACTTTTGACTCTCTCTGGGTGATTCCAGTCTCTTCCCGCAGCAGTGTTGGACACTTGGATACTTTGGTGATACCAGGTAGCCCTGTGGTCCGGTGTATGGAAGTGGGGTTGAGTTCAGCATTCCTGGGCTCACACAGCTGCACTTAGCCCTGCAAGATGGGCTTGGGGATGCCTAGCAAGGGCTCAGAGAGCAGAGTGTTTTACTAGTGACTCAACTTGGCTGTGACGATGTGCTATCTGGAGGCGTTACCATGGCTTTGTATGCGGTGGTTCCTTATATGGGTTTGCCGGAGTAGGTATGGGTGTGCATCAAAGACCCACTGAGTGTGTGTGTTGTGTGTGTGTTAGGGGAAGGGCCTCGATAAACTAGAGAATTTGTCTTTCATCTCTTCTCCTGGACTTTCCTGCACCTTTGGGCTAGTTCAATGTGGACACGTGATCCCAGCACCTTCCTCGCACCTCCTGGCTGACAGCCACCCTCCTTCTGACTCTTGACACCGCTCCACAGCTTCCAATGCCCCCAGGACCACCCGACTGTTCACCACCTGTGTCTCTGGTGTGTAACTGTTTCCTCTACCATGACCCCTCACCCTGGCCCATATCCTCCGTGGAGATCACCTTCAGGTGGTGAATCCCAAGGGCTGAGTCTGCACCAAGTCAGAAGCAGATTGGAAAAGGATGAAAACCGACAAGCAGGGAGAGTCAGAGACACTCAGCACTGAGGATATGGCAGACACGGGATAGACACGCAGAAGGACTCACACTGGGGAACAGACACGGATTGGAAGGACAGAATGCCTGTGTACCTGTGACTGGGAATTCATGCTCAAGCCTGCAGGAAATATAGACCTGTCATCAAGAGGCCATGTGATTGAAGCTGGGGGTACCGGGGTACAGGAAGTACTACCCTGCTTCTGGGGATCACAGGACACCTATCTTGTGACCTCATGTTGAGACGTGAATGAATCTGTTAAGGCTTCTGGACCCCTGGTTTTGCCTTTGGTTCTGAGGGAATCTCAGGCCCAGAGCAGGCAGGGCAGAGAAGTGCCCACAGGCAAGGCCGTGCACAGCTGTTACTTGTGTGCCAGCCCTTCATAGCACACACTCCCACACATGTGTCATGTGCCATGCTGGAGGCTTGCCAATGAGGTTCCCTGGCTTTGGTCCATAGTCCTGAGCTGGGGCCCCAGTCACAGCCTTCGTGGCCGTGACTTTTGGCGAGTTAACCTCCACCTCTATGATGGCCTTGCCCCTCTCAGGTCAGTGAGTGGTAGTGACCCCTACTCTTCTATCTTAGCCATCCGGGGATCCTGGCCCCCCAATGCTTTTGGATTCCCACGAGTCTCAAATGCCTCAGTCCTTTAGCTTCTGTGGACATGTCTTCTCGTCCCTGACCTCTGGCCCTGGCTGGGCGGGGAACCCGCTGAATGGAGAGTAGGAGGGAAGGTGTAAGTCTGTGGTGTCTGTGTGGAATGGGGGCTGTTTAGATAAACAGATGGCAACAAATGGCATAAAATTATATACCCATAATGTCAGTTCATAACATTTTGTTCGACATACTTGATTTAATCGCTTAGCTGACGATTTGGCTTTTGGGCCCATATGGTGGGGAATGAAGCTGCGTGGCACCCGCTCCAATCTGGCTCTTTTATCGCCAAGGCTGGAGGGGTGGGGATGGGGGGGAGGGGGAGAAGAAGGGATGCAGATGGGAAGAGAATGAGCTGACAGGAGAGGGGCCAGGGAGGGATAACTGTTGGGACTGAGGGGGACTGGACCCTGGCAGGGCAGAAGACTTCTGAAGACAGTGTGGGCAGAGAACATGGAATGGGAGGACTGTCCCCAAGAGTCCTGGAGGCCATGCCTACCATCACTTAATGTTGCTAGGGCTGTGACTTCACTGACTCAATGCTATCTTTTGCACCTTCTAAAACCAACATTTTCTGGGGCTATCCTATTACTTTTGCTGAACTTAAAGTGTGTGTGTGTACGCATACCTGCATGTGCATGTGTGTGCTCATGCATGTATATATCTACTTGTGGGTCCATGGGAGGATGTCTGGGAGACTGTCAAGTGTCTTGTGTGATGGGTAAGATCTGTGTATATTACCTTTCACTTTGTTCAACTGTGAGGATATGAGTGAGACCTGGTGACAATGTCGTAGGCCTGGCAAGACTGATTTCTGGATGTGAGTGAGTGTGAACGTGAGTTTGGGTAGTGATGAGGTGATATGGCTGTGTGTATGCAATGGATCCTGGGGAGCACAGAGTTGAGGGTTGTGCTGGGTGTGACTAAGTGTGCAAATGTTTTAGATGATTGTGGCACAGAGTACATGCTCAAACAGTATTCCTGAGTGTGGGTAAGCAATCATCTACTTAAAGTTTGTTTTAGGTGTGAATGTTGACCTCAGGAATGTTTTGTGTGTATCGGAATATGTATCTAGGCTTGATTTAATCAAAGCTGGCTTTGCGTGGTGTCCCCACTCAAATCTCCTGGCCTTTGGCACAAATCACTGCTTAATTTAGCTAGCTCTAGGCCAATGCTTCAAAGACATGGGCCAGACCTTTCCCACAGAGATGCTCTACCTCCTTCTTGTCATCAGTTCAGCCTGGTGTGCTTACCCAGGGCCCTCCTAGTCTCGAAGCTGTGCCAGCCCCCACAAGCAAAGAATCTGGGCCCAAATCAGCGCCCATCACTCACTTCGCAGCCTCATCTACCCCCTGCTGGGTGTTGCCCGCTGGCTCTGGAAATAGGGGCTGGCACCTGCAGAGGGCTGGGAGCCCTCTTTTCTCTCCCTCCTCCTCATGATCCATATCCCCCAACTCCAGCACTCGCTTTGTGTGCTGATGCTCCTGTGCGTTCCTTGGGGTCTGACCGCCCAGCTGACCCCTGAGTCTGTCGCCGCCATTTCTGTTTCTCCTCCTCCCTCCTTCATGCCCTAGACTTTCTTTCAGTCTTTGCATTTCTGGCACTCCATCCCGCCCTGCCTTCCTCCCTCCCTTGTTCCATCCCTTCTTCTCACGTCTCTCCTCCCACTTTTCTCTCCTTTGTCCTTCTGGCCGCACTTCTGAGGGTCTCTGGAGTTACAAACCAGGGCTGGGGTGGGATGGGGGTCATAGGCCCTTAGGATGGCCTTCTACATCTTATCCTCCTTCCTTTGAGCCAGCAGGATGCTGAGAGATCTAGTGGTGTTGGGTGAGAATGTGGTAGAGCAGGAATGGGCCCACTGGGAGCTGGTCTCTTCTCTAAGCGAGTATTCTCAACACCTTATTCACCACCAGATGCTATGATTCGATGAGACCCTGAACTTCTTAACAGGGCACTTGGTCACTAATTTTTTTCAGTAACCATGGGTATGTGTGTGGGAGATGATAGTACAGCTCAGTAGTAGAGGCTTGCTTAGCATTCCCAAAGGTCCAGATTTGAACCCCAGCATCACGGGGAAAAAATCCATAGGGCACTTGTGATGAGCCAATTACTGAGCTGGGTGACATGAACACAGTGCTCACAGGTTCTTGTCTACAAGGGCCTCACTGTGTAAGGGAGACAGGTGCGCAAGCAAATACTGATGCCAATCATCCAGGAGGCAGGAAAGAGGCCCAGTGTGGGGGCATGAGAGCCTCAGAGATGGGGCTCTCAGCTGTATTAAAATGGTTTCCTTCTCACAAAAAGAAAAAATGGATCAACAATGAACATATTGTCCCCTTCCTTATGTCCTTACGTCCTTCTCCACTGGAGGTCAGACCTAAGATTCGGCACACACCAAGAAAGTTCTCTCTATCTGAGGTGTATTCTGGTCTTACATTTTCTTTTTCTTTTTCCTAGCAAATATTTGCTCAGTATAGAAAGCTTCAAAGGCACAGAAAAGCTCAAAGGAAAACAAAACAGAACTTAAACTAAAACCCAAATTTATTGATTTTGGAGAGAGGTTCTTACTATGTATCCTGTGTTGGCCAAGGACCATTCTACCTAGCCTGGATTCTCCTGCCTCAGCATTTGGAGTGTTGGGATTATGAGTATGCACTGCCATACTTGACCCAAATAGAACTTTTTTGTTTTTGAGACAGAGTTTCTCTGTGTAGCTCTGCCCATCCTGGAACTTACTCTGTTGACCAGGTTGGTCTTGAACTCACGGAGATCTACCCGCCTCTGCCTCCCTGAGTGCTGGGGATTAAAGGTGTGTGCCACCACCACTTGACTCCAAATAGAACTTTTAAAGAAAACTTGTAGGGAGAAGAGATGGCTTTGAGTTTAAGAGCACTGGCTGCTCTGGCAGAGGACTGGGGTTCAATTCCTAGCAGCCACAGGGTGGCTCAAAATTGTCTGTGACTCCAGTCCCAGGGGATTATGCACCCTTTCTGGGCTCCCTGGACACGGCCTGTACGTGATGCACAGATCATGCAAGCAAAACACTTATGCATATAAAATAAAAATAAAGTTTAATAAAGTTAAAATAGAGATTTCAGAGAATCCTGAGAGATAGTAGAGTTTTAATTTTTTATTAATTTATTAATTTGTTATTTAGGCACATTCTCACTATGTAGCCCTGGCTGGCCTGGGACTTTTTATGTAGACCAGGTTGGCTTTGAACTCACAGAGACCCACTTGCTTCTACCTCCTACATGCTGGAATTAAAGGCATTGGGACCTGAGCAGAAAGATCAGTTAAGAAGCCACTGGGGAAAGGCAATGAAGGGTGACAACTGGGGCTATGCAATGGAAAAGGGAAGACAGAATGCACAGGAGCGGAAACTGACTGGAAGTGGGGCTCGGAGTGGGAGAGAAAAGGGAGCCAGGAGCCTTTAGCCTAGGCAGTCACAAAACTCATGGTGCTGTTTGTTAACTTGGGAAACTGAGCAGAGAAGGGTTAGGGCAGAGGCTGAAGGAGTCCTGGGTTTGGTTTTGAACATGTTGAGTGAGAGAGGAAACATCCATGTAGAACTGTTCAGTCATTGCTGGACCACGGGCTCTGGAGCTGAGTGTGGACTTGCGGGTTATAGTTCATCCCCGTGTGTTTGTCAACAGTTGTCCACTGGGTGGCTGTCATAGGTTGGGTGGGGGTTCTTGTGGTGAATGAGGCAGCCTGCCCTGTTCCCTTGTGAGGCTCATAGCCATCAATGAATAAGTAATGTTTGACAGTATGGGGACACTTCCCAGAAGGAGAGAAGGAGGATACTAATGCACCAATGTCAACAGGCAGTGCAGGAACCAAAGCATCTTCTCTCACATCATGGAAGGCCAGAAGGCCAACGTTGGCTGGGTGTGTCCTGCTCTCCAGTTCTCCTTATGCGTTCTCATGCATGACTGCGAGGTAGCCAGGCTCCCTGATGCCTCTTCCCACTCATGGAGTTGAGGAGGACACATTCAACAAACATGCTTCTGTCTGATGCTGATCCTTCTCCAAGCCCTGACCCTTGGAGGTCAGGAAGCCAAGGCTTCTGGTTATGGCCTTCACAGCTCTCTATTATATGGCTCTACCTGGCCCCTGCCTTGTGCACAGGCCTCAGAACTCTTTTCCAAACCAACTCCCAAGCCCTCATGGGCCTCACTCCCTCCAGCTCCCAGATTTTTAAGTTCTTTCCCTTGACACCATCTCCCTCCTTGAATCAACCCAGCGGATCCCATGATCTGACTCAAGGGGCTCCCATCTAGGAGTCCCCCTGTGCCTCTGGAAGCCTGCATGGCCCCTCTAATGGTCTTGTGCGATGGTCTCAATGCCTGTGTGTGCCTTCTGCAGTTCATGTGGAAACCTTGACCCTCATGAGATTATGCTAGCAGGTAGAGCTGTCGGGAAGGGATTAGGTCATAAAGGCAAAACCTTCATAAGAGGGGCTCCTGCTTATCTGGTCCCTTCCACCATCTAGGGACACAACAAGAAGTTGCCATCTGTGAAGAAACAGGCCACAAGCTGCTGGTACCTTGACCTTGTAGTTTCCGGTTTCACAACTGTGAGAAATAATTTTTTGCTTTTTTATTTTAAAGGCTATGTTTGTTTATTTATATATTGAGACAGGGTATCATGTTGTTCAGGTTAGCTTCAAACCTTTGATATAGCCTAGGCTGCCCTTAACCTCTTGATCCTCCTTCTTCCACTACCGCACCTAGTTGGTTTTTTTTTTTTTTATGCTGCTGAGAATTGAACCTGGGTCTTTGTGTGTGCTAGGCAAATACTCAACCAACTGAGCTATAGTCCCAGCCCTCAATCTTCATTCATAAGATACTGAGTTTATGGCATTTGGTTATAATATCTCAAATAAATGACAAATTTCTCTTTAGGAAGGTCTGAGTAGCTCATATTCAGTGGCTGGCTGTCTTTTTCTTGAGTCTGTCCTTACCTCTAGGCAAACAAATCCTCCTGGTAGGGCTTGGGGTTTGCTCCTTTTTATAACTCCTGGCACATATTGGGCATTCAGAGCTATAGGTGGTAGGCTACAGTAGGCTGGTAGGAGAACTGGCTGCAGTTGGTTGAGGCTGGGTGTTGGCCTGAGCTGGTATTGGCTTGGCTGCTGTAGGAGGCTCAGTGTTTGGGGTGAGGACGGAACTGTTGTGAAACTGGTGGGCTGGTGGGTTGAGCGCAGGGGTGGAGTTGGTTTTGGTCTAGTGTGGGGTGTCTGGGGTGTGACGCTAGAAATAAATGCAATGTTAAGAGGCAAACAAGGTATAGGAATCAGGGTGCAAGGTGTTGGGGCAGGTGAGTGAGGACAGGATGAGGGGGAGAGCTGGAATCAGGAGGTAAGAGGGCCTCTGAGACCTCTCCAGGGTTCTGACTTTCAGGGCTGCTGATCCAGCGCTTCTGCAGTAGCCAGCTTCTCCCCAGAAGGAGAGGAAAGAAGAGGTCCCGGGGAGAAGAACCTGAGAGGGTGAAGAAGGATTTTCATTATGAAGTTAATTAGCTTCAGAGCCACTGCACCTTTCAGGACGAGGAATTAGAGGGATTTAATTGCTTTATCAGCCTTCCCTTTGATTTTCAGCAATCAGGCCGATTCCATTTAATTTAACTGCCACAGACGAGGAGAAAATTGATGCGCTCACCTGCCTCGGAGCAGAAAGAGAGAGAGTGGGGAAGAGGGAGAGGGGGAGCCAGAGAGACTGGCAAGCACAGAGTCTGCAGATTAATGAAAACCAACAGCATTTGCTCACAATTGGAGATGAAGTGTGCCCTCGAGGTGTTTGGAGCTGCGGATGTGGGGCTCTGTGTGCGTGTGTGCTCGGCTGTGTGGGAGTTTGTGACTAGGCATGTCTGCGTGGGTGTGACCGCGGGTGGTTTGGTGGATGTGGAGGTGGGTATGTGGACGAATGCTGGTATTTGGTTGTAGGTATGTGACGTTAGAGGCATATGATTGGCTGTCAGAGACTCCTTGCCTACTGTAATGAGAGCTTGGGGGAGGCTGGCTGTCACAGCCCGTGGAACTATGAATAACACAGCGACTGTCTGTGTCATCGTGTGTGTGAGCTGCACCGACATTGGTGCATTTGTTCAGGAAGCACTGAATGCACGGCTGCCAGAACCAGGCGTGGGGCTGTGGGGCAGATGATGGAGCCAGGGTCCCTGCGTTCAAGGCTGCAGTGCACCAGAGGAGGCAGGGAAGCTATGTCATGGTTGTGGCACAGACTGTATGGATGACTCTGGTGCACCGTTCTGGAAGCTCTCAGAAGAGATGTTTAAAAGACTGCAGCTTCTGAGTAGAGAAGGGACTGCTGGGGATGGAGAACAGGACAGGCACTGTGGCCGAATCCAACAGTATTCATCGCATGACAGGAAGCTGGGGCTCCCAGGAGGGCAGATCCTGGAGCAGAAAGGACTCTAGAGCCATGGTTTTCACCCTTCCTATTGCTGTGACCCTTTAATACAGTTCCTCATGATGTGGTGACCCTCTACTTCAAAACTGTAATTCCGCTACTGATATGAATTGTAATATAAATATTTGATATGCAGGATCACTGATATGTGTCTCCCAAGGGGATTGGGACCTACAGGTTGAAAACCATTGCTAAGATAGTGCTGAAAAAATGTGGACTTTGAATGGGAAGTAACTCTCAGATACGTGTGTTAGGAAGATGGGTTTGAGCTAGGTGGTGAGGGCACACACCTTTAATCCCAGCACTTAAAAGGCAGACGCAGGTGGATCTCTGAGTTCAAGGTCAGTCTGGTCTACAGAGAGAGTTCCAGGGCAGCCAGGGCTACAAAACAAAACAAAACAAAACACCACCCTTTTCTCAAAAAACAAAGCAGCAACAATTAAAAAAGAAATGGGTTTGGTTGCTGGATGGAAGGGGTTGGAGAAGCAAGACTTGAGGCAAGATCTCTTGTGGATGCAGCGGGGAAGTAATGATAGCCTGAGCAAAGAAGGAAGAGGGATTAGACTGGGTAAGATGAGCCGGATTTGGAAAGGGGATAAGGAAGAAACAGTGTTAGGGGTTTCTAAACAGCGAGGTAGTAAATGGTTCCTTCGGCAGCGTCTGGAGTGAAAGCAAGACATCTCAGCCTTGAACACATGCAGCCTAAGTCACTAGGACGTCAGAGTTGCTGTATCCATGGAGCAATTAAATACAGGGCTGGAGTTCAGCAGGGGGAACTAGCCTGAAGATGTAAGCGCATGCCTAGGAGCAGAGGAGTGTGTGTGGAACAAGAAAAAAAAAAAAAAAGGATGTGCATGCAGCTCTGTGGCGGAGCATGTGCCTAACATGCAGCTCTGTGGCGGAGCATGTGCCTAACATGCAGCTCTGTGGCGGAGCATGTGCCTAACATGCAGCTCTGTGGCCGAGCATATGCCTAACATGCAGCTCTGTGGCGGAGCATGTGCCTAACACGCAGCTCTGTGGCGGAGCATGTGCCTAACACGCAGCTCTGTGGCGGAGCATGTGCCTAACATGCAGCTCTGTGGTGGAGCATGTGCCTAACATGCAGCTCTGTGGCCGAGCATGTGCCTAACATGTATGAGGCCCTGGGCTCCATCCCTAATTCTGCAAACAAACAAATCAAAAATCAAAATCAAAATCAACCAACCAAAAGAAGTCCTAAACCAAATCCAAAACCCAAGAATGTCCAGGGCAGGACATGGTGGTATATGCCTGTATTTCTGAGGAGGCTGAGGAGGGAAGATTGCGGACGTCTGGGGATTGGGGGAGAAAAGAAGGGCCAGAAAGATGGCTCAGCAGCTAAAAGCATTTGCTGCCAAGCCTGGTAGCCTGAGCTCAATCCCGAGGACCCAGTTCTGGAGAGTTGTCTTCTGACACACACTGTGACAGGCACACACCCTCACATAGTCAATCAATCAACCAACCAACCAATCAATCAATCAATGTTAAAAAACATGTAAAGAAAAAAGGAGTGGGTGGAGTGATGGTTTCATGGTTAAAAATATTTATCCCTCTTGCAGAGGACTGGGTTCTGTTCCCAGAGCCCATCCCAGGTGCTTCATAACTACTTGTAACTCCAGTTCCAGGGAACCTGATGCCCTCTCCTGGTCTCTGCAGGTGCCTTGCTCATGGTGGACATAAACTTATGCAGGCACAGGAACAGGTACACGCATGTGTGCGCGTGCACACACACACACACACACACATTAAACAATAAATAAATCTTTAAAGAAAGAAAAAAGAAAAAGAAAGAGGCTGTGGTTATAGCATGGTTGCTTGGGTGCTTGCTTAGTACACACAAAGCCCTGGTTTAAATCTCCAGGGCCTCATTAAAAAGGGGGTGGGTGGGTGGGTTGTGGCAGCCCCTGCCTATACTCCTAGCACTTGGGAGGTAGAAATAGGTGGGTCAGAAGTCCGTGGTCATCCTTGGCTCCATAACAAGTAAGTCCAAGGCCATCTTGGACCACCTGAGACCTTGTTTCAAAAAAACCCTAACAAACAAAAAGAGGAAAACCAAAGACAAAAGCCTGGATCACTCACGGGAGTAGAAGCGGAAAAAGGAACCAGGGAAGACACTGCAGAACCAGAGGCCTCACAAAGACAAACTGGAAGATGGGAGCAACCAGCACAGCAGGGGATTGAGTGCAGTTCTTAGAGCTCTAGAGTTAAAGATATCCAGGAATCAGTGTCCATTGGCAAGGGATGGAACTCCGCGATCCCAGCATGAATGAAGGCCTGGGGATAGGCAAGTTCGTGGTGAAATCAGGCACCGCTGCGCTCGGGGTGAGTAGGAGGCTTAGAGATGAGATTAGAAAGGTGAGTTGGGCGGTTCAGGGCTTTGAGTATCAAGCCGCAGGTCATTAACAGTCCTTTAACCTGTAACCAAGCACTAGCGACTGCCTTCAAGAAGGATGATGACTGATCAAATTTTAGCGATCACTCTACGCTTGATTGTCTCTGAAATCAGAGCTGGAGACTGGACTTGGGTAAAGACAGCATATTCGGGAGGTGACTCCAGGGAGCAGGGATAAAGAGCGAAACAGAAGAAAGCTGTTGCCACTGCCGGCAACTGAAGCGCAGCTGTTAGGGACCCTTTAAGGAAGCAGCAGCGGAATTTGAGAACTGTGCCTTCATGGGACAGGAATCTGGGCCTTCACCTACTGAGTTAGGACCCTATTGGAAGGTTGCTTTAGAGCCTTGGCATGTCTTTTCCTGGGCTAGTTGTATTGCCTGACACTGGAAGGCGGCTGGGAGGAACCGATGGAAGGCTCCAATCCAATGAGACAGAACACTTAAGAAGTAGATTAGAGGTGTTGGAACCATGACTCTGTCGTTTAGAGGGGCCATTGCCCTTGCAGAGGACCTGAGTTGGGCTTCTAGCTCCTATGTTAAGTGACTCACAAGTGCCTGTAACTCTGTTTTAAGAGATCCCATGCCCTCTTCTGTCCCCTATGGACACTGCACTGACATGTACACTCCCCAACACACATACACTTAATTAAATTAATTAATTAATTTTATTATTTACACTGAGTATCTCTATGCAGTCCTGGCTGTCCTGGAACTTACTGTATAGACCACACTGGCCTTGAACTCACAGAGATTTGCCTCTCTCTGCCTCCCGAGTGCTGTGATCAAAGGCCTGCAACACCATACCTGGCCCTTAAATTTTTTTTAAATTTAAAAACATTTAAAAAATAAGTGAACCAGGCTAGGGCAAGATGTAGTCATGTGACTGCACTGTCTAAGCAATCTGAGGTAAGTACCAGAAGGACTGTCTGGGTAGAGGGAGGGCTGTCTTGAAGGTATAGAATTAGTTGCACTTGGAGATAAATTCCACGTTTAGCATTTGTGAGAGGCAGAATAATAACCTACCAGTAGCCTGGTACTGAGAACCTGCAATCACCTTGCAAAGCTGGAGGAATTAAGGCTGAGAAGGGTCATTGTGTGCACAAAAACCCTTCTAAACAAGGGACAAGAGAGTCCGTCTCAAAGGTTTGCAATGCTTCTTCATTGCCTCTGAAGATGGAGGAGGATGAGCCAAGGGATGCAAGTGCCTCCAGAAACTGGGGAAAGCCAGAGAATGGGAAAGACTTCCAGAAAGACTGGCCCTGTTGACACTCTGATTTGAGCTCAGTGAGGCCTAGCTATATTTTTGGCTCCACATTGAAAGGTAATGAATTGGGGTTGTTGTAAGACACTTATCATGTGGTGTCTGTTACAGCAGCAAAAATAAAGTAAAAGCGAATCCAAGCGCGAGGCTGTCATGGTTCCTGAGGAAGTTCTAGCAGTGGTTGGATAGGAATCTATTTACTTATTTATTTTTATTTTATTTTGTGTGTATGAATGCTTGCTTATATGTATGTATGTGTACCACATGCACGCCTGGTTCCTGAGCAGGTCAGAAGAGGGCATAAGATGCCCTGGGCCATGTGGATGCTGGGACTAGAACCCGGGTCCTCTGAAAGAGCAATTTCTTAACAGTTCTTAACGCTGAGCCATCTCTTCAGCCCCATGGATAGGAAGGGGAGAGAAGTAAGTCCCACCCCACTCTGCGGCTCAAGTGACTCCCTCCCTGAGTCATCAGAGCCGAGGTGAAGCTGGGGATGCAGGGAAGATGGGGAATATGGATGACTTGTGTGTCATTTCATTCCCAGGCCTTCACGCAATCAAGCAGTATGGAGGTGGTGGGAACTTTAACAGGGGACTCATAACATAAGAACTTGTCACAAACGACATGGAAAACACCACCATCAAAAAAGAGGTGACCCAGAGGACACTGCCGTCAGAATAGACTAGTGGGGAGATTAAGGCCGTTCTCCCAGAACCCTCAGTGGGTTCTTGCAGGGGTGTTGTCATAAAAGGAACGAGCCCTCTCTTCACTTTAGCTTCTGTCTTACCATGTGTCACCCTTGTGACAGTACCTGCTGTGATGGGCTATAACTAGGGGAGCCCCGACCAGGGAATGCTGTTTCGACTTCTAGCCTCCACCTGAGGTAATTAAACTGAACATCTTAAAAAAAAAAAAAAAAAGAAAAGAAAAAAGAAAAAAAAAACTGGGCATGGTGATGCATGCCTTTAACCCCAACACTCAGGAGGCAGAGGAGGCAGGCAGATCTCTAAGTTGGAGGTCAGCCTGGCCTATGTAGTGAGTTCCAGGACAGTCAAGGCTACACAGAGAAACCTGTCTCATAAATAAATAAATAAATAAATAAAGCATGCCCAAGCACAGGAATTTCAGTATAGTGACACAGTTTGGGCCATACAGGGCTCCACACTAACACAGTGATTCTGAAAGAACAGAAGCCAGTGAAGTTGCTCAACCCTGGCTGGGAACAGAACTGGGCGGGGGGAGGGGGGAGGTATGGAGGGGTGTTAAGGCTGATGGAGAAGTTGTGGGTGGAAGAGACCCTGTTGATCTTGGTTGACATCTAAATAAGCTCCGTGGCCTCTGTCTCTCTCCTTCACCGTCTTCTCGCTGTCCCCGGGCGCTTGGTTTTGCTGGAGGTGGCCTGCAGAACATCTCTGCATGCTATAGCAGTTGTAAGTTGCACAACTCGGATGCGTTACTCATACACAGTGCAATATGAAATTCTTAGAGTTTTCAGTGCACAACCTTGCCAACAGTAATGCGAAAGAGAAGGGAAAACAAGAGGGTGTGTTCAATCCCTTAGAGAGACAGACTGGGATTTTCCCTTGGCTCCTTCTGAATATAGAGGCTCAGCCTTGCCTTGAATCAAGAAAACAAAAGCAATCTCAGGCACAAAGGTCCTGGCAGAGTGGGAACAGGCCCTGAAAGGGATCTGGCCCTGGAGGCCAGGCTGTCAGATGTCCTGCTGTCAACCCTATTCCTTGGGAGGACAGCTTTCCCCTTTCCCCCCACTGCCTTTTGATTAGAATGTGGACTCTAAGTTGGAATTAACCTGATTAATGTAATGAAGGCAGGGCCGGCTCAGCACTGCCTGGTGATGAGGGGAGATGGATTGGGAGCGAAGGCGCTGGGATGGAGGTGCAGCCATAATTGGCGCATTTACTGCTACCTGCCTCGCTGACCTCGCTGTTTAGCCCATTAATGATGATACACAAGCCTCACTGTCCAAAGATAATGACAGAGAATCGCAGGGGAGGGACTGGACCTGGGACTGGGGGTCCTGGGAGCCACGGATCAGAGGGGGCTGAGGGTGGAGGACTTGAGCCACGACATGGGTAAGGGGACGCTGGGCCAAGGGTCTCTGCAAAAATGCTAGGGGATACACAGCTCCTGTCTCGTGGTGTGATTTGGAATAACTGACCAGCTTCCCTAGGGTTGCTGTAGCTGGCCTGGATCTCTACCTGGGCAGGAGGGAGTCATTCATAACTTTCCTGCTCAGAAGGGCTTCTGGGAGGAGAGCTGTCGAAGGAACTTGGAAATCCTTTAGGAGGGGCTGAGGGAGGCAAAAGCTGACCAGTGTTTTCCTTGCTGCCTCCTACACCAGCCTGGGGCAGAGAGAGAAGAGCTGATGGAATGAAGGCAGGGTTTTGGGGCTGGGGTGAGGACACGTTCCTTTGTGTATTGACTACAGAGGACATGTGCACTAGTGAATAGGAGGCCTTGTACTTTAATCAATTTCCCCTGATGTCTCTATGGTTGTTTGAATAGGTATGGCCCCCATAGACTCATGTGTTTGAATGTTTGGTCTGTAGGGAGTGGCACTATTAGAAGGTGTGGCCTTGTTGGAGGAAGTGTGTCACTGTGGGGTGGGCTTTGAGATCTCATATGCTCAAGCTACACCCAGTATGGGACATAGTTTTTTTTTTTAAATCTTTTTTTTTTTATATTTATTTATTATGTATACAATATTCTGTCTGTGTGTATGCCTGACGGCCAGAAGAGGACGCCAGACCTCTTTACGGATGGTTGTGAGCCACCATGTGGTTGCTGGGAATTGAACTCAGGACCTTTGGAAGAGCAGGCAATGCTCTTAACCACTGAGCCATCTCTCCAGCCCCGGGACATAGTTTTAAAGAAGCGTCTTTCCCTCTCTATACATAAATATGAATGCTAATAGAGGAAAATCTGGTAGATTCACACATTCAAGTTAAAACATCACCTATAATCCCTGTATTGTCACTTTTAATATTTTGGTATGAAGTCTCCCAGGCTTTAGTTTTTATGCATACATAATCAGCATTTTATTTTTACCAAAATAGAATTCTTTAATACACATGGCTTTGGACACTTTATTTCTCACTTAATAACATATTGTGGAAAGTTTTTCGTGTAGACCTGCAGTAAAAATGACTAATGATGCATCATAGCCTCCCGTGAGGATTGAATAGTATTTAGTTGGTGGACATTTTAATATGCTTTCTCTGATTATAGACAATAATGTAAGAATATTCATAAATCTACGTGAAGTCCTGAATCTGCATCCAAGAAAGGAATGGGAGGGCGTCACTGTGACCATTGTGGCTGCTTGAGAAGTTTTCTGATGAGGTCAGACTGGCTGAGGTTCTAAGTCCACCATGAGAGGAGTGAAGAATGACCAAGATAGGGGACGCCTGCCTGGCAATGACTCGGCTTGAAAGAAGCAGAGTTGGCTAATACTGTCTGGAGAGGATGGCTTTTTAGACCCTGAGTGTGCCTACTCTGGTGAGGACTCGACAGAAGTCACAAGGAGGGATGTGGAAGGACCAAACCTAGAGGGCTATCCAAGGTGTGTAGCTGAGTGAGAAAACAAACGGTGGGACAGACATTTGTCATGCGTATGTATACACAAAATTTTTCAAGTAAATTAATTAAAAAATATTTGAGACAGGGTTTCTCTATGTAGCCCTGGCTGTCCTGAAGCTCACTCTATAGACTGTAACCAGTCTATGCCCCACCAGTCAGCTTCCAAATAATAACACAGATTCATTATTATGAAAGTTTGGCCTTAGCTTAGGCTTGTCCCACTAGCTCTTATAACTTAAATTAACCCATTTATATTAATCTACATTTTGCCTCGTAGATTTTTACCTTTCTTTCATTCTGTATGTCCGATTTACTCTATGTCTCATTGGCATCTGACATGTGCCTAGATTCCTCTCCTTCTTCCTCTCTCTTTCTGCCTGGAAATCCTGCCCATACTTCCTGCCTAGCTATTGGTTGTTGAGCCCAGAAGGATATAATATTACCTGAGTAAACAGGAAGTGGAGAGCAAGCCACTTCCAAAGCTATAGAAATGACAGAGATATCTGGCTGCCTGGATAGTCACCACAGGCTCCTCTATAATGTCGGGAATTCATCTTTGGCCTACAGGCCTAGAATATCTGAAAGACTTTTCTGTGAGGCAGGAATTTTGAAGGACTGTCCTATCTTGTCTTGGTAAAGTTCAGCAGTCAGTTTCTTTTGTGTGCTTGTTGGTTCCTAGATACTCAGCTCCGAAATAATCACACAGAAACTATATTATTTAAACCACTGCTTGGCCCATTAGCTTTAGCTTCTTATTGGCTAACTCTTACATATTAATTTAACCTATCTCTGTTACAAGGATGAGGGCCTACTTGTTCATCCCAGCCACACAGCTAGCTTATACCTAAAATGCCACACAGAAATTGTATTAATTAAATCACTGCCTGGACCATTATTTTTAGCTTCTTATTGGCTAATTCTCACATCTTGATTTAACTTATTTTTATTAATCTGTATATCGCCACATGGTTGTGGCTTACCGGCAAGATTCTAACCAGTGTCCATCTGAGGCAGAGAATCCATGGCTTCTCTCTCACTCTGTCTTTTTCTTCCCAGCATTTAGTTTAGTTTTCCCCGTCTAGCTCTGTTCTTCCCTATCAGGTCAAGGCAGCTTCTTTATTCATTAATGGTAATCACAGCATACAGAGGGGAATCCCACATCAGAAGAGAACCATAACTTTTTGTTTTCTGCTGAAACAGAGGCATAACCTCTCCCACAATGCAACATATTTTTTGACTTCCAATTTGAAGTTAAGACATTCTTATAATATATAGTTTGGTTTAATGTAGCAGTTTCCATAATCCAATGTCTCTCAGCAGCTATTGTTTCTTGTTTATTAAATTTTTTAATTTTAATTTTCTATTTAAAAAATTTATAGTCAACAAAAGTACCATACAGGATATAGATACTCTGTGTATTTCCCATCTTAATGTGGCTTTTTAAAAATATTACTTTACTCCTCTTTTAAAGACCTACTTTATTATTTTTTAAACTATTTTTTTTCTATGACTGACTTTATTCATTTTTCCTTTCTTTCTTCAGCATCTAAGCACATTTTAAAATATACTGTACCTTTTTAGAGGGTTTTCTATATCTGAACCTGGCTTTACTAAGTATCTACAGTGTTATCTGACCATGTGAGCCAAACCTTAATCTTGCTGCAGCAGCATACAAGGTACTGGCTGGCTCAAACCTGCAGGCAATGGCTGGGAGCCTCATTTCTGTAAGCCATGGGCCACCTGAGAGGCTGCAGGATTAGGAAGCTATATTTGGAACTTTTAAAAACAGATTTCTCAGGTCCTCTGTAGAAATACGTGTCCTCAAGTTGGACATCATATGTGACAAGTCTTTGTCTGTCCCTACAGTCAGCTCCCAAATAATGATACAGAGACTTAGTATTAATCATGAAAGCTCAACCTTGTCTTAGGCTTGTCCCACTAGCTCTAATAACTTAAATTAATCCATTTATATTAATCTATGTTTTGACTTGTGGTTTTTTACCTTTCTGTCATCCCATGTCCAACTCCCTCCACGTCTTGTTGGCATCTCCCATGCACCTAGATGCCTGTGCCGTTTCTCTCTCTGCGTGTAAGTTCTGCCTGTACCTCCTACCCAGCTATTGGCCATTGAGTTTATTACACCAATCACAGCTTGATAATTGTTCTTATCGCATATAATTTTACTATGCTAGAATTAAAACCTTTCCTTTTTATTTAGACAAAAAGGGGGAAATGTGAGATATTTTTGTACAGTGTGTGAAAATTATTGCGTGCTTGGTGATGGCACACACTTTTAAATCCAGCACTCTGGAGGCAGAGGCAGGTGAATCTCTGAGTTCGAGGCCATCACCACCTCATTGAAATTAATTTTTTTAATAAGATAAAAACATTCTCCCTGAATTCTTTCTTATTTACAGAATCTCTGTGCTAAAAATACTTTTTTTCCAAATAGTTTCCCTTTCATTGTTTCATTGTGGTAGAAAAAGAGAAGAAATGCATCATTTTAGAATGTAAAATTACACATGTGCGCACACACACACACACACATGCGCACGCACATGCCTGCCTGACACCCTTGGAGGCCAGAAGAGGGCGTCAGATCTTGTGAAACTAGTTACAGATGGTTGGGTGCCATCATGTGGGTCCTGGGAATCTGGGGATCTAACCCAGGTCCTCGGGAAGAGCATCCAGTGCTCTTAACCCCTGAGCCATATCCTCAACTCTCATCTTAGTAATTTTAAAGTATGCATTGATTATTCAATGTGTTGTACAACTACCACATCTATCTATTTAGAATATTTTAATTACTCTTAATAAAAAATGACAGCCGGGCGGTGGTGGCGCACGCCTTTAATCCCAGCACTTGGGAGGCAGAGGCAGGCGGATCTCTGTGAGTTCGAGACCAGCCTGGTCTACAAGAGCTAGTTCCAGGACAGGCTCCAAAACTACAGAGAAACCCTGTCTCGAAAAACCAAAAAAAATAAATAATAATAATAAAAAAATAAAAATGACAGTTATCACTCTAGCCCTCCTTCCTGCCAGATCCTGACAACCCTATTCTACTTTCTGTCTCTGAAGAGCTAGTTCCAGGACAGGCTCCAAAACTACAGAGAAACCCTGTCTCGAAAAACCAAAAAAAATAAATAATAATAATAAAAAAATAAAAATGACAGTTATCACTCTAGCCCTCCTTCCTGCCAGATCCTGACAACCCTATTCTACTTTCTGTCTCTGAAGAGCTAGTTCCAGGACAGGCTCCAAAACTACAGAGAAACCCTGTCTCGAAAAACCAAAAAAAATAAATAATAATAATAAAAAAATAAAAATGACAGTTATCACTCTAGCCCTCCTTCCTGCCAGATCCTGACAACCCTATTCTACTTTCTGTCTCTGAATTTGTGTACTCTGGGAACTTTGTAGACATGAATTCACATAGTTGTCTTTTGCATCAGAGCCATCAGGGTTCATCCCTGTAGGGATGTTTATCAGAGAATCCTTCCCTTCTGTGCTCCAGCAATGTCCTATTGTATGTTTATGCCACATTGTGTTTCAACAATCGTCTATTGATGTGTAGACATTCCTTCTTTGAATCCATTCCTTCAAATTGATGTTCTATGTGCAGATACTGACTGGGAGCCTGTTTTCCATTATTTCAAATGGGAAGAATGTTAACAGGCTGTGTGTCAGCTGACTTCTTGAACCATAACTAAAACCCAGAAAAAGACCTGTAAATAAATATCAGCGTCCAATATCAGCTTCTTTTTTTCCTGTGTGTGTGTGTGTGTGTGTGTGTGTGTGTGTGTGTGCATGCGCGGTTGCGCGCATTCCTTACAGTGCCCATGTGGAGATCAGAGGACAACTTGTGGGAATCAGTTCTCTCCTTCTACCATGTGAATTCTGGGGACCAAACTCGGGTTGTCAGGTGCCTTTACCCATGAGCCATCTCACTCGCCCCAAAAGTCTTATGCAAGGATGTAAAGAACTTAGCACACTGCTTCCTGGGTACCAAACAATGAGTGCATCTGGCAGGAGTAGGGCCTTGGTATTGGCCACACTCCAGGTTCATATCCATTTGTCCACAAGGTTTATATATTTCTTTCAGAGTTCCCAACTGTCCTGGAACTCATTCTGTAGACCTAGCTGGCTTGGAACTCATTAGAGATCTGCCTGCCTCTGCCTCCCAAGTTTTGGAACTAAGGGTGTGTGCTGCGCCCCAGCTGTGATTCTTTTTTGCTATTATTTTGAGGCAGGGTCTCACCTAACTCAGGCTGGCTCCGACCTTGCTGTATAGTCGAGGATGATTTTGAGCTGATGAGCCCCTTTTTTTTTTTTTTTTTTTTTTTTTTTTTTTTTTTTTTTTTTTTTTTTGCTTCCGTCTCTGGCATGCTGGGTATGCTGGGTTTACAGGTGTGTGCCATCACACCTAGTTAAACAGCAAACACGTGGTTTCCCGAATGCTTGACAACTCTACCAATTGAGCTACAGCTTAAGGCCCACACATATTCCTGATGTCCTACCAAATCTGTTGGATAGGCAGTTTGGGATTCTTCCTGAACACCATTATATTTGGAATATCAAACTGAAATAGAAGACATACATACTGTGTCTACTTTTGCTATAGAAATGGTTAAAACATGTTGTGCTATACATGTATCATACAGAGTTTGGGTATTACAGCCCTAGAGTTGTTGGAAGCAAGTATTTATGAAACTTTGTATGTAGTTTAAGTAGAAAAATCAAGTTATATGTATTTATGTGCATAAATGAAGCCCTCTGGAAGAATTATGACAAACTGTAAGCAATAGAGAATGGATTAGAATGAGTGATCAATGAGAACTTTAGCTTCATCTCTAATATTTATATTTTGTAGGGAATACATTTATCTATTACTAATACGACTAAATGTAACATATATTTGTTTAATGCCCAAGACTTTTGGGGTAGAAAGTTATGATGTAGGATTAACCAAGACAGAGAGTCCTCTAATTTTTCTTTATGTTTCCAGAGTATTAAGGTGAGTGATTTCAAAGCAGAAGTAGTAGGGGAAGATCATAATTAAAAGTCCAGATATAAGACACCGAGACTCTGCTGACAGGGACCTTTGGGGACTAATAGAGGATGGGAAGGGTCCTGTGGAATGTTCATCCCACAATGGGAAGGACCCTGTGGAGTGGACACACACACAGTGGAAGGACCCTGTGGAGTGGACACACACACAGTGGAAGGACCCTGTGGAGTGGACACACACACACAGTGGAAGGACCCCGTGGAGTGGACACACACAGTGGAAGGACCCCGTGGAGTGGACACACACAGTGGAAGGACCCTGTGGAGTGGACACACACAGTGGAAGGTCACACACAATGGAAGGGTCCTGTGGAGGAGTCACCGCCCAGCACAGACAGTGATAGCTTTTCATTGTTGTGGTGCAATACCTGGGAACATCATGGGAACAGCAGCGAAGTTTGGCTCACAGTTCATGATCACTTGGTTTTGGACTAAGGTGTCCAAAATGTCATTTTGGGGAGCGCATAGGAGGTGAAGCAAGATCGTAACTGCAGTTACAGATGGTTGTGAGCCACCATGTGGGTGCTGAGACTCAAACCCAGAACCTCTGGGAGAAGACCTAGTGCTCCTAACTGCTAAACCATCTCTATAGCCCTCATTTCAAATATTTTAAAATTTGCAGTAAGGGAATATGGTAAAATCTTGGTAGTTACTAAAATTTGTGATATTAAAGTATGAAAGTTTACTGTATTATTTCTTCCCATTTCGTGTGTGTCTGAAACTTTCATACCCAAATGGTCTATTTATGTGGCCCAGAAATGAACTGAAAAGGATATGCAGCTGTCTTCTTATCAACAACCTTTCTTATTGTCAGATTGTCTCCATAGATCTTTTGATGTCTGTCGTTCCTTATTTTCATAGACAATGCTTACATGCACACGTTAGTGTTTTGTTTTTAGATGTGATCTGCTCGCCAATGATGGAGGATGAGGGTCTGATGTCACCATCTATATTCATTTTTTTTGTAGTCTCCTAATACCCCAGTATTTTATCCTTAATAAATTAAATCTATTTTCAACAGTTGATCAATGCTATTTTATCACATTTAATTCCTTTCCTCCCTCCTTCCTTAGCTTTTCCATTCCTCCCCATTTTTACCTTTATTTTTGGCCTTGCTGTAGCCCAGGTGCCCCTCGCTGTAGCCCAGGTGCCCCTCGCTGTAGCCCAGGTGCTCCTCAAGCCTGTGTTCCTCCTACCTCGGCCTCCCAAATGCTAGCATTACAGGCTTTTGCCACCATGTCTGCCTTGTCACATTTAATTTCTCATATAATGTTTGTTTTTCCCTAGAGTTGATAATTGCCTTATGTTTTTGCTGTTGTTAAATTTTCTAGTCACTTATTCCTAATTCATCGCTAACAGAATGAAATTTCCTTTGCTTTCGCTAAATACATATTGTGATCTCTAGTACTATGTTTTTATTTTAGTAGTGAGATATTTCCTTGGTTTGTTTTGTTTTATCTCTCTGTTTGGAGGCAAGGTCATGCTATATTGCCCAGGCCGGTGTAGAACTTGCTACATGCTCCAAGCTGGCCTTGACCTGTCTGTCTTCCCAGTGGCGTGCTTTTGGGACCTGAATGTATCCATTAAGGGCTGCCACTTGCACAAATGACTATTTTGAATGAGTTAGAAAAAAGTACTTGTCACAGACAGATGAATTTTGAATTTTATTTTATTTTTATCTTTATTTTTGTAGGGTTTTTTTTTTTTTTTTTTTTTTTTTTTTNTTTTTTTTGAGACAGCTGTATAACAGCCCTGGCTGTCCTTGAACTTGCTTTGTAGACTAGGCTAGCCTCGAACTCACAGAGATCTGCCTCCTGAGTGCTGAGATTAAAGGCGTGTGACCCACACCAGGATTGACAGATACAATTTAAAGAGGAGCTTTCTAAAATGACAAGTTCAAAGATTTAACTCTAAGGGGAAATTAGTAAGCAATCCCTTTCCTATAGTTGGATGCAGTCCCTCATCAGGCCCTTGTCACGGCAAGCAGAGTGAAAAGGGGATGTCGGCTCTCTCTCTGATGGGCTCAACCCAGACGCTTTCTGGTGTGGAGCACCTGATGAGATGACTGTACTGGTGAGCTCATCCTTGATCCTGTCATCGTGAAATTTTCTTTTTCTGCCATTTTGAGGATTTTGCTCATTTCTCTCCAGTGTTAGATCCTTTGCTTACTGGAATTCAAGCAGTCTCCTTTCTTGGTTATTTCCTTCTTTATTTTCTTCTGTAACAAAGTTTCTCTGTGTGGCCTAGGCTGCTATGAACTTGGTATATGCCAGGCTCAGCCTCCTGAGTCCGGAGATTACAGGTGTGCACAGCTTTGCCCAAAACCCCGTCTTTGTCCACGGCGGACATTCTCTAGCAATTGTTCAAGGTAACATTCACGAGAGCTAATTTGAGGAGACTTTGGATGTATGTTAGTGACATTATTTCAGTTTCACTGTTGATTGATATTTTGGTTGGGTATGGAATTTTAAATTTGAAATCACTTTTCCAAGAAAATTTCACTTGATATTTGCCAAAAGGCCAAGGAAATTTCCTAGGAACTTTGAAGGCATTGTTACATTATTAAAGTTTCCATTGTTGCTGCTAAGAGGTCTTAGGCTATTCTTCTTCCGAACAGTCATATTGGATCCTTCCTGCACCCTTTTCTGAGACAAGGTTTCTCTGTGTAGCTCTGGCTAGCCTGGAACTTCATCTGTAGATCAGGTTGGCCTCAAACTCAAAGATCTGCCTGCCTCTGCTTCCCCAGTGCTGGGATTCCAAGGTGTGCATCAACCATACCCAGCTTATTACTTTTTCTCTTATTCTAGAAGCTTCTATTTCTTCTTTGATGTTCTATAATTTCATTCAAATATACTTTAGTGTGAGAATTTGTAAACCTATTGTACTTGCCTTTCTTAGGCCCTTTCAATTCAGAACTACATTCCCTTCTGAGCAATTTCTGTAATTATTTTATTTTCTCACTCTATTTCCTTTTGTTCTTTTTCTGACATTCTTGTTAAATGTTCAAGCTTTCTGTATTTATATTCTAGTTTAATGTGTGTGTGTTAATGTGGGGGTACATATATGTTTGTATGTGTGAAGACGGAAGATAACTTCATGCATTGTTCCTCAGACAATGTCCTCTATTATTTTTGAGGCAGGGACTCACTGGTCTGAACTCACAAGTAGGTTGGGCTGCATGGCTTGCAAGGCCCTGCTTCCCCAGTTCTGGGATTATAAGTGTGCCCCACAATGGTTAGCTTCTTTTTACTTGGGTCCCGGGATCAAATTCATATTCTTGTGCTTGTGAGGTAAAAATCTGACCAATTTTGCTATCTCCTTGGCCACAGTTAAACAGTTTCTCTTCTTCCCAGTTTTCATCTCTGTTGTCCTTTTTCATGATTTCTTGAATTCTATCTTGGAAATTTCTACTGAATATTTTTTTACTTTTGACATAGATCACATACACAATGTACACACACACACACACACACATATATATCGATTTCATGGAATTAAAAATTTATTGTTATCTTCGTAAAGTATTTACCTATTCATTTTATGCACATGGGTATTTTGTCTATAGGTATGTCTGTATACCGTGTACATGTCTGGAGGTCAGAAGAGAACATAGAATTCCCTCAGGACTTGAATTATAGATGGTTGTGAGTCCCCATATGGTTTCTATTGAACCCAGGCCCTTTAAAAGATCAGCTAGTGCCCCTGAACATTGAACAATCCCTCCAGAGTCTCTCTGAATAATATTAAATATACCAAAAATTGAAAATACACCGTGTTCTTGTTTCATGGAGTGAGTTTTTTTTCCTTCTCTGATGGTACACAACATAGTTTATAAATGTCTTCTTTTCTTTCCTGAATTGTTTTTATTCTTCAATCCCCCCCCCCCCTCTCTCTCATGGTTTGTCGAGACAGGGTTTTCCTGTGTAACAGCCCTGGCTGTCCTGGAACTCATTCTGTAAACCAGGCTGGCTTTGAACTCACAGATCCACCTGCCTCTGCCTCCTGAGTGCTGGGTTTAAAAGCAAACACCACCACAGTCCAGACAAACTCTTTTATCTTTGAGCATTTAATTTCAGAGTTTATCACTTAAGGCTAGAAGTTTGTTTTAAAATATTAGCATCCTTTTCTGACTATCAACATACAAAAGTAAGGCATGCAAAGATTGCTTTGACATTTTTTGCTCATCTACGGGGTCTAGTGATTAGTGCATATATTGAAGAATGAGCAGAGGAAGACCCAAATGTTTAGGAGACATCATAGTCAGATCTATAGATCTTTTCTCTTTGGCTGAACACTTTCTTCAGCATCTCCGGCTCTGAGGTTTGATCAGCTGATACAGCTATCAACTTTCTGAAAGTCAATGTTGGAGAGTTGTTTACCCCAAGTTTGTCTAATTAGTCTTCATCAACAAAAATCGGGAGTCAGCTATCAAGGTAAGAACCTGAATGATCAAAGAAGCAATGGAGAAGCCACCAGTGACCTCCTCGCTCTTCAGTTCCTCAGTCCAAGAAGCTGGAGATCCTCTCTCAGCCCAGTCTTACTACTTCCTGTCTCCTATCTATCCTCAATCCAAGACCTCTGTGGTTAATTTTGGTCAGCTAGTGGTTAGCTCCACCCTCTGACTCAAAACAAACTTTATTGTCAGAATATGATCATAATATCATTCAACATTTCCCCCTTTTGTGTAAATAAAAAGGGAAGGTTTTAACTAACATAGTAAAACTATATACAATAAGTACAATAACTATATACAAATATATACAGGTAGGTAAGAATTACATTAACAATGTCCAGTACATTTGCATTTGGTAAATTCAGAGAAAATACCCCATTTATCCTATCTTGATAAATCCAAAATTTTGTACCTAATTCACTTTCTGTACTAACTTGCATTAGCAAATTATCTTTTTATATCTCTCAACCTTATATGCTTTGCACCTATTTTATGAGTTTCTTTTCTGAATTTGTTAACAAAGAAAACTATAACTATAGCTATTTAGTCTCTAACTCCATCAGAGACCTGATATAATATTTCCTGAGTAAACAGCAAGTGTTTATTGATTTATTTCTCTCTCTCTCTTCCTTCTTTTCTTTTTAAGTTGAGGACCTTAGGCATCCTTGATAAAGGCTCTATCATTGAGTCACATGCACAGCCTGGGCTAACCCAAATTTAAACAGCTCATTTCACTATAGCCTCGGTTTAAACAGTTATTATTGAAAACTTCAAGTATATATAAGATTGAGAGAATGGTACAATGACCCCAGCTTCAACAATTATTAAGTTTTAACCAGTTAGATTTTTTTCTTTTGGCTTTTGAGACAGGTTCTGGTGCAACCTAGGTTAGCCCTGAATTCACTATGTAGCCATGTATAACGTTAAACTCCTGATTTTCTTTTTGACACAGGATTCATCTGTGTACGCTTTCTGTTCTAGAACTTGCTTTGTAGACCAGGTTGGGTTTGAACTTACAGAGATACACTTGCTTCTGCCTCCTGAGTGCTGAGATTAAAGCTGTATGCCAACACCACCCCACCTCTCAAGTGCTTGGATTATGGGCATGCACTATCATACCTGGCTACTATGGCTGGTTTTATTCCATATATTAATGTGATAAGTTCTATTCCATCACTACATTTGATCTATCTCTAAGATAAAAAGATTTTTAGTAACAGGTTTTTTGAGACAAGGTTTCTCTGCAGCTTTGGAGCCTGTCCTGGAACTAGCTCTGTAGACCAGGCTGGTCTCGAACTCACAGAGATCCGCCTGCCTCTGCCTCCCGAGTGCTGGGATTAAAGGCGTGCGCCACCACCGCCCGGCTCTAGCACCTTATTTTTATTCTTACTCTTCACCGTGTCCAAGTAGAGCAGAGCTTATATAGTCATTACGTCACACCAACTCCCCCTTTACTACTCACAGGATGCAAGCATATGTAATTAATTGCTATACCTCTTAACTATATTTTAATCCATCCATTTGCCTCACTTCTATTAATTGGAGTAGCTAGGTTTCATGTACTGCCACCCTCTGGAGTTTTCAAGTTGTGTTCTTGTGGTTACTCTGTCCACAGCATTTTCTGTAAAATAGTCGCTGCATCTAGGCTTGATTAGATTAATGAAGGCCTGATTTTTTCAGGAGAATTTTTTTCTTGTGCTTCCAGCATAAGGAATCTGATGTTCTATTGTTTCTCTTTTCCCCAAATTAAGAGCCACAAATGATGGCTGTTAGCTCCATTATTTCATTGGGAAGTTCAAAGTGAGGATGCTCTAATTCTGTCCCCTTAGTTTTCATCTGTTAGTTAAATAATAATAATAATAATAATAATAATAATAATAATAAACCTTTGTAAAAAGTGACTTCTCATCTGTTTATCCCAGACACCTTTCCTATAAGAAGGACAATCAAGATGCTTAGTCCCTTCTTTCCCCATCAGCTTTCCAAGTAAGAAGTTGCTTTTCGGGGGCTGGAGAGATGGCTCAGTGGTTAAGAGCATTGCCTGCTCTTCCAAAGGTCCTGAGTTCAATTCCCGGCAACCACATGGTGGCTCACAACCATCTGGAATGAGGTCTGGTGCCCTCTTCTGATCTGCAGACATACACACAGACAGAATATTGTATACATAATAAATAAATAAATATTTTAAAAAAAGAAGTTGCTTTTCTAGCATCTCCAAAGAAGATCAACAGAATTTCTCTCTAAGTATAATTATCTGTGCATATTTAAATATCGTAACTGCGTTCCAGTCAGCTGAGGTTAGTGATGCTCACCTATCTCACTTTTGGTCAATGGGAGCCTCTAATTGGTGCCTAAGTCCCTTTGAAAAGACCTAGTGCACTCTGAAAGCCCCTTTGCTTTCTAACAATACTTCTAGAACCTTCTTGCCTATATTTTGTTCTAGACCGGCAATCTTTCATTTCCCCTAAAGAGTTCTGGTTTCTTCAAGTCAAAGTAGAGTATAAAGACCGCAACCTGAGAACTAGAGGTGCTTGTTGCTGTTGCATGGCTTGACTCCTTGCTCTTCTTGGTGGAGACCACCCTGAGATAGATACTTTTACAATTAAGATGCCTCGAGGGTTATCGCTGATCCTTCCCAATCAAATTCAAGACAGGGGAGACTTTATTAATCCTCACCCACTGTTTGTTTTTGTTCGTTTCTTTGCCCCACACCCAGAGCCTCCAAGAACATCAATATCATTACGTATTTGCTTTATTAGTGTATACCCCACCAGGGATGTATGCGGAGTCAATTATTGGATTTTAAATTACTTGAAATAGTTTCTCTCTATGTGATGATGACACCAGCTCAATAGACAGTTAGGTTCATTTATTTCATTTTGCTTTGGAGTTTATTTATTTATTTATTTGCTTGATTTTTATTGTGCCATCATGTAAAGTATTTTCATTCTTTTACATTCAAATCTATAAAATAAGCTGTACTTGGTGATCTCTCTCTTCTACTCTGTCCTCTCTTCACTTTGTTTCTTCCCTTCTCTAGTAATGATTTTAAAAAAACATTTTAATCTTTTCAGTTCATGAAGTGTAAGCAAATAAGTATATTCATATTTCTCATTTAAAAAAAGAGAAATGGTTTCTATTATGTACAATTTATCTACCTTAATATTTGCTTTTTAAAAACATTTTTATATAAGAATGTGTTGCATATTTATCTTGTGACTCAACCTGCCTCCTGGATTTTTCTTATGTTGGCTCACCGCACACTTCTTAAAGCAAACAATGTGAAAGACATGGATTGCTACCCCTCTCCTGCTGTGTGATTTGAACAAATAGGTTCTTCTCTCTGGGTGTCTTTATCCTCATCTGTAAAATGGAAATAGTGAGACTTTGCTCACGGGGTCGTTCATCATAGCTGAGTCAGGAAGAGCACTTGGCACCATTGTTAGTACTTGGTAGGTTAGGTAAATGTGAGCTTTCACCTTGTCATGATTAGAGCTGGAGTTTCTTTCTTAGTCTTGTCAATTTGAAGATTCCAAGAATCTTCCAATTTTCCCCTCCTTTTTTTCTCCCAAAGGCCGAGTGAGCTGTCAGATCGCTGAGTGAGGTCAAAGAGATTCAGCTGCCAGTCAGCAGAGATGGTTTTCCTGACCTAGGACCAGCCTCCTCCATCCCAGCTAGCTCACAATGCTGTGTCCTGTCTTTCAAAGCCACTACCATGTCCTGCCTCCTCTACTTTTCTTCTTGGCTTAGCTCCTTCTCTTCCCGGACACAGAATCCTTCCAGCAACTACTTTTATGCCTCTGTTGCATCCTAAAGTATCTTTTCAAAATAACAAATGCCTTTTTATTCCATTCTTAGGCTTCCGGGGCCTTAGTCTAACATACCCATCTTCTTCCTTCCTCTGCCTTTGAGACTTTATCATCACATGACATTATTTCTGTATCTCCATGATGTCATTCCATCATTAATCAGTACATCATCACCGAGCTACACGATTGCACCATCAGATTGTCATTCTGTTGCTGGATTCCCCACACAGTTATGTCAGCACTACAGTTGCAATACTTTATTACAATGCACTATGACTTTCACATCATGGTGGCATGTCTTCACTGTATTGTACAATTATGAGATTATTGTGGTTTAGTATCTTACTATTATTCAGTTGAAGAATTACAGACACCATTCACACTGAAATACAAATTTAGAAGGCAGAGGCAGGAGCATATAACTCCCAATTTCCCTGAGCTACTTTACTGTAACTCTGTTTATGGGACATCACGCCCAGGCACATCCAACTCAGGCATGGATAATCAATATACAAAATCATGCTCATTGTTACCTCTTCCTACCTCTGTGAATGACCCTACCAGCTATTCAGTCTCACAGAATGCAGCCTCAGAGGCAGTCATTTTTACTCTGTCTCATTTTCTCATCTTCGTATCTAATTGATAGCCAAGTTTAGATCTGCTTGCTACTCCAGTGAGTCTGCATCAAGACCTTCTTGGAACCAGATATTTGGGGTTAGTGCCCATTCATCCAGACACTTCAATCTGCTCTGCCCCTTGAAGGAGACTTCTCCATTACAGATCAACCTGAATCTCCCTCTCTATCTCTTTATATAGATCTCTCTCTCTCTCTCTCTCTCTCTCTCTCTCTCTCTCTCTCTCGATGCATATATATATATATATATGATATTTGTGTATATAGATAGATAGATCATTCTCTTCTTCCTTCTCTCTCCCTTGCTTACTGTATTGACCACTTTTCTATTGCTGTGACCAGAATACTTCACAAGAACAACTTAAAGAACAAGGGGTTTAGTTCCTCACGGGTGGAAGTTCTGGCAGATCACCACAGTTCATGTGGCAGAAATGTGCTGAGTGCTAGTTATACCATGATAGATCCGGAAGCAAAAAATCAGACCAGAATAAGGGACTAAAGAGCCACCCCTTGCCATCTACTTCTACCAGCTAAGGCCCCCTCCCAAAGTTTTCAGAGCCTCCTGAAACAACACCATCAAATCAGGAACAAGCGCTAAAACGACAACCTTACAGGGTCATTTCAGATGATGCACTAGCCTCCTAGTGGCCTCCGGCCTCTACTCACCCTTCAACCTCTCTGTCTAGTAGCAGAATTAACTTTCCGAATACCACTTTGCATTGAAGATGCCAAACTCAACCTGGCATTCATCACCCTTTTAAAATCACTCCTTCTTGTCACCTAGTTAGTATTCAAGTCCTGTCAGCTCAACTTCTGATGACCATGTCATCGGTTTGGGAACATTTCAGCCCTGTCCCCTACCAGCACAAGGTTTCAGTCAGCAAGGCTCTGAGCCAAGCCTGCTTCACCCAGGCCCTATCCTTGCTCTTCTAGGATGTCTACTGGCAACCCTGGCCATTTTCTCTGAAACCGTAACTGCTAGCTTTCAGGACCCACCCCACCCCCACCACTGTCTGGTGGTGCTGTGTGCTCCTCAACACAGCAGTGTGAATCCCTATCATGGGGTCACAAGTTGCTTAAATAGTCTGAAATGTTCTCACCTCTTTAGCCCCCTAGCCTGCCTGTCCTGGGCTCCCAGCAGAATCCTGATTCTGAGGAACCAGGTTCTTAAATCAGGATAGGACCTGAGCCAACGCAGGTCCAGACACTTAAACATCTGAAAAGTGTTTTCTAGTATCTACTAAGATACATGGACTCCATTCTCATGGAACTTAGCGGTTTGGTAGGAAGAGAAAATAAGGGCCTGGATAGACAGCTCCATGGGAGAGCATGCTGCTTTCCCAGAAGACCCGAATTCTGTCCCAGCGCTCACATTAGGCAGTCGCGGTCCCCTGTAACCCCAGGTCCGGGGGATCTGCTGGTCTTCTGGCTTCCGTGGGCACCTGCACGTATGTGGCATACACTCATACACTCATATTGACATACACGCATGCACATGAAAAGAAAGAAGAAATGTACAGTTACTAGGATGGCCTGTGAGTGAAAGCATTGTGGAGGTTTGGGGAGCTATAAAAGTGTCTCACAGGGTCAGAAAAGGGTTCCTGCCTATAGCGCATTAATCCGAGTTTGGGAACACAGCTAGGAGTTAGTTAACTGACTGGCGGGAGTCTAGGGGTGGAAGGAGTGAGTCATGCTACGAGAACAAGGTTTACAAATGGCAGCAAGGAAGGTCAGTGGGGCTGGAGACAGAGAACACAGGGAATCATGCTGGAGATGTGTCTGGCTGGCAAGAGGCGAGAGCACATGGCCTGTGAGTTGTTCAAGAGTTCGAATAAGACCTCTTGCAGGCTCATGGTAGTCTACCAATGTGTGTGTGAGAGAGGAGTGGAGAGGGGCGTAACAGGCTGTTACTTGTGTTTTTGAAGATTGCAACCTTACAAAGGTGTAAGGTTGGAGTGGAGTCAGAGGCCAGGATAGCTCAGCCTGGGGTGGTAGAAGAGAGCTAGAAGCAAGGCAACAACTAGATTTGTTGTATTCCCAGGGCTTTGAACTCTTAAGACTTGGATTCTGATTGGATAAGGGAGATGAGTCAGAGGAAGGAGCCAAGATGACGGGCAGAATACTGACTTGTGCAGCTGAGTGGATGGGGTACCAGTCCCTCAGATTCCCATCAGTGAATGGGACAGTTGTGCTTTGGGTTGCAAACGTCACCTAAGATGGGTGAGTGTAATAATAGAGGAGGATAAGGAGTGATGGTGTCTAACTTAGTTAAGTGGTTGAGATGGTCTTTTCGATTGGGCCAGCTGGTGGCAGGGCCATGACTAAACTAGATGGGAGGGGCCTGGAAGTGGGAGAATCTGGAGACCTGGAGGCTTGGAAGTGGACCCAGGGTGGCCCAAGGCCTGGGTGACTCCAGCCTTCATTGGTGACAGACGGCTGGGCTAGGCCAGGCTGGCCTCTCCTCCTCTGATAATTAATCCCGCGCGGGGGCCGCGGGCGATGACAGGGCTGTCTAGCGTGCACTTAAGCATTAAATGACCAATTTCTGTCAGACTAACTTCCCCAGCCTCCCCATCCCCTCCCCTGCCGCCTACCCCCTGCCTCTACCCCCTCCCTCTGCTCCTTGCACTCTGAGTTTTTCAGCAACTGATGGCTCCTGGTTCATTTCTGTGGAATTAATTGGTCCCTGAATGAATTCTGTTGACAGGGCAATTTATCATGTGTTTGGGCTGACAGTGCGGGTGTGTGTGGGGGGGCAGGGGGTGGGGAGATAGACTGGGAAGGGTCCTGAGATGGGGGAGGAGGTTCCAGATTGGGGTGAATATTGGCTATACATAAGGGCCTGAGAGGCATAATTCTAAGGGCTTGGGGTACCATAGAGCACCCCAATCATGGTGCCATCCTTTGCTGCACATCTTGGTCCCAGAAGCTTGATAGCAAACCCAAAATTAGAAAGAAACCCTAAAACTTTGTCTGGCTTCTCTTCAACTCTTCCATCACCCAAAATTCAGGTGTTTTCATTGGGAGAACTCATTACCGTCCTGCGCTAACCCTAATGTCTGGAGAGAGAGAGACAGAGACAGAGAGAAACATTCTCATGCACTTAAGGAGTGAAGGGCTGATTAGTTAGTGTGGAGGTGAGTGGACTAGTCCCCGGGGAGCTGGGCGCTCAGCCGGCCTGGCTAACAGGGGCCTGTGGGACTAGCTAATTAGGGTACTGGGGTGGTTTGAGCAGCCAGGCAATGGGGAGAGGGTGGAAACATAGTTGGCCTCAAATAGCTGCTTCCTTTGTCTCCCTCCCTGTAGGCCCTACCTTGCGCCCTCAAAGGCCGCCTCAGGCCACTGTCATTTGCCTTAATGCTTATGGTCTTGATCCCAGGGACCTCCAGGCAGGCGCTGGGAAGAGAGACAGGGGAAGGAGATGGCGGATGGGGATGAGCAATTCAGACTCCTCCTGTACCTTCTCCCTCTCTGCCTGGAGCCTCCAGAACTTTCGGGACCTTCTCCTGGCCACGGAAATCGCTAGAACAATATACAGTTACCAAAGACTGGACTGGAAAAGTGAGAAAGGGCCCTAGAAGCCATCAGCTTCTATGAGGAAACAAAGGCACAAAGAGGGAGGAGCTTGTGACATAGTGACCTTGCAGGATGACTTCTGGGTTTCTTCTCCCCTTGACTTGGCTGAACCTCTGCACTTAACACCTTTTTGTTATTATTCTGCCTCAGGTCAACATAAATGGGAATTTCTGTGTGAAATTCCTCCTCTACACGTGTCCAGGCCTTGGCGATAGACAGTCACAGTGACCAGACAGTGATACTGGGATCCAGGTAGGGAGAGCAAATAAAGGATGGGGAGGTGGTGAGAGAACAGGAAGGGAATGGAATCTTGGAAGCCCAGGTATGTGGCATGAAGGACGGTGACAAGTGAGCCTCAGAGTTGCCACAGAGACATGGTTCTTCTGCCCCTGCAGATTTCCTTCTGAATCCCCAGAAGAGGATTCATTTATATGCAAACATGAACATTTCTTGCCTTCTGTCTCCTCATATGATGATTCGGTGCCTCTGAGGCTGGCACGTAGTGTACATATATACGTGCAGGCACTCACACATGAAAATAAGCAAGCCAAACGGTGGATAGGCTTATCATATCTCCATCTCTGCTTCCTTCCGGAGTCCATCTAATTGTCCAGCTAGTCCCCTCTCTTCTGGCTTCTCTGCACGGAGTTATGGGTGCACACACTCTTCCTCCACTCCTGGACTCTCCTTATGTCCCAGTCGTGCTATTGGCGGATCGTTCTTTCAAATAGCAGGCACACAAAGCGATTCTCTTCTGCCTATAAAAAATATCTGAAACCTTTAACAGGGTTTCATGTCCAGAGCTTCATGGTTGCAAACAACATCCAAAATATATTTGTTTAAGCCCCCAGATGGAAGCTGTATTGGCTTCTGACCCTGGAAGCTATAAAACAGGCCCTTATTTCAGATCTGTCTGGATCCAGAGGCTTAATTATCACTGCCAGGGCTCTCTGGTGCTCTCCGCTCAACTGTGCTAATCTCTGCTTGATTGAGTGGGCCTCACTTATGGGCAGGCACTCTGCACAGTAACGCATCAGAGGAGGTCCTTATGGCTCCTGGGCCCTCAACATTGCAGCCCCAGTCCAGGTGGAGACTCTTGCTCCTTCCTGCTGAGATGCTGAGAGAAAAAAACTACCCTCCCTCCCTCCCTCCCTCCCTCCCTTCCTTCCTTCCTTCCTTCCTTCCTTCCTTCCTTCCTTCCTTCCTACGTTCCTTCCTTCTGTCATTTTTTCCTTTCTTTCTTCTTAATTTTGAGACAGGGTTTCTCTGTGTAGCCCTGGCTGTCCTGAAACTCACTATATAGACCAGGCTGGCCTCAGTCTCAGATCTGCCTACTTCTACCTTTTGAATGCTGGGGTTAAGGGAGAAAACTACTGCTTCTAACTTGAAGTCTGTGCTCTGCAGCCAGAGACACTTCACTATCAGATAAGGTCCCAGGCCCCACGTGTGGTCAGGAGCTGATGCGGCTCTCTGTCAGCACCATAATAACTTCACAGGATGTTACATGGCTAGTCTTCTGTGGAAGGAGGAGTGCACCTCCAGTGGCCCTCACAGGAACTGATTGGAGCTTTGAGTTGTGGGGAACAGTTACTTGAGAAGCATGGGGCTTATAAATCTCAAGCCACCGGGCTGTGGAAGGACCAGGAGCAGCAGCTGTCTCCTGGAAACTTTTAGCTACTCAGCTACTCCCTCTGTGGCCACTCCTCCTTCTCTCCTCTGCTCCTTGCCCCTGTCCCTGCCTCCAGCCCCCTCTTGGCTGACTTCATTCGTGTTTGTCTGCCATGTTTGTTGAACAGCTTTTGTGTGCCAAATGCTGTTCTTGACATCCCAACATACAGCAGTCATACAACAAACACAAAGTTGCCCTTAAGCCCATTCATGCCCCATTGGCAGACGAAAGGAGAAAGAAAAAGTATACTGTAACCTGTTGGGTGCGGTGGTGCACACCTTTAATCTCAGCACTCAGGAGGTAGAGGCAGGAGAACCTCTGTGAGTTTCAGACCAATCTAGTCTACAGAGAGAATTTAAAGCCAGTTGGGGATATATAGAGAGACCCTGGCTCAAAACCAAACAGACAAAAGAACATCCTTCCAGGTACTGCTAAAACTGAATGAGGAATCAGGGAGCAAATGGCGAACGGTTGCGCAATTTGCTTATTTCTTTATTTATTCCAGCACTGCAGGATTAAAGCCCAGTCTTCTGTGTAGTGGGTAAGCGCTCTATCACTAAGCTACGTCACCAGTGTCTGCATGCTACTTTATTTAAGGTGGTTGGTTGGAAGTGAGAGAGCCAGTCACGGAGCTATCTAGGGGAAGGATTTTTCCAGGCAATCAAGCGCACGTGTCCTTGGGACATAGGAGGTTCATGTTTGCTGTGACCATGGCATAGCCCAGAGGTCAGCAGAGAGCAAGTTGAGAGCAAGAACAGGAGGTGAAGTGAGGTGGTTGTGAGGGTGGAGCGTGGGCAAACAGCCAGAGTGGAGAGCCTGGGAGTCAGTCAGAATTCACCCTGACGGAAGTGGAGAACCAGCTGAGGGCTTTGAACAGCTGGGAACGTGATCTGAGCATAGTTGGGAGGCTCACTCTGGTTGCTACTGGAGGAGAAGATGGAAGTGGGAAGATCAACTAACGCTTTTTCTTTTTCTCCTCCCCCATCTCTCTTTCTCTCTCTTGTATTTCTTTACAAGTTAAGTGGCTTGAACAGTATGGTAGAGCAGGGAGCAGGAAATGGACACATTGACTGATTTTGCTGATGGACCAGGTTGACATGCAAGTCCATGAGAAAGGTAGGAGACTGGGAAGATTTGAGCTTTAGCCTTGAGGATCGAAGGGAGCTAGCTTTGCTGACCCAGTGAAAATTAGGGAATCCCCTCAGGGTATTCATGGGGCTTTGCCTCTCCCAAGGAACGGCCTTAATTTCTCCATACTACCTCTACTTACCACTGCTTGGTGAGAAAGGAAGGAACACTGCCTCAGTGTGAACTCAGTCCCATATACTGTGTGCATGGGCAGGATGTGACTGTGGGGGTACAGCTTTTCTTAAATGGCAGGTACCATTCTGACATTCTCAATGTTCTCACTAGTGTCTTGGCTACTAACTAAACCAGTTTAAGCTCCGTCTGACATTTTCTCTCCTTATTCCTCCCTGACACTCTAGCCGCTTTGGTATATTTTCATGTCTTAGTTCCCAACTGTTTGCCCAACATTTCCCCCCTCTATTAAGCTTGGGAATCTGTGCCAACGAGGGCAGGGATAGCAGACAGAATTTGGGGGCAGCAAATTGAAGCTGGGAGACCAGATTCTCTTGGTGTCTGCGTGGGTGCAAGGGCTAAACAGTTAGACTGGGCAGCTGGCAGAGACCCCAGAGCAGGTTTGGGGGCTTTCAGGCTGATTCCAATATGAAACCAAGCGCTCCAGGAAGGACACAGTGTGAGATTTCCACCCAGAAACAGTAATTGTAAACAGTGTGCCCCCTGCTGAAGATCAAGAAAAAGTCTTAGAACTTCTGTTTCTATGTTTTCCTATGTCATTCATGATATACTAATATCTTTATGGGAAGTGTAAATTAATAGATTTACTTAGATTGAGGAGAACTTCCAGAATTCTTTTACAAATGCCTTAGTATGCCCAAAGAGATTGAAGAGTGTCTTTCTGGAGACTGGAGGCCAGGAGGGGAATCACCCGCAGGGTGAGATGGGATTGCCAGTTCCTGGGCAGGAGAGAGGGTAGACACAGGTGAGAAAAGAGAGAGAAGATGCTGATGGTTTGCTGATATGTTTTGGGGGTTCTGTAAGTCTATTTCTCCATTAAAGCTGTATATATTTTGACAATCTGTCTGCATTCGTTTACGCCGTTACACTGTGTATCACCCTGGTGGTGTGATATGAATAAGCCTGGGTAAATAGCTCTAGGAAAAGGCACGTTGGTGGGGAGGAACTGTCTGGAAGGCACTGCCCCAGCCAAGCAGGGAAGGTCACTCTTTAGTCTGCTTCCAGATCCTGCTTGCAGCTCTACAGTCAATCAGGAAGATTGGGTGGAGGTTGAGAAGGAAGTTGAACTATGGACACTTCCTAGAGTTGAGAAGGGAAGTCTCTCCTGGTAGAGCGTAGATAAGAGCTGGTACCACAAGTCTGTGTCGGCAATAAGGAAAGGCCTAGAGCTGACAGGATGCTGAAGAGATAGGGCAAGGGACATTTCCAAGTTTCTCTGTATGCAGGGCAGGCATGGACAATCAAGGCATCCCTTCTCTAAGCAGGAACAAACAGACACAGATCTTCCCTCTCACCTGAGCACAAATGTGTTTTAAAAGACCAACACTATTCCTCCCTCTTTGCTTCCAGACCCCTCTAGGACACATAGGCCCACAGAGAACAACAAATGTTTCCTTACATGCAGGAAGCGACTGACCCACCCACCCACTCACATTCTCTCTGGGGGTGCACCCAGACCCTAAACCTGAGCCACTACTTTCAGCTGCTGCTTGACAGGTCCTAGGAGGGACTTTGCAACACCCACGTGGTCAGAGAGGTCCCATGAGCCAGCTGTTAGGGTCTAGAAATAAATGCTGAAAAGAGAAACTTGGGGCCAGGGTCTGCGGCTTGTGTGGTGTCTTAGGGGACACAGCAAGAAAGTGCAGCTGTGCCAATGAGCAGCTGAAGCCACTGGGGAGAGGAGAGAAAGACAGAGCTTCAGGCTACCCCATCCACAAAGAGAGAGCCCTAGATGTTGTTCATTCGGGGAACCTGCGCCCCTAGGTGTGGTTGTAGGATACTAGCAGCAAGGCAAGGCTGATTTGTTAGAGAAGGGTAATGTCAAAGTTATTCTGAAGTTCCAGAAATCCAAAACTCATGTGTGTGTGTTTGGGGGTGGTGGTGGTGAGGAACAGACTTCTCCAGGCCATCATCAGAGTTCAGCTGCAGTCCAGGGGAGTCTTGGTCAAGGATTTAAAGGAATTCGCATTGGGAGTGGAGTTGAATCCTTAACAGAATTATTGAGGGTCCTCCAGTTGGAGTACAGGGGCAGGGATAGACAAACCTGGAGCCATGGGGAGTGCCATACAAAATTTTATTATTATTTATTATTATTATTTATCATGTGCACAAAAAAAGAAAGGAAGAAAGAAAATAAAAATAATTAAAACGAACCGACACGTTGAAAGTGGCGGAGGAGACCAGAACTGTGGAAGACCTTTCGAAAGCTAGGCCTGATCCTGGGTCCCGTGCTCCTTGAGCCCAGCCAGCCAGCCCCACACAAGACTGGGGTCAAGCCTGGCCTCGGAGCTGGGACCTAGGGCTCCGCTGCTGGGCCCGGACCAGGCTACCGCAGTGCCCTTACACTCTTCTCTTTTCTCACTTTCCTTTTCAAATAAAAAGGCTCGAAGGGAAGAGAGATCTGGGCTAGGACTCCAAGCCTTTTCGGATTTGTTCAAGGATTTTTATTTATTTACTTATTTATTTTTTCACTTTTATTGACTTTGTTTCTGTTATTTCGAGTCGTCACGATCCACGGTTGAGGAGACATGCAGGGAGCATCGCCGCTACCGAGAGAGAGCAACTACAGGGCGGGGAGGGACAGGGCGGCCTAGCCGGAGCACGGTGGCAAGGCCACTAGGGGCTAGCCCGGAGGCTGGCTCTGCCACTTTTAATGTAGCCTTGGAAGCCTGGGGCAGGAGGGCCGGGACCGAGACAGAGACAAGTGAGGCAGAGAAAGAGACACAGAAGAGAAAGGGGAGATGAAGAGGGAGGGAGAGATGCAGGGAGGTGAGAGCGGAAAACACGGAATTAGAGAAACAGCCAACAAAACAGAGGCGAGAGGTGTCCACCGGACCATGTTCGTCATTTTGCATAGAGATTTCTTTCATAATTTTTTTTGTAAAGTAAAAAAATGCCCCCCTCCCCCAGAACGTGCTGTCCTTGAGTGGGCATGTAGCTCTGTCCCCCCCTCCCCCCAGCGAGCGGCGACCCTCACAGCACGGACAGCAGGTGTATCTACAGGCAGGGCGGGCGGGGGACAGGGACTCTACGGTACCCGGCGGGCGGGCGGGGCGGAGAGGGAGGGGATATGTACAGGGAGAGGTTCGCCTCCACACCACACACACCGTCTTTCTACAAAGCAGCCTTTTGGGTTTTTGTTTTGTTCGTTTATGCAAAGACCGTCATATTAAATAAGTATGTAGACTTCAGGGGCTCTGTTCGGCTGAGGGTGGATGGAGTGGGGCAAGCAGCCCCCGGTTTCCATCTCCCGGGCAGCTCGGTCGTCAGTTCCCTGCTGGCTCCTACCGCCCGCAGGTTGGGAGTTTGGGGTGGGGGACAGCAAGTTACTGCTGGGAAAGACCAGTGCTGGCAGCCGCAGTCGGAGGAAACTGTTCCCGCGGTGGCCCCGATGGGGCTGCGTGCAAGGTGTCCTGGGATGAAAACGCGCAGGAGGGGAAAGTCAAAGGCCAGCAGATGGAAGAGGCGCTGAGGTAGGGGCAAGGCGGGGCCGAGAGTAGAGTCACTGCAGGAGATCCCACGCCCTGGGGAACTAGGCAGTCAGGGTGGACGAGCTCAGTTGGCGTCTGCTCGCCTTGGGTACCAGCCTTGGAAAACTCTGCCGTCCCAAACGTTGTCCCTCGAGTCCGATCCTCGCGTTCAGGTGCCACTGTCAGCGGCTGGACGCAGACAGAAGGCGGGGTCAGCCTGGCAGGCACAGGGGATGGGGTGGGGCAGGAGTTTCCCTAGGGGTTCCGACCACGGCTCCTCCTTCAGCACAAAGTCCTTTCCTTAGTTTCCCTAGCTCAGCTTCTGCAGTGAAGCCTCCCAGCGCCCAGCGTCAGAAGCGGGCTGCCCCCGGGTGGGCCACGCTGATTGTGTGTCACAGAAACGTGCCGGACGCGCGGGCCAGAGGCGGGCGAGCTTCCGGGCGGCGAGGTGGTCCAGGCAGGCAGGCAGGCAGGCAGGGAGGGGCGGCGGGCGGGGCTGGCGATGAGCCGGGGCCTGAGGGTCCTACCCGCCGCTCCACCGGTGCTGTCAGGCCATCGACAGGGTGACGTGAAGGGCTGCGGGGGAGGGGGAAGGGTGTCTCGAGGTGGAGGGGTGGGACTGGGACGGTGGCCGAGTGGCAGCTCGTCGCTTCGGTCCTCCCCCCTCTGGGGTGGGCGGTCAGACTGGGACGATGTGGAGGCCGAAGCTGTCTGCCTGAAGCTTGATGTGGTCCCCGCGGTAACTAGTGGCGGTCATAGGCAGCGGCAGCAGCGGCAGGGGCGGAGCCCCGGGGGGCGGCACTATAATAATAAGGGGAACCTGGAAGTTAACACAGGAGAAGAATGGGCTGGGTGAGAGGACAAACAGGAGAACAAAAAAAGGAAAGAAAAGCAAAGAAAAGCCCTCCCCGGGTCCGGCAGGAACAGGATTGGAGGACTGTGACCGCCCTGAGGCCAGATCCCCAGGAAGAGCGCTGCGTTCTCAGGGCGGGAGAGGGACAGGACAGGTGACACCTGGCGGCAACAAGCCAAGGGATCCTACCGGCCCCTGCGGCCAAGAGCCTTCCAGTGACCAAGAGACAGGGAAGGGGGGAAGAGGCAGGAGGCAAGGCGCCCCCGAGGAGTCCTCAGGCCCCAGCGTTGCTACAATGAGTCTGTCTCCCTGGCCCATCCGGGTACCCAGAGTTAGGGTGGTCTAGAGTGGGATCGCTGTCCCGAAGCAGCCTGCGCGCCCGACCGGGCGGGCGAGCAGGCTAGCCGCTGAGCCGCCCGCCAGCCAGGTGGCGTACTCACTTAGTAAGGCAGGGTTGCTGAATCTCCAAGCCTCGTTGTAGGCGGTGTACTGGGGATGGCTGTAGGGGTTGCCTGAGAACTCGCTCCCTGTGGGAGGGTGGGGAACTGGAATTAGAGGTGCTCAGTGTGCCCGGTTGGCCTTTTCTGCCCTCCCCGCTAGTCCCAGTCTCAGGTGTTGCAAGCAGAGCAAGGTCCGTGGGGGCAGGGTAGAGGTGAGGCATTCCACGCTCGCCGCGTGGGGACAGCCACCAAAGGCAAGAAGTAACCATATCTCTGCGCACCTAGGCATGGAGGGATCTGTGGGCAGGTTTGTGCCTGGGATCCCCCGCGAAGCACTTCTAGCTACCCAGAAAGGGTTTGGCCTGGTCTGGTTGTGCCCACTTAAGTAACTTGGGAGCCCGAGAGCTTTTATGGTGGACACCTGCTTTAGGAATTCCACAGGATTAAAGAGGGGGAGGGTGGTGAAGGAAAGCCCTTGAGACACTTTGTCCCAGAAAGTCCTAAGAATGGTGTCTCAGCGCTGTGCTCAAACTAGGCAGGTGGCGATGGTGCTGTTCTCCCGGGAAATAACCCTTTCCACTTTTTCCTCCTGAGTCCACAATGAGCGCCACGCAACTGGAGAAGGAGATTTGCAGGAACCAAGCGGACTGCCCGCAGGCCCAGGAGCCTGGGTAGTGGAGGGCACTGTGGGTTGAGCGCTGCCTCCCTCCCTTCAGCAGGAGAAAGGCCAGGCCTATGGGTTTCCCCCTCGCCCTTTCTCCTGTGTGATGACCCCAGACTGTTTACAGTGATCCCTAACCGCGGGTTAAGTAGAGGAGAAGGGGCCGCACTCCAAGGAGGAGCTGGGTGGGGGTGGGGATGCAGCCACTGGAAAGCCTGTTTATTGACGAGGAGGGAAAGCATGCGTGCAGCGGGATAATGAGCTTCTGAGCTCAACTGTGACCAAGAGGAACTGAGCTATCTCCTTCCCCATCGCTAATGAAACAAGTGTAATTTCCTCATCAGCACTAGATTCTGTTTAACGACTCCCCCCTTGCCACCATGAGCTCTCTGCGGCTCCCCTCATCCCCACCTCCCTGCAGACTCCCCACCCCCACCTTCCCACTCTTTCCTCACCCCCCCCACCTCCCTAAGACCTCCTCCAGCCTCCACCTGCACACGGATCTACCTCCAAAGCCTCTCCTGGCCCCCTACCAAGGCTTCTACTTGCCTTCTGCAGAGCCTGAGCAGACTCCCTTCATCCACACCTCCAGCTTCTTCCCGTCCCTATTCTCTACTGCCCTACAGCGGACTCCCTAGTTTTCTCCACCCCACTTCTGCTTACTCAGGACTGTTCCTTGATGGCTGAAGACAATCACCCTTTCTTGCCTCTTCTTCTCCCCCTTCCAGTGAGAGTTGAACTTCAGGAACAGGGCAGACAAAAGACTCCAGAGGCAGTGGGTTGCAGGTTGGGAAAGTCTTGGTCGTTTTAAGACAAGAAATTTTGGTGTTTCTTGCCTTTAAACCACACCCATTTGGGATGGACGGTGGGGATAGCAACCACCAGGCTTTAAATACAGTCTCTGCCTCCTTAATTCCAAACCCAAGTACAAGGCCTCTCAGCAAAAAAAAGGTGCGCTGGAGTCCCAGAGGGCCCAGAGGCCCGTATCCTCTGAAGAAGTGTAGAGGTGTTCTAGATCCTTTCTCTCTGAAGTTGGGGTCTCTCTGTTTCCCTCCTGTCCTCCACTCCACTTTGAGACTACCTTCCTTCTCTCTCTAAATTAGGGTTGGTTCTCTATAGTGCTTCCCCCTCTGGCTTGGTGTGGACCAGTGTGGCTTTGGCTGAATGACTGCCATGCCCCTGAAAATGGTCTTTGGTTCCAAGTTTCCATGGAAACCAGGGCAGGCTCTTCCAAGCAGTGTCAGCTAGCTGGGGTGGGCTGGAGCATTGGGGCATAGGCTTGGATGGTTGGGTGCTGAGGAGGGGCCATAACCTACAGCTCTGTACACAAGGGGCACTTCTGAAAGTTTCCTCCTGGCGTTACTTCTAAAGGGCGAACTATGGCTTCTAAGGAGGAGGAAGGATGAAGGACAATGGTCTGCAGGACGGTGGTTTGTTGGCTCTCCTCCCACTCCCAGCCTGAGACTACAGACCATTCAGCAGCTCACCCACAATTTAGATCAGACATCTCCAGTATTGTCACCTACCAGGCACCATTCCTGCCAGGGTGGAGGTAGGATAGCTCCCCTGGCCAGTGGGGGGCACATGAGGGGGGTAACCAGGTAGAGTGGTGCTCGCCATATCGCGACCTGGAGAAACACAAAGGGGAAGGCATGAGGCCCGGAAGAAAGGGGACTGCTTCAGCTCACACCTGGATGCTAGGGGGAGGAAGGAAATGTGCAGATGGGCATCTGAGCCATGGGGCCCTGAGTGCCTGAATATGGGTACAGATGTCTAGATGTGTGTCCGCCATCAGCCTTGAGCGTGTGTGCATGTGTGTGTGTGTTTAATGTTACTCATTGTATATCTGTGCATACATGTATGCCTGCTTCAGTCTTTGTCTCCATGATTCTCAACTGAGGAGGAGATGGGTGGAGATGCCCTGGGTTTGCTCCTCTGAAGACACTTAGCTACTGTCGTTCTAGTGGACCTCTGTCATCCTGTCTACTGCTCTAACACCTATCTTTCTCTCAGGTCGAAGGCACCACACTACCACCTCTACAAGAGTAGAGTCCTTCTAAGTGGACCTGTAGATGCCAGGCCTGGAGGATGGGGACTAACCGGTGGGCTATTTTGCTATGGTTGGCATTTAAATAGAAAACCATCTCTGAAGTGAATCAGGAACTTTGAGGGCAAGCAGGATTGGATCACGTTCCAGTGAGCAAAATCTGCTCCCCCCCTACCAACAGCCTCCCTGGAAGCCTCTGTTAATCAGAGCCTACAGAGTGGGAGATGGGACTTCCCTTGCCAGAAGCAGGGAGCCGAGGCAAAGTGAATCAATATTCGAGAGATACTTCCACGCAGAGACATTTGTCCTGAAACACAGCAGCATGTGTCCGTTTCTGTGGAGGGGCACCTTCTAGCATACTCCAGCCTTCATGGACAGCATTGGCTCCTTCCTACCTCCCACACCCCATACACTAGAGCCTGCCCTCTCCTGGGGCCCATGCTTCTGCTGCAGATTCCCCTGTCTTCCTCGCCAGATGGTGTCATTCTATTCCTCGGGCCTCTGTCCAACCCTGGGAAGGCAAGGTGTGGCTGGAGGAAGTCATAGCACCCTGTACACCCCCTTAGTTGGGTCCTAGTCATGGTGAGGTCCATGGGACTTTTCATGGCTATTCCATAGCATTTTTCTTCAGTACCACCCACTTGATGGCGTCACCTACTTCATTCCTCAGACGTATGCTTTCTCATCCCCACCTCGACACCTCTGAGAGAGTCATCCTTCTCTAAGAGTAAAGAGCCACTGCGCAGGCTTTTCCATTTCCTGCTGCCTGCTGAATGCCCTCATTAGCTGTCCACTGTCACCTCAAACTCAATAGGAATAAAGGCACATCCACCTTCTTCTCCGTCAGTTTCCCAGCCCTTTTGAAGACATACCTAAAACTTCAGAGCGCTAGACACAGCCTTCTTTCCCCATCGCTTCCAATATGCAACAGATTCTCCTTAGCCATTTCTGTTGTATTCATTTCTATTCTCTCTGTCACATTTGTAGTTCGGCCCCCGAGTTCCTGCCTTTGGCTTGCTCCAGTGGTTTCTCTTTGCTTGTATTCCTGCCTTCACAGTCTTCCCCCTTACCAATCTAAAATATGACTGCTAGCCCTTCTGAAACACTGCTTGCTTTCAAATACTGCCATTGACTCCCTGTAGGCAACAGTTTGAACAGGGAACTCTCCAGACTCCATGTCCCCCAGGTACTCACCCCACTTGGCTTTCCTAGCTCTGATTCTTACTTCTGGTTGAATATGTTTTCATCTTATGATGTAAAATGCCTGTGTTTGGATGTGACCTTTGCTTCCTTCTTACTCATAGTTTTCTTCCAGCTCAAGCCTCAACATTCCCATCCTTCTACTCCTCAAGGAAGTTTCTTTCAAGTTTCCATGACATCTGTGTTCCATGGTTGACTATGTCAATGTCACTATATTGCAAAATGCAATGTCGGTTCTGCTGTTTCATGCCAAACTGACCATAACTCATTCAAGGGTAGGACCTACGTTCTGATCTATCCTGCATAGCTGAGAACGCAGTAGACTCCATTGCATCCACCGCGGATCCCTGATGGACGATAATGGGTTCTCATTGTTTCATACGCGTTGGTCCACTACACAGCAGCACAACTAAGACGAAATCTGCTTGTGTCTTTCCCCTTTAACAGTCCATTGAAATGGGGCTGCAGAGGCAGCTGTATGGTTAAGAGCACTGGCTACTCACTGAGAGGACCCAGGTTCAATTCCCAGCAGCCAAATGACAAATCACAACTGTTTGTACTTCCAGTCCCAGGGGACTGATGCCCCCTTCTGGCCTCTTTGGGTACCAGGCATGTGGTGCCTACACATGCAGGCAAAACACCCTTATTTATTAAAATAAATAAAAGCTTAAACATTTGAAAAATTTAAAACAACAGCGGAATTTTTACAAAGATTTTCAGCGGTAGATTTATCTCTGGTGACTCAGATTTACTATGCAACAGAACGGTTTCCTTCTATGCCTGTCGGGTGTGGCTATCGCCTTACACGTCCTGAGATGCACTAATCAGACAACCAGCAAAGACGATGCCACTTCTGAATCCCAGGCAGTAGAAGAATCTGCATTTGCTTTTCGTTTGTCCTATTTTGCTTTGTTTTGACAGTCTTACACCTAGTTCATGCTTGCCACAAACTTGTGATCCTCCTGCCTCAGACTCCTGAGTACTGAGATTACAGATGTGTGCTGCTACCACACTTGCTTGTGTTTGCTTTGTTGTAGGTTTTCTTGTATTGTGTGTGTGTGTGCATAATTTTGTTTTTCAAGGCAGGATTTCTTTGTGTAGCCTTGACTGTCCTGGAACTAGCTCTGTAAACCAGCTGACCTCGAACTCAGAGATCCATCTACTTCTGCCTCCCGAGTGCTGGGATTAGGATTAAAGCAGTGTCACTGACTGACTTCTGTATTGACTTCGATTGCCAATAAAAAAGTGCACATCTCCTGAGCATCTCTCAGCAGAGAAGACCCAAAGCTCACAGCAAGAGAAAAACACCTATCAGTTCCTAGAGAGAGAAATGAATTATATGGCATTTATTTGCCAGAGAAGACCCAAGAGAAAAGGGGATTATGGGAGATGTGGAGGTTTTGAAGCTAGAGAGATATAAAACATGATTCTTCCAGGAACTGTGATCTCAATATCCACAAAGCATCCAGGAAGCAGAGTGTGCCTCCCTCCTTTTTTGCCCCTCCCTTCTTATTCTTTCTATTGTTTTTCATTCTGACATCATGCCCTTTTTGTTAATAACAGGAAAATTGAATTTGATCTTCACTGTCGTCATTCTTACAACTAGTTGAACACAAGTCTCCACAATGGAAGGTATCCACACGAAACAACAGACCAAAACAAAACAACAAAACCCAGAAGAGACAGAGAAAGGGTGGATGGTCCAGAAGCTGTCTCCAGTCAATTCTCTTGCAAAGTTCATTCCCACAGCTACCTGGCCTGCAAAATGGCATGTTCAACTTCCAGCAGGTAGAAGACTTTGCCTACTGAGAACTGCTCCCTGAACGATTGATTGGAAGGCACGTTTCCAAATTCTACTTTTTTTAAAAAAAAAAATCTGTTTCTTTAGGTAGCAATTTAAAATTTGAAAAATAAGGGGGAAGAGGCCCGTGGTGAGGAAAAAGCATTTGAAGTTTCCCAGTGTTTGTCCTACACCTGTGCTCTGTTCTGTAGCGGCGTCGCACAAAGAGGTCCCTGTGCAGGACCTCTAAGTCAACACGGTGCCAGCCGCTGCATACAAAGCGCGCTCGATGACTTCATTAGTACACAGATGACACCTGACAAGCAGGGGAAAATTGACCAAAGTCTTGCTAGAGCCATATATTCTCCTGGAACACCATTGTCAATAACGGCAAACACACAGTGCAGGAAGTTTTCAAATTACTAAAACTATCATACCATTTGCCCAGCAGCGTTCTTTGAGCAAGCCTCCTTTGGCGAAGGAATACCAATGGGAAGCGGAAGAATGGACAGAAGCGCTGGGTGCTGCAGCCTTATAGGGAGACGGGCAGATGGCGGTGGGGGTGACTCAGAAACTGTGAGATGGCAAACAAGCCGAAGCACAGGAACAGGAGAAAAGCCTACACGGCAGAGTGCATCGGTTATGAAATACGTGCCATCCCGCGGAAGACAGGAAGCAGTAAAGCACCGGCTTGCTCACTGACACTGCCAGTAACATAAAAAGCACCAGGAATCCGAACGGTCCCTGTGAGGGAATGGGCATTTCATATGGCCTGCTTGCCTTCTGATGCTACAAAGCTTTCAAAGATGAGTCTTCGGGATGACCGTGCCCTTCTTTTAAAGGTAGAGAGATGGGGACACAGAGGCATAGTGACTCTCCTGGGACTACACAGCTATAAATGATAGCACCAACATTAGAAGCCATGTGCATGCCACACTGCCTTTAATGGCAGCATGGACCCAGATACTCCCCCAAAAGAGCTGAAGAGAAGGAAAAGAAGTTTTCCAGCAAGCAAAACCTCATACCACTACATTACCATTAAGATGAGGCGAGGAAAAAAAGGGACGCAAGGAAGGAACAAGCGTCTGGGAGGTCTGTAGTAAAACTCCATGGGGTGGAGTCTTCGTCTCCTTTGAGAGTTCTTTAACACGAAAAAGCCCCTGTGAGAAGCAGCAGTAGTGGAGAGTCTTAAAGTACCCAGAAGTGTTAGAAGCACTGTACTTGATGAGGATGTCTTCGCAGTTCAACTGCGGGAGTCCCTGAAGACTCCAAAGCCAATTTTTGCAGCAGTCGCTCTGTCTGAATCAGACAGTGCACTTTCGTCAGGCATTCCTTAGCAAATGGGCCAAAGCAAATCAACTGTTTTGGAGAGTTCTAAGTGCATCCTCTCTCCCAAGCACGGACAGAAGCAAAGTTCCAAGCTTTATGAGGAAATTAGAGGTGTTAAGTCATCAGATCGTGTGTGCCGTTTGGTTGAATCAGCAGTCTCCTGGCTCCCGGTCTTTCTAGCATCCATTGAACAGCTCCCACGTGCTGGTCTCCACCCCCATTATCTCACAGGTGTTAATCACCTCCTTTAATTCCTTATCAATTCCACCACTTGAGCTATCTTTAATCCCTGATTTTTCAGATCAGAAACTGAAACACAGAGGAACTAAGAATTACGGTCAGGATTTCACCGGTATTTGACAGACAACCTGGATTATAGTAATGATAGACCAGGCGATTGATACTGGAATGATATTCCCAAATATGACAGACCTAAAGACAGAGTCACCTGGGCTCATGCTAATGAACCTGTCCTGTAAGAGGACATCTTAGACTGTTTGTGTTGGTTTGGTTTCTGGAGACAGGATTTCTCTGTATATCTCTGGCTGTCCTGGAACTCACTCTGTAGACCAGGCTGGGCTTGAGCTCAGAGAGATCCGCCTGCCTCTGCCTCCTGAGTAGGAGGATTAAAGGCGTGCGCCACCACCACCCGGCTCAACACTGTTTTGTGCATTTTAGCTTGCCTCATTTTTGTGCAGCAGGGGATTTTAGACTGGGGTTCACTGATTTGGTAGGGCACCACAGATATATTTCAAGGGTTCCATAGAAAGCTATACGTAAATGTTACTATACCTCTTTCTGGGTAGGAGGTACATTTTAAAAATGGTATTCTCAAAAGTATTCATGACTCCAAAATGAATAAGCTATGCTTATAAAGCAAGCAAGCAAATGAGGGAAAGCGTCCTTTGGTAGAAGAAACTGATTTGTTTGTCCCTTCTCAAACAACATTAATGAAACCATATAAGAAACAGCCAAGTGTGGAGCATCAGGCTTATCTCAAGTCCAGGTCTATGTCCATGTTCAGAACTAAGAGGGAAGCCGCCCAGGCACAGAAACTGCTTCTCGAGAGTCTCTGGCAACGAGGCTCATTAGACACAGATTTACACAGCAGAAGTTCCACCCAAAGACTTTGAGATGCTGTTGCTTGGCATCTTTCTCGGAAGATGAGCATTTCTGTATCCATTTGACACTGCGGAGAACCCTAAGGCCAGAAAACATAACTCTTGTTTTACTGCCCTAGCCTCACGTTTGTCTGCCTCTCATATAAGGTGGCAAGAAGGAAGACATTAGATTTCCTCAAGGCTAGTGGTCTGTGCTTACATCTGACACAAACATAGTGCATGCAAGAATATAGTCACCGACTTTTTAATGCTGCCTAAATTATCTTTGCATTTACAAGTTATATGTAATACATTAAAACAGTTACTCTTGAATCTATAAATGATGCTTTCAAGAGAAGGAAATCGCATTCTATGTATTTCATTTTGGTTTTTATTTCTAAGATTTCCAGACTCTCCCCAGGTTTGCCTTCTAGAACAGAGGAGCCTGTGGAAGGACCCCACTTACACCACTGTGTGGACTTGCCTGCTCCAGATTCCAGCAGAGGGGGCTGTGCTCACAGCTCAGGGTGGCTGTTCTCCTAGCTGAGCGGCTTGTCCACTGACAGCTGGACCTTTAGTCCCCCGAGGTATCCTAGGCAGAGATGCTAGACCTGCACTGGCTCAGTGAGGTCTGTGCCTTGACCGCCAAACATCTGGGCACAACTGGTCAGGCTATTTCCACCTTCTCCTCTCACACAAGGCCCTTATAGGGCTGTGCTCTGCAGAATGGGGGTGGAGGGAGCCCAGGAGGGGCGTTCCTCTAACTTGGCTGGGCGTGGATGGAACTGCTGGCTCAGCCTGAGAGAAATCTAAGGAGAATCGCACTTTCAAATGGCCAGAAGGAAACTTGGCTCACTTCCAGAGGTGGAATTGTGACTTGGGAAGGTACCATCTTCTCTGACTCCACGAGCAAATGAAAAGCAGAGTTGGGCAGATGCTGGTGCCCAGGCGGTTGGGCAAGGCGCTCACCCGCAGGCTCAGTGCGTAAGAGACCCTCATGCTGGGTGGGCAGAGGTTAAGCCGGTTTGCACAGTCTCCTGCCACTCCCGGGTCTCCCAGTTCCTCTCTGGCTTTATTTTGTTCTCTGAGAGCGCTGGCTTGTCAGGTCTAATCCTTCTGAAAGCACAGTGTTTCTCAGGCTCTCTGTGTAAGCGAAACCCTAATCCCAAGGAAGACGGCCACTTAAGCTGTTGGAGCATTAGCCTGTTCCTGGAGCCACCGCTGGATTTCCTCCTCTCTGCCAGGCAGCCCCACTGCCACCGGGGAGGAGAGCAGAGGATTCCAAGCTGAAGGCAGCAAAGCCCCTCGGAGTGACAGGAGCGGCAGGGCTGCCTCGCAGAGCTCAGGGTTAAAGAGGCATCGGCTTATTTGTCCTGAGGGTCTTCCTGTCACCATGTGGGTATCTGGTTCTCTGAGAAACAGGTTTCAAGTCTTGCCTTGGTGGCTTTAAGGCCACTAAGACATTTCTGAGCCATACCTGTGACATTCCTTAGAGCACCCCGTTCAAAATTCCCGGTCATTCGGGGAAAGGCTGTATTAGCAGCTTTCTCTTTAGACAGCCTCTGCTTAGGAAGTGCCAAAGAGCAGAGCAAACAAACTCAGTGTTGAGGGGCCCCTCTCTGGGCCATCCTAAGCATCTCTAAACAACATTCGGCAGCTGAAAGGGTCTTTCCACCTCCCTCATTGTGAAAACAGGGTGCTTGCCCAGGCAGCCAGCCCTCCTTAGCCTGAGCTGGGTACTGTACAACCGCACATATTTAAAGACCATGGGTTTTGTGACAATGTTTTGATTCACACTAAGAGGCCTGTCTCTCATCACTAAATCACTTAGAATACATGATGAAGGAAAAGCGTGGTCCATTTGACATGCCCAGCATCTTGGGCTTGTTTCATGGATAGAAGAGATAAAGAGAAGTGGTAGAAACTCCCATGATGTGGACCACATTCTGGCTCAGCTTAGAAGGCCCCAAACCCTTGTCATCTTCCCATAATTCCCTGTGTGGTCCTAGTGTTTGCTTCTGCTCAGGCCCACTTCTGGGGAGACTAGCCCAGCATTCCTGGGATGGCTGGTAGGAAAAGATGTGGGTATATGTTACAACACTTCAGCTTGGGTTCTACTCTAAAGAGTGAGCTAAAGGCTCTTCACCTCTCTCCCCTCAAAGGTAGACTGGATAAAAGAGGAAAGGAAGAGTCCCATTCAGTGCTTCCCTAAGCTGCAGGCCCTGGGCACCAGCAAATCTGTCAATGTCTCATTGCTATGGAAATGCCTCCATAATTAAATCACAGTGAGGTCTGGGGCTTGAGGTCCTTGGGGACGTAGCTAGAGGCCTCAGAGATAGCTAGAGGAGGCCTCACCTCTTTGCCTCAGGCCTTCTCTGCCTAAATAGAGGTGTTGAGGAGAAGCCCTCTGGTGTGGGTTGATCACCACTGGAATGGGGCTCTTAGACTCTCCACAGGTCTGGAGTTGCCCTCACCCACTTCTTTCAAGGCTCGAGGGAAGCTCTGATGTCTGTGCTCTAAATTCCTCCAGCTAATCAGGGGCTGTGAACCAACAGACAAGAGCAGGAGACTCCCAGCCTCCTTTGGCAGCATTTCTGAGCTTTTATTGCCTTCTCCTACCTGTAAGGGAATAGCCAAGGGCTATGTGTTTATTTTAGGGGGAAAATGCAGTTGCTTTGGAAGGAGGTTGTTAACTACAGGAAAGGGGAGGTCCTTGGAGGTGCTCAGGACTCTTTGAGTAGAGGAGGAGGTTTCCCAGGGTCCACAACTATCTCTGCCAAAGGGTCACTTTGCTGTCCACTGGAGATTCGGGCAGCATGTGCAAGATGCTGCATTGGCACCCTGAAGACAAGGTTGTACTGGCATTGCTGCCTCTGATCCCCAGGACCGGGGTCAACCCTGCTCTTCAGCTCTGAACCTGGGGTGTCTAACCTCCTCATTCTGTCAAAGACGACAGTTTCTACCTCTTCTGTCTTGGACACTCCCCTCTTGGGTAGCAACCCCAAATCTTTCCTGGACTTAAGTGACAGCTTCCATCAAAGCTGTAGTTTCTAGGCAGCCAGGAAAATTGCCCTGAGCTCTTGAATAAAACTACCTCCTCTCCACCAAGGCTGGGAAGATTAGAGTCTAAAGAACTAACCTCCCCTGCAACATACACAGGGGAGGGGAGTACTGTCCTGGGTTTGAAATCTTTCCTAGTCAATATTATCCAGAAGAGCAAGACTCTGTACTGAGAAGACTCCGAATTAGATAAACTCTGAATAGGCCTGCTCCTCTCCCTTTACTTTCAGTGGCCTTTTGGGTCTCCATTATCTTACAATTGGCTTGGTACCAGGGAAAAGGATCCTGGGTCTAGATCTGGGCTGAAGAAAAAGCTCATCTTTCTCTTCGAGTTCTTCCTTAATTGCTGTTCAGTTTGGGATATTCCGTGAGAGCTGGCTCTTGGGGATGTTAATTGTCCTCTGTATCACTTCTGCTAACTTTCCCTGATGGTTCATAGGCACATGAAATGTGGAGGCATTTTTATGATGAGCTCACCTCTATGGTAGTTCTTTTGTTTGTTTTTGTTTTTTTCTCAATGGGAGTCCTCTGCATCTTGGATCATGGGCTATCTCTACATAGAAGGTTTTACTTCATTCCTGCGCACACCACAGTAAACTATTGTCCCCCACAAAATTCTCTGTAAGTTCTTAGCGTGGGGTTCCTGCAGCTGCTTATGGCATGAACTTGGCTTAGGTCTATGTATGAATTTTCCTGGCCCCTTTCCTCGTAATGACATGTGCCTCTCTACTTTGTTTCCCTGGGTCACGAGGAAGAAAGCACCCATGGCTCTCCAGTCCCTGGACAGTGTTTCCTTGTTCTGTCTCCATTTCTCTTGGGTCCAAGATCACACCTTCTGCCTGGTGCATTCTGCCTTAACATCCCTGCGCTAGGGTTTACCTCTATGAGAAGGCCGCAGTGTCTCACAACCTGCTTTGACTCTGACTTTCCTGTTTCTGGGTCCAGAGTGAGGTGTGACTATGTATTAACCAGTCTGCTGCTATATTTTAACCAGCTCTGTCTGATTATCTATAAGCTTAGTCTGCCTTGTTTCTGAGTACCAGGGCCGTTCCTCTCATACCTTTGACTCTACCGAGGGGGAGAACCTCATCTGCGCAAGGTTTGCCCAGTGCTTGGTGGTGTTGCCCACTAGAGGCCAGTGAAGCCCACTCTATGCAGCTGCTCTGGGGGCATGGGTGCTCCTTAGCCTCTCTGAGAAGCATTGGGGCTGTGCTGGCACCAACTCCCTTCAGCCTCATCACAGCCCGCATACACCCAGGAAGGAAACTTGCCCTGCTGTAGAGCAGATTTTGCCTAAGTCAAGACACTCTCGAATCCCCAAGGACTTGAGGATTCTAGAACTTGTTTTCAGCTTCTCCACTCAGAACAACATTGCTTTTAGGGTCTCTGCAGGCTTCCCTACTGCCACAGCCTGGGCCAAGGCCAGAGAGGAAGCCATGGGGAAGAGGAGCTCTTGTTGCTCCCGGTGATGGGAAACTTAAGAAATTAATGCTAGAACAGGTGACCACAGCAGAGTCCCAGATCAGAGGGCTTGGGGAATAGGTAAGGGTTAAAGGCTACTACTCCCTCATGGAGTCCTTTGAAAAGGATAAGTAGGCTTTGAAGGCAGCTCCAAGCAACCACCCTGAGGAAGCCTGAGGCCAGAGTGCCCCTGGCCCACTCTCCCATCCAGTGGGTCCCCTTTTCCTTATCACTTAGTTGAGACTCGGCTCTGTTCCAGACCAGCAGCCTAGAGCAGTGGGCTGGAGCAAAGAGACACAGCCGAGCTAGGGCAACCCAGCGGCGGAGAGGAGAGTGGGTGATAAATTTAAATAACCAGCTTGACTTGGCAGCTTGCTGAGTTGTGATGCAGTGAAATTAAAATCTCGGCAGAACTTCCAAACGCTACCCTGAGAAATTGGTGTCTTGCCTTGGTTCCCTGCTGGAAGCTGGGTGGGGAGGCTCTCAGGCTGAGTCTTAGCCTGTGGCAGCCACCCTTGCCTGTGATGTGATTAGCTGTGTCCTGGCCCACTGGCTCCCACTCTCCCTGCCACACAATAGTACAGGCTCCTGTCTCCTCTCAGTCCTGACCTTGTGGAACAGCTGTATCAAGTGGCTGGTGAAGTTTGAAATCAGCCTCTAGTGCCAGGAGGTGGCAGGAATATCAATAAGGTCTGGTTTGCAGGTTGGGCCAAGGCCTTCCCCGCCAGCTTCCTTAAGACCCATTCCTTAGGGTTTGTCTCTTCTTAGGGAGGAGGCTGAGCTGGGTACCTGGGGACTTGCGGATTGCCTTGGCACATCCAAGGCTATAGGCACAGCATGACCTGGCAGCTCCCTGATTTAGCACCCATGAGGCCACGCCTACTATTAGGTTCCCTTTTTCCTCCACCAAAGCCCTTACTATTCTCAGATGAAATAAGCTTTTAAAGAATGTGAGCTGAATGGAGTGGCTCACTCTTTAATCGAAGCACTCAGGAGACTGAGGTACTTAGTTGGACTGTTCTGAGTTCGAGGCCAGCCTGGGTTACATAATGAGGCTCTATGAGGGGCGGGGGTAGAAAAATTTCTGCAAATACACCAAGAGTTTCTCTCACCTCCCCCAGCATGCTTGGAGCCCAGTTCTCACAGATGTCAACATCTCTCTAGAACTCACTCAAAGTCCATTTGTTCTGCCTGTCCTTGCCATACTGCTTCTTGCTACCTGTCAAGTCCTGGCCCAAAAAAGCCCAGCACGCTAAACCTGTTCCCAAGATGGCCCACGAAGTCTTAGGGCAATACCCGTTTCTCACCTTGACAGTAGCTCCAGCAAATTCTGTTTGTCCCCATAATAAACACATCATGAATCATTCATCTTTAATAGATTATGCAAATTAGGAGGACATAAAATCAACAAAGATCAATAGCTTCAGCCGTTTAATTGCCAGCTAAAACATTTTAAGAATGAGCATAATCTGCAGCTCTTTCTCGAGTAATGGCGCTATTAATCCAAACATTGGATCTTGGTCTAAGTGTGAACAGAATCATTCCCTGCCCCCAGCCACCCTTCCCTCCCCTCCCCCACTCCCTCCACACTTCTCTCTTTTTTGGTAATTTCCAGTTTCTGAGCGAGTTTCCCCGTCATTACCACTGGCGAACAGCTCCGAATGTTAATGGTTCTGCTTTTGTTACTCCTCGCTTGATTGAAATGTCGCATACAGATTGAGACGTTAGTGCTAACTTGCCACCTGGGAATGTCAAGCTGGGTCTGAAATGAACTTTTCTCACACTTGGATCCAGATGGATCAGCCGAAGATGTTCCCAGGCTGAGCTGGGACCGTTCCAGGGCCATGGGGGGGGGGGGGAAGATTTGTGGGGGCTGCTCAAGGTGGAAGCATTTTTCTACATTAGCCCCCCAGGGTCCCTTGCAGCAGGAGTCCTGCCCGGAAGAGCCACATGTCCACCCCCAGGAAGTTCCTGCCTTCTGGACTGCAGCGCTGACTATAAAGGTCCTTACACTCTCTTCCGACTTTTGAGGAGCAGCCACTGTGCCGGAAAGCTGGCCTGGCTTGGGCGGGACCCTCAGAGAGCAACTATATTGGACTTCAGAGAACTCATATCCAGGGCCTGTTGGTCTAAGCTAGAGGGTTCTCAACCTGTGGGTTGGGACTCCTTTGGGTCGCATATCGGATAATTACATTATGATTCATAATGTTGCATAGTTAACAGTAGCAAAATTACAGTTATGAAGTAGCAACGAAATACTTTTATGGTTGGGGTGGTCGCCACGGCGTGAGGCATTGTAGAAAAGGGTCACAGCAGTAGGAAGGGAGAGAAGCACTGATCTAAGCTGTGTCCTGACTCAGCTGGTGTAGCTCAGGTCATCACTCCGAGAAGCCGAGTCAGCCCAGGAACCCATCAGAGACTCAGTCTCTGGATTCCTAGCCAAAGACTACAACTCTGTTTTTGCTGGACATGGCTGTATGGGGCATCACTTCAGGAAAGCATGGGAGATATAGGGCTCTCTGGAGCCCCCTGGAGGGGCCTCTGAGCCCATCTCTGCCTGAGTTGAGCTTCTAGCCACAGGAAGTCACCAAGTCACCAACACAACAAATCACCACAGAGCCCTGTCCTATATCAGGGCTCCTGCCTGCTCCCTATCTTTGCCACTGGATGTGATGCTGGCTGCCTACAGCCTTGCTGCCCGGTCCCCAGTCAGTCTCAGCTCACTCACAGGTAACGCCTCAGTGTCTCCCAATCCCCACCAAGACCCTTCTCAATCATCCTGTCTCTCAAGGTACAAACGGCACATTGGCTTTAGTGCCTCCAGAATAATTAGGTGAATTTTAATAACACCTCGATGTGTGTCTCTCTTACTAGAGCTCTCTCCTGGCCTGGAAACCCTTCTGTGGCACCACGGACCTTCTGAAGCTGGCCTCTGAGGCCTCTCTACCAGCTTTCCCCTCTATGGCCGCTGCAACTCTCATCCCTGGAAGGCTTGGCCAGGGTGCCTCTGTCCTGTATTTGACCTCCCCTGGCCTTGGAATCGAACTTTCCTCTCCGTGGCTTTCTCCAGGAAGAAGAAAGCAGAAAGGCCACAAAAACTGTGTTCCACTCTGCAGGGCCACTACTACACCCTCAGGTCCCAGGCCACAGCTACTCAAGCTACATGAGAGAGGAAAACTAGGCCCTCAGCAACGTCGGGGACAGAGAACCTTGAAGGCTAGAGGCTGGGGACCTCTTAGTCACTTTCCTCAGCTGGCCTATTTGCCCAGACATTCTTCTGCACATGTCCTAGCCAAAGACTGGGAAGGCTGGACAACTTGGGGAGAGAGAGGAAGGAAGGAAGAACAGCGGAGAGCAGGCCCCTAGCCCCCGCTTTTTAGGCTGAAGCCCAGAGCCCCGACCACAATGTTTCAAGCCTTCATCCACACACATCTGTTCAGGAAGGCTCTCCCTCCCTCTCTCTCTCCTTCTCTCTCTCTCTCCTTCTCTCTCTCTCTCTTTCTCTCTCTCTCTCTCTCTCTCTCTCTCTCTCTCTCTCTCTTTCTCTCTCTCTCTCCAGATACCATGGCAGGGGGCCCACTTGTCACACTGGGCCCCAGATGGCATCAACCGAGGCACCCCACTGAAAGCAGCACCCCACCCTCCTGGAAGCCCCCTTACCGGTCACGACGGGGTATGTCTGTGTGCCTGACACATTGCTGCCCAGCTCGGGGTTGGCGGATGCAGAGAGACCTGACTTGACTTCATCAAGCCCAGGGGTCAGGGCCGGGAGAGAGTACTCATTCCCCTGGGAGGAGAGAGAAAAGTGACAGCTCTCTATTGATGTGCATACGTGGAAGGATGCAGTGTGCAGATGGAGAGGAGGACCCTGGAGCCCTCCCAGATGGGGCGGAAGGAGATGGCTGGGTGGGGCAGGGAGTCGGGGAGAGTTTGGAGAGAGTGGTGGGCTAGTCCACCCTGGGGGTGGAGTTCACAGTGCTCCTGGAGCCTCTTCTTTAGCTTCTGCCTAAGGAGCTCCAGGGGGGACATAGCAGTAGGGAACCTCTTGCTGAGACGTCTGGGGTGCTCAGGTTCCTCTGAGGAGGAGCCTTGGGGAGCAGAGATGGTCCCTGACACATGGCCGAGGTAGTTGTTGGGGGAAGGGCCTCGCGGGGCTTTCAGCCTGGCACTGCTGGGTTGGCTGATGGGGTATGGGCGCCCCTTTTTAAAAAACAAACAAAGACAGCCCCATGGGCCCTTTGCTCTCTGCCTGTGCACTGGGGTATGAAATTGGGGAGGGGGAGAGTCCACATGGCTAACAGAAGGGTGGGAGGGGGCCAGCCATTGAGTCTGAAAGGGTGTCCTGCCCGAAACACTTGGGTAATTGCCTTTTTATTGCAGCCACCACCAAGCCAGACCCTGGAGCTGGGCAGCCCAGGAGCCTGCACAGAGCAGGAAAAGTTGCTCTGATTAATATTACGTTAAATTAAAACTGATTTTCTGCTCTTTCGGGTCCGTTTTTTTTCCTTCCGCTTCCTGGCCCCCCCCAGAGGACCCCCGCCCCTCTCTGGCTGGACGGGATTGCCTCGTCATTTCCAATTCCTTCTCGTATTGATCTTCCTGTAGAAATCAGTTTTGTAATTAGCTGCAAATTAGGCCTTCTACTGGGGGTGAAGCTGCCCCCTGATTTATCACCAGAGTAATTCGCTGTGATCGGAGAGAAATTAAAATGAACTCAATTAGGCTTCGGATTTGCTTTATGGGCCCTGCTCCGAGTTTCAGGGGGAAAAATGACTGTGCTGGTGTTTAATAGTCTAATGAAAGTAAATAAAGGTTATTCATTGTAATACAGCCGGGGACTTGGGGAGGGTGCACTGAGCCGCCCGCCTCGGCCAGCTCCTCCTTTGTTGGTTTATGGCTCAGGGCACCTTAAAAAGACTTTTGATTTTTGTTTTATGAAGACAAACAGCTTATGGGATAAAAGGCCGGGCGGGGAGAAAGTCGAGAGGCTAGGAGCTGTTGGAGTCTTAGAGTGTAAGTGTGCTACGAGAGCCTGAGGGGCTTTGCCAGTGTACAAGCGTGTGCACGTGTGTGAGCACGCACGCGTGAGTGCATCACAGCAGGCTGTGTTCTGCTGCACTCGGAGGCCTGACCTAGGTCATATATGTAGGCAGGCTGGGGCTATGGTGATGTGCGGGTGGAGGCGTGTGCTAGAGGAGTGTTGAGCGGGTGACCTGGGAAGCATGCGCACTTACGGGGTTTGCAGGACCGCTGGGTTACATAGCGAGAGCTGCGTGCGAGGGAAAGAGCGGGTACGGTAATGGGAAATGGGAAGTCTTCTTTAAGTTTTAAAATAAAAAAAAAATTATAGTGTGGGGAGTAGGTCATCCCATGGCACACATGTGAAAATCTGTGGAGTCAGTTCTTCCCCTCCGCCTTTACATGAGTTCCGGGACCAAACTCAGGCTGCCAGGCTTACAGCGCTGGGTGGCAAGTGCCATTCCCCTCTGAGCAATCCTGCTGGCCCTGAAATGGGAGGTCCTTGGGGATACGCTTCCAAGTGGTGTGTTTTGCTGATGTGGCATGTGCGCCAGGCTGCGTTGCGCTCCGTGTGCTTCTGTGTCTGTGGGCATGGCGGGTGACTAAGACAACCGGCCGCTGGCCTGGGTTCAGAGTAGGTGGATGCATCAGAAGGCAGCCAGGTGGGCTTTCCTTCTGACACAGGACAAGAAGATCTCCATAGACTTTCTGTAGCACCTCGTGAGGGCAGGGCGCAGGTCAGAGCAAGGGGATATTTCTGTCCTTGTACCAGGGTCACAGAAGGCAGAGCTAGGGTGAGGGACTGGGGAACGCTGCACCATCCTTCATAAGGAATTGGAAACTCTGAATAGAGATAATATTCATCCTTTCACCAGAGCTCATCATTTTCAGCGAATTATTTCTCTAAGCTATGCCTTAACATTGGTCTGTGCTGTCACGGTCACAAAGTGCACACACGGTAGCCATATGAACGCACACCGTGCTGGGTGCTTGGTGTGAGAGGGGCCGTGCTCCGCCCAGTTCCTTTCTGCTCTGGGTGAACAGGAAGCTCCCCTCTCACCTGTTCTGATTTGATGTGCTCTGATGCCTGGAAGACATCTGGATAGGAAGGTCGTTCAAAGACCCGATCCAAAGCTTCCAGCTGCTGCTGGGTGAAGGTGTCGGCTCGCAGGTGCTTCCGCAAACTGTCCACACCGCTCTGGGAGTCTCCATTAGGGACAGAGCCCTCGGACACATCTGGGGAACACATAGACACTTAAGGGATGAGCACTAGGCCAGCAGAAACAAGGAAGGATGTGGTGGGTAAATGATTGGGCACTTGGCTCTGGACCCCGGCACTCTGTGCCTCTGCTAAGGTCCCTTACTTCTAGTCCATAAACTAGAGGAGGAAACTGGAGGCCTAGGCCTAGAGGCCAAAGAGTCTGGCCCTTCCTCAGAGACCTGGCTGAGGAAGTCAGAGCCCTGAAATAGTTGAGGAGAGAAAAAGAAGGGGGATCATAGCTGTGTGGATAAGAAAGACTAGGCAGAGGTGGAGCCCGGGGGTCCCACGAAGCTGCTTTCAAGGCTCTCTTTTCCCAAGACCTCCACCCATCCCCCAGCCTGAGTCATCTAGGGCTGGGTTCCCAGACAGGCATTACTGTGGAGAATTGAACTGGGTTCAGATAAATTTCAGTTCCACGGATTCCAGGGGTTGAAAATCATCAAATCTCTGAAGCTGAGTATAACACAGAGTCTGGGGAAAGTAATTAACTTCTCCCAAGGAGGAAGGGTTCTGAGAGCAAAGCTGAGGTCCCCTGGCTGGGCTGGAGACAGAGCAGAGGAGCCATGTACGGTTAGCACCCTGGACAGACTCCAGAGAACATGCAAACTGCTGTGACCTGGCACCGTTCTCCCCTGTAGGATCCTGGCTCAGGCCTCAGCAGGAGCTAGCTCCCTGGACACATGGTTATTCCATCAGGTTTCCACCAAGAGACAAGGCTTGCTCCATGGGAAAAGGACTGGACAGTGACCACTAGAGCCCATTTCCAGCCAGAAGGCAGTCTGGTCTCCAAGTGAGGTTCCATGGTCCTCGTTTGCTGTCCATCACCCTGTTTTGTCCCTGCCTTCCAATGTTGGGTCACTTGGAGCTTTTAGAGCATACTGAGAACAAAGCGCCTGCCCCACAGCCCCTTTGAGCCCTCACTAGCAACTCTCCTGGTCTTCCAGCCCCAGCCCTCCATCCCTTGGCTTCCCTCAGCCCATGACAAGCTAGGGAGCCTTGGACCTGGGGCCAGCCTGTGCTTTAGGGCCCAGGGTGTTCTTCCGGGACTGTTATATATATCAGTTTATAGGTGATTATATGATATGATATAATCAATATCGCATTATATACAGTAACATCGTACAGTATCATTTGGGAGACCATAGAAAGTATTACATATTGATTAACCTCAATCTACAGCCATCCTCCCTCGCTGGCCGCCCAGATGGAGCAAAAGGCACTGCTTTCCAAAAGGACTTCCCATCTTCCCACCATACTGTGCAGGAGCAAAGAAAGAATGTGTGTGTGTGGGGGGGGGGGAGAAAATATGTAGAGAGAGAGGGGAGGGAAGAGAACAAGAGAAAAAGAGAGAGAAAGACACATAAAGAGAGAGACACACACACAAAGATGGGTCTGAGGTGGGCAGAGGCAGCCTTGGTGGCATGCCTGTGTTCCTGTGGATGCAAGACCTGGTAGCTGTACTTTTTCTGCCCGGTTCTGGAACCATGTGTGACCCTGTAGGGAAACTGGACTACAGTATACTCATTTCCCCCTTTGTGTGGGTGTTCTCTGTGCATATATATGTGAATGTAATAAACATCTGGCTGAATAAGTGTCTCGATGAGTATGAATGACAGTGGGAGTCTTTTTTGGAATTACGCGTGCAGACAAGTAACGCAAGCCATACCCCCTTTCTCCCGCGAGCATCTCTTTCCAGGATGTACATCTCCCCACCTCCACCGCCTGTCACCGTCTGCATGGCCCACTGTGCCTAACTGTCTCTGCTTGCAGCCCTCCTGCTTTCCAGGGAAGCCCTGCTGCCAGGGCCCGGTGAGAACAGCATCAGGAGACTTGGTATTTATTGCTCCTTCTGAATGGGTCCTAGGGAGCAGACGGTACATTTGTCTGTGAGCATGCATTCAAATATGTGTGTGAGTGTGAGCACACACACGTGGCAAGAGGCATTTCATGCCTCTGTGTGGATTTGTGTACATGCCTGTGTGTGGCTTGCTTCACCCTGTGACCAAGATGTGTGTGTGTGTGTGTGTGTGTGTGTGTGTGTGTGTGTGTGTGTGCAGGAGCTGAACTAAAGCTTTGTCCTCAGGTCACTGGCTGGAGGAGTCTCTTTGCCTTCATTTATTCAGGGGCCCTTCAGATCTTGACAAATCTGTCACTCTAAATTTGCGAGAGATTATGGCGCTCTCTCCCCAGCCCGCAGAGAGGTGATATATGATATCTGCTGCCCCTATTGATTGCCTGATCTGGTGGCAGAGGCCGGCGAAATGAACTTGAAATGAACATCATGCCTCAACTCATTGTGCGTATAATACACTACTTAATCCCACATTTTTCAGCCGCTATGGAATTCAATTGATCAATCATGTTCCACTGATAGTACTGTTTTAGGGGTTATTGCTGCTCCCTCCGCTCACTGACCTTTTTATTTATTTATTTTTTTGTACACACTGGCCCTGGTGGTAAGACAGGTTACAGAGGCAGCAAAGGAAAGCAGGGGAGGGCTGGAAGGGAAGGAAAGAGGAAACTCACTGCTGGAAGAGGAGGCCCTGGGAGGTGGAGACTGAGGAAGGGGAGATGGCAAGTAGGGCAGACAGGTAGGAAGAACGTGCTAGTGGCTGGTGCTGGAGGACAAAGCTGGCAGAGAACTCTGACCTCAGGCTGGAGGAGTCCCGAGGGAGTCCCCGAGTGGAAAGAAAGGCCACAGAGGAAGCATCTTCTTCTGGAAAGGTGGGGTTTTGATGAGTAGTGAAGTACGGTAGAGGGACTCATGGCATTGTGTGTGTGTGTGTGTGTCTCTGTGTGTGTCTGTGTGTGTGTCTGTGTGTGTGTCCGTGTGTGTGTCTGTGTGTGTGTCTGTGTCAGGTAAGTGAGCTACAGGGCAGGGAGCGGAGTGCAGCTACTGCTGGGAGGCAGGGAGACATTTCCCTCCAACTCAGTCACGGGCCTGGGCTGTCCCTGGGTGCTCTGTGAAGGCAATGAAGAAGGGGGAGGAGCTAAGGGAGGGCGGTAGGGAGGGAGAGAGAGAGAGAGAGAGAGAGGGCAGAAGCAAAGAAAGGGGGGGGGAGGGGCCATGGACCATGAAGGTGCAAGGAGGAGCCTCTGCTAGAAGCAAGCAGAAAAGCAGCGGAAGGGCAGAAAGAGGGAGAGGGAAAGGAAGAGACCTTCCACACCAGAAACCAGGAGGTGCTGGACAGCGTGAAGATGCTTAGCAAGAAGGATGGAACCTGGTGTTGCGGCTGAGTGTCCAGCTTTGGAGAGAGTCTAGAGTTAGGAGGGGGTGAGCTGGGAGGCTAGGAAGAGGAGGAAAGGGGGAGAGAGCATGAAAGAAGAGGGTGGGAAAGTGGAGTAAAAAAATGGTTGGCAGTGCTTGCCACCTGGAGTGCCATGAAGACAGCACTCAGGCAGTCGAGAGAAGAGGCCACAGCAAGGGTCAGCCAGGGCCTGAAGGGCTATCTGGCAAAGCTGTGAAACTATGGGCAGTCAGAATTGTGTCCTGACCTAAGTTTTTGAGTGAGAGGGAAGGAACACACAAGAATAGTTAGGTAACACCAATCACAAAGACAAGTCGTTCCCAAGAAGTTTCTATGGGCAGGGACCATGGATTTCTGTAACTCTATGCTAGGCACGACACATAGCAGGTGCTCACTGACTGACTGACTGACTGACTGACTGACTGACTGACTGAGACTCTCCCTTGCAGTATTCAGAATGAGACCCCTGGCAGAAATTTTCTAGACTGTCTGGTCTCACCTGATTGGTCCAGCACAAGTACATACTGTAGTTTGTCAGTCAGTCCTACTGCCTGTTAGCTTCTGGCAGCATCCCACCTCAGGTCCCCTGGAAGTCCTTCCTGCCTCAGGAATGCCACCCACTTACCTGCAGTGCCTGAAGCTAACAGAAAACACTGTTCCTAGTTCAGGTGGAATTTAGCCTTGAAATCAGAGGGCTGCCACCTAGAGCAGGTGGCAGAAGCTGCTCCAGGACAGGGTTCAGGGTCTACATGAGTCTACATTTGAACTCCTTGTGTCAAGAAGGCTCAAGTATGGTGTCTGTATGTTCTGAACGTTCTGGAACAATCCCTATTTACAATATTTCTTTCAAGACTCAGGCTATGCTTTTAGAGAGAGGTGGAAAACGCTGTTGCTGGTTTCCCTCAACATTTGTGGGAAATTGACTGGGTGCTGGCCCAACAGTTCCCATGGATGAGTCAATCCTGCTTTCCCCTGGCCCCTGCCAGACACCCTAGCACTGCCCAAAGGCCAGGAGCCCCTTGGACTGGGCTGTGGTTCAGTGAGAGCATTTACACAGCACATTCGAGGCCCTCGATCCCGTCTCCAGGACTATAAAACAGACATACAAACAAACAAAATAATGAAAAGAATTCTAAAACATACATGGCAATGCATGCCTAGAATCTCAAAATTCAGGAGGCTACAGCAGGGATATTGTGAGTCCCAAGCCAGCAGGGGCTATCTAGTGAGACCCTATCCCAAAAGAACCAAAGACCAAAAAGCAATGCTTCTGCGCTTCAGAGTTCATTGAATCCTTCCAACAACGCCGTGAAATAAACTCCACGGTACGTATTTTATGTATAAGGAAGCCAAGACAAAGGACATTAAGTAGCTTATTAAAGACCATGTCCCTAGTAAATGATAGTCAGGATTTGAGTCCAGTCTAACACGAGAGTTTGTCTTCTAAATTACTTTACTCTGAAGCCTAGGTACTGAAGCCGGGGGTCCAGCCAAGTATCACTTGGCCCTATTCAGGGTGCATCCCCAGTTCTTTGCTGGTACTTTTCTCTATAGTGAGGCTGATCCCTGTGGTGTGTGCTGGCTGAGCACAGACTGCTTAGATGATTAAGGTTCTTTCTACTAGTTGGGTGGACAGGCTATAGGTGGATTAGTGAAGCCCATATTATCTTCTTTGACTTCTTATTTATTCATAGATTTTGGGTTATTTGGGCTTCCAAACAATTACTCAACATTACTAGGAACTAATCCTCTTAACTTTTGAGAGAACTAAGGTTCAGAGTCACTGAAGTACAGATTGTGTAAGGGTTAGGGACCAACTCTAGGGCATAGCCACCAAGGACCCCAGCACAAGGAAGTCCTTCAGCACACGGCTAAGCTATAGGCTGATCTGAAAGACAATACTGCCTGCTCAGCTCACTAGTAGGAAGCCTCTGTGTAAAGAACAACCATGAACGCAAAGGTCATCTCCACTGGAATACTGCCTGCAACATGCTCACTGTAGCCATGGTCTAGGCTTTGTGCAATGGCATATATTACCTCAAGGATCTTTATTTAAAAATATCTCAGGACTAGCAGGGGAGTTTAGTGATGGAGCATGTACTCAAGGCTCTGGGTTCAATGTCCAACACACACACACACACACACACACACCCCACAGCACAAAAAGGAAAGAAAGAAGGAAATGTCTTACCCCTCCATCTGAACACCTCCTAACAGCCTTATCCCATCAATACTGTCACCTCCTCTGTTCATGAGCTGCTCTGGAGCAGACACTATCTCATACTGGACCCCGGGCCAGAACCCTTAATCTGGTCAGTCACAAATGGGAACGTCCAGTGAGGTCTCAGCAGCTGGAGACAAAGGAGAAACGTATCCTCTCTTCCCCGTGTTTACCTTCACCTGGATTCCAAAAGTGGTCAATGAGAAGGAAAGGAGGTAGATGGAGCCATGCACTCACCAAAAGAGAGGTGGGTTATGGGAGCAGGACAGAATTAACAATTTCTTTTGTCTGAAGGCACCAGGGCTCCTAAAGTCTATACCCTCAGGATGAGGTGAGCTGGGACAGTGCACTAAATCCCAACAAACAGGATTGATTTGAGCTTTTAAAATTATTCTGGTTTTTTGAGACAGGGTTTCTCTGTGTTAAGAGCCCTAACTGTCCTGGAACTTGCTTTGTAGACCAGGCTGGCTTCAAACTCCCTGAGATCACCTGTCTCTGCCTCCCAAGTGCTAGGATTAATGGTGTTTGCCACTACCATCTGGTTAATTATTTTTGTTTATAATGCTATATAGGCATGTTTTTTTTTCCTGTGTGAGAATATGTGCATGTGAGTGTAGGTGCTACAGAGGTCAGAAACATGGGCTCCCCCTAAGCTAGAGTTATAAGCAATGTGAGATGCTCAGTTTGAGGGTGGGGACTTGAACATGCTCTTAACAAGTGAGCTATCTCTCCAACCTCCAAGAATCTTTTTAACATAGGAAAAAAACTATATAGCTTTTATATTAAATTTTTAATATAAAATTTAATTTAATATAAAAAATATTAACTTTTTTTTCTTCTAGAGGTGGTGATCAAACTCAGGGCCTTGAATATGCTAGGCAAGCATTCTAGCATTGAGCTTTAGTTGTTTAAGAACAAACACAAAGGTGCAGTGGTCATAGGAGAACAAACAGTACGCTTTTGCTTAAACTTATTAAATCTGTTCAACTTTACTAGGTTCTTGTTATCATCATCATCATCATCATCATTGTTTTTCAGATAAAGAAGTAAGTCTCAGAGAGCAAGTTGCTTTGTCTAACAGAGAGCTGGTCAGTAGCAAAGCCTGGATCTAAAGCCGGAAGAGTTTCCCTTTGTCGTCCGACCATTCTCAGCACAACCACCATTTACTGCTCACTTCCGGTCCTCTTGGACGGACAGACTCAAGGCACTTACCACACGCTGCCTCTAGCCCTCCCTCACCGAGCGCCTGAGAAAGAGATCCCGTCCGTTCAGTTTTACAAACAAGGAAACAGCTGTGGAAAAGTTCAACATGACCGCAAGAACTGGTACAGAAGGGCAAAGAGTGTGGAAGAAAACAGCAGAGGCTGGGGCAGGCGCATTAAATTTATTCCTCTACCTTATTTCCTCCACGTTCTTCCCCCTCAAAGGGCTCACCCCCAGCCTGTCCCCCAGTCTCCCCAGCTGCCGGTTGTTGCAGTTTCAAACTCAATTGTTCTCCCCGGTACTGAGGCAAATGGAGTCATTAATTACCTTCTATCTGCTGGGCTGAGTTCAGAATGCGATCAATATCCCTCTTGTCATTCAGGGCAGTCCGCCTGTGCAGCCCCGGCCCCACCCCCCATAGCAGTGGCACAGCAGGACCTGGACAGGTTTGGGCTGACATTTGGGGGGCCCCATCTGATAGTGTAACGGGGAAGAGATTGCTCCCCAGAACTGGGAGAAGAGCAAGGAATGAAGGGAGGAGGCAGAAGGAAGGGGAAAGAAGCCAAGAAAACAAAGGGGCATGAGGAAATGGGTAGAAAGAAAATGGAAAACAGACACGGGAGAAATGGGAAGAGAAGACAGGAAAGCCTGGGAGAAGAGAGAGAGAGAGAGAGAGAGAGAAAGAACAGGGGCCACTGTGACCTGCAGTGGCCTGGGTAAGAGATAGGATGTGGTACCCCACTGCTTCCCACCTTAGATAGACAACCTTGAAGTTTGGTCTGGCCATGAACACCAAATCAAGCTTGGAAGTCATGATAAACATCCTTGGAAAGTCAGGAGTCGTGGGGCCTGCCTTTAATTCCAGCACTTGGAAGGCAGAGGCAGGCTAATCTCTGTGAGTGTAAGCTCAGCCTGGTTTACAGAGTGAGTTCCAGGACAGTCTGAGCTAGATAATAAGACTTTGGAGAGAGGGAGAGAGAGAGAGAGAGAGAGAGAGAGAGAGAGAGAGAGAGAGAGAGAGAGAGAGAGGAGAGGAGAGGAGAGGAGAGGAGAGGAGAGGAGAGGAGAGGAGAGGAGAGGAGAGGAGAGGAGAGGAGAGGAGAGAGAGCCCTCAGCCCAGCCCACTAGCCCTGGCAAACCTTTGGCCACACCCAACTTCTAAACACTGAGTGAGTTCACCTTAGGGTGAGAAGCTGGGGTGGCCGATAGTATCCCTGCCTCAGGCTTGCTATGGCTACCCATATCTACTTACTTCTGGGGACACTATGTTAGGGACCTTAAAACCAGGCTAGAATAGATGAACCACCCTTAAGGCAAGATTTGGCCCTGGAATATAATGTAACATTCCCCAGGCTGAGTCTTGACTTTTCTTGCTCTCACTTTCCTTGTGATCTTGGACAAATCCCATGAGCTTTTCTAAACTGAGTTTCCTTAGATACAGATGAAAAGGCTGGGGGTTATCCGACAGCAACATTGGTTTTTCCTCTCAGTGATCCAATGCTATCTACCCAAATCTCTGCTGTAGCAATAATAATAATACGGACCCAGATTTGGTATGATACCAAACCAAACCCTATGCTTAACAGGAACACGTGGATTTAACTCGTAGAACAAGAGCATGTTCTAAGTGTGTAATCGGTGCATGTCAGACGTTGTTACTGTAATAACACATTCAGTGTTCATAAGAAAAACTTTATCAGGGAGCTTCTCTTATAGCCATGTCACAGGTAAGAAAATAAAAGTTTGGAAGTCCCCAAGGTCACATAGAGGCAGCTAATGACTGGCAGCAGAGAAGGCAGAGCCTCGCTGTTGTACCTCTGGAAGCTAAGCTCATAACCTGGGGAAAGTGAGGGCTTTCAAAGACAGGTGACCATGCTCCAAACAACTAACTTACCATAGCCAGTAAGCATCAGAGCCAAAAGTAACCTCTGTGTGCAGCACATTACATCGCCATGCTTGCTCTCTTTACTGAACTGTCTCGGAAAGCAGAGACCCGCATTTCCTCGTCTTTGTAAACCTAGCATCGAGACTGATGCAGGTGATCTCAAATGTTGGCTGACTGATGCACGTGATCTCAAATGCTAGCTGACTTGTCAGATTCCGGGGCAGAGGTGGATGAGCCCTGAGCTTGCCTCCCCGCCATTTTACTTTTCAGACGGAGAAAAGAAGCAATGATAGACATCGTCACTGCGGCCTCACCCTCACACTTTCCAGCTGCCAAGTGTGTCCTAAAGATGCTTTGATCTGATTCCATCTTAGAGATAAAATCAGAACAACAACAACAACAAAACCCCCCCACAGGTTCAGAGAGGCTAGGTAGCATTTCTGTGTCACTGAGATGATCACCTGTCCTGTCCCTTGACTCTGGGCAAGAAGGAGAAATGGATTAAAGGAAAATGATGGGGATCGGGGGCAAAGCCACCCTGTCTAAAGCAGGCAAAGGAAAGGGACATCAACAGAATCCCACAGTAAGAGAAAACACACAAGAAACTCCATGTCAAGAGATTCTAAATGAAGATATAACCCCACAGATGACAGATGCTCCGAAAGATGCAATTCTGCTCCATAAGCTTAAACCTGATGAAGCAGGAGGACTGGGAGAAAGGGAGGGCCGACCGGGAAGGGCACTTAGGGAAAGCACCATTGCCGCACACCACTAAGCTTTAAAATATGATGAGCCCAGACTTTAAAAGGACATGTACATTGAACAGTGGAAGATTATGCAGCCATTAAAAAAATCATGTTTTCAAGGAATATGCAATGACATGTGAAAATGCTACTATATAACATTAAGTAAAACTAGCAAGACACAGAGCTGTGTGCAGAGCAGCTCCAGCTTTAATTAAGAACTACATATCTAAAGTTGCACATGTATAGGAGGAAAAGGCTCCAAAATACTTCCTCATTTCAACACTGGTTATTACTCAATGATGAGCTTATAGATTTTTGGGTTTTTTAGAAATGTATTGTCTTGTTCAAATATTTTACAATGAGCATGGACTGCATTTACAGTCAGACACAAGCACCCTGTCCCCAAAAAGGGTACAAAACAGATGGAAGGAGAGACCATAACCAAGGAGAGAGATGCAAGTAGCATATGCCTGCAGGAAGACAAAGACTCAGTAGGAGCCGAGACAATGCAGAGGGGTTTTCCTCTGCTTAGAGGAGGGTTGCAAAGGAAGGTATGTCAGGCTCAAACCTTGGGAAGAAGAGGTGGAGAGAAGAGGAGAGGGAAGAGGAGGGGAGGGGAGGGGAGGGAAGGGATAGAGAGAAGAGAAGAGGAGAAGAGAGGAACAGAGGAGAAGAGAGGGAACTCCTAGCTTGTCTTTATCTCCACAGGAAAAGGCAACCATGGCCAGTGTGAGCCCAGGGAGCTGGAGAGGGAGGGTATTTCCCGTGTGCTAACTCTCTCAGGTCACTGTTAGACCTCAGGACTCAGAGGAACCAAGGATCCTAAAACTGCTATTGCTGAGTCCTTGAGTCCAGACGGTGGTTTTCAGAAGATTTTGCAAACGACACTGCAACGCATTCAGTCTTAGGCTTTGGGTATTTTTCTGAAAATAACCGAATATTACATCACCGATTTGCAGGGACTAGAAAAGAAAAGGTGATACCCCGGAACCTGAATACACTCACTGAGAGTAAGTTGTGGCACAATAAAATGCTCCCCCACCCCTGCCGCCATGATGGTGTGCCCAGTTGCCTTGCTGGAAGACACAACTCTGTTTTGTCTTTTGAAACATTCCTTGTAGCCATCCTGCCATGATCACAGCATCAGCCATGTTCTTCCTGTGTGATGCGTGCACATCGGCATATGCGCATCTGTCTTTCAACTAGATGATGAGCTTCTTGAAGTCAAGAGTTGTCCCATTTTCCTCTGTAAGTCAATCATGCATCTTTCCAAAACAGGCGCTCCATTTCTTACACTGATATTTTCTTTCTTAACTGATTTATTAAGAAAATCAAGCCGGGCGGTGGTGGTGCATGCCTTTAATCCCAGCACTCCGTGAGGCAGAGGCAGGCGGATCTCTGTGAGTTCGAGGCCAGCCTGGTCTACAAGAGCTAGTTCCAGGACAGGCTCCAAAGCCACAGAGAAACCCTGTCTCGAAAAAAAAAAAGAAAGAAAGAAAGAAAGAAAGAAAGAAAGAAAGAAAGAAAGAAAGAAAGAAAGAAAATCATACGGATATAGAATATGTTAACATTTGACAAAGACGCCTCTCCCCTTCCCAGGGCCAGGGCCAGGGTAGGGAGAGTGTGCTAGTTGGCGACTGCCAAGTTCGATGGTATCTAAAGTGTGGGAGGAGGGCTTCACTTTTTGTCACATGACTTTCTTTATGTGAAAGGAAAATAACAATGAAAAGAAGAGGGAGGAGGAGAAAGAGGGTGGAGAAGAGAAAGAGGAGGAAGATGAAGAGGGGAGGAAGAGGAGGAAAAACTCCCAGGACTTCTTGGACAGTGATATAGAAGACATCCTTGTGACTTTCATCGGGTAGAGTTAAGAGCCTGAACCAACAAGATGAAAATGCAACAGGGATAAATGGAATGCCCTATGTTTAGGTTAAAAAAAATCAATTACACAAGTCCAGCATGGGCGGACCTGGCTGGATAGCAATTGATGTGAAAAAGATCTGGAGGTTTTAGTTGACCGTGAGCCTAATATGTGCTCGAGTCTGACACGGCTGCTAAAAAATCGAATGTAATCTTAGGCTACGTTATGGGTGTAGAGACTCCAGGAGGGAGAGGGGCAGAGGTTCTGCAGTAACGTACCTGGCCTTGGCTGGACTGTCTCTGAGACTCAGTGCTCATGAATCCAGAGACAGGTGACCAGGATGGAGAGGGGACTCCCTCGAGGGGAGGAACTGAATCATGAGGGAAACTGAAATCCACCCAGGGTTTAGCCGAGAATTTGCTGAGAGCCTGGCAGATAGGGTGAAAATGAGGGAGGGGAACAATGAAGGACAGATATCAAATGGAGGTCCATTATCACCATCCACTGTGGTCCTGGTAAATGTCATGACCTCTAAATATCTTACCAGAAACTTAGATTGTGCAAGCTATGATTGTAAATACTCAAAATAGAGCCAGAAAGGTGTGGGGTGGGCTCCTGTCCTATGCTGTGCCTCAAGCAGAGAAAGGCATAGCTGCACACGGCGGGCACTGTTCAGCTATGCCCCGTGTCCACACACAGGCTGTAGTCCAGCAGGCGGAGTTGCAGGAAGGGCGGGCTCTATGGTGAAAGGCAGGCAAGGCCAACGACCCTCAAAAATCTGGGATTCTCCCTTGTCACCGTTCTCCCAGTCTCTGGAGACAGCCAGTCCCAAGGTGAGCCCCGCTGCCTGCTGGGTCTTTCTGTCATCTCCCTGCACCCCTCCCGAGTGCATAGCCACGAGGGCCAGCCTGTGAAGCCCTGCCTTTCCAGCACAGTGGGCACCGGGACCCACACTGGTACAAAGCTCAAAGAGGACTCCTGTGTTTTCAATACCCTACCTACTGACCACAGCAACTCATAGCCTGTCAGCTTTGAAATCTGTCTGCGGACAGAGAGATCATGAAAATGATCATTTAAGGCCCTCAAGGTTCATAGCCAACCTAGAAAAAAAGAGACGGAGTAGAGGAGCCTAGAACCCCAGAAAATTGCACTAGCGCAGCTACGTGGCTCATTTTGGGTAAGCTGGCTTCCTCTTCCACCCCAGCAAAGCCCGCAAGTTACCCTCTGCTGAGGCAGAGCCAGCCCCATTTGGCCTCTGTATGAAGAAGTTGGAGATGCTCAGTGAATAGAAATGGGGAGAAGATGAAGGCCAGAGGCAATGGGAGGGCACACATAGGTGGTGGGAGAGCAGACAGACCCACGGGAGGAAGGAGCACTAGGGGTGAGTTCCTGATGGCTTACCCTCAGTGGGCAGGAGGGGCTCGTGGAGTGAGGAGTCCCTGTTTGAACCCCAGTTCTCCTTCTACCCCCTCCAAAAGGGACTGGGGTCTTCTGCTGGTGGGCTCCAGTTGGGTCAGAACTGGTCCGAAACCTCTCTAAAGCTAAGAGGGAAGGGGGCTTTGTTAGCTCTAAGGACACAAGCAAGGCGAAAAATTACATACCAGGCCGCCCTAAGTATGCTTGTTTAGAGAAACTGCTTGCATTTATGAAGTCTTTGGTGCGGAAAGCAGGGTTGCAAATGACTGCATCAGAGCAACAGTAAAGGCCATTAATTTCCTGTTATGTTTTCCTGTGTTGGGGGCTTTATTAATTTAATTTTACACTGTCGAACAACAGCGAGAGCTGACACTGCCACACCGCCACGGTTGGGGTTTTCTTTTTGTGTGTGTAGCAAGGCTTTGCCTGACATGCAAATCAAGGCCATTACCAGAACCAATAAAGATGTGTGGAGGGAAGGGGGAGGGCTGAATAAAGAGGGCAGAGGAGAGAGCAGGGGACAGCAAGGACCAAGGCCATCCCTGGACAGTTCCAGCCTTAACTCAGCGCCTGGTATATCCGGCATGCCCTGGTCTCCACAATCAGCAATTTCTGCCTCCCCTCCCCCTCTCTCCTACCTCCCCTCTTCTCTTCATTCTGTGCCTTTGCGGACTCTACCCCTAATTCTCCTCTGTCCCAGATCCTGGCAGAACTTGAAGAGACATGGGGACAGGGTGGCGAGCTGACATCTCATTGGCAGGTCAGAGTCAAGGCACTCTTCCCTTTCAGCCACATTCTCCCTGACAGTCCCTTTTCTCAAAAGTTTAACCAGGTCCTGGCTAAACTCAGTAGGACATATACTATACACGACACACACACACACACACATACACACACACACACACACACTCATGGAAGGGAGGGAGGGAGGGAGGGAGGGAGGGAAGGAGGGAGGGAGGAAGGAAAGAAGAAAGGAAGAAAACAGAAAAACTAACCCCCTTCCCCACGAAAACCATGGCAAGGGAAGAGGAAAGGGACTGATTGGGAAGAGGGGATTAGAAGAAGGGAGGGGGATAAGAAAACATTATGGGGTGAATATAATAAAAATACATGTATGAGATATCATACTGAAATCCATCATTATCTATAACTAGTATTTGCTAATGAAAAACAAAATATTATTATAAATATTATAATATTATTATAAAAATAATAAACGAAGTTATGAGTTCTGGCCCATTCACATATTCCTAGCACACAGTAAGCAAGAGCGAACCCTGTGCTGTCTGCAGAAGGTCTGGAAGGGCTGCTATTCTAAGTCCCTTATTGTAAGTCCCTCTGAGATCTCTCACGGCCTCACCTTGTCAGTCATTTATTTCCTTAAGAATTCTCAGAGAGGGGGCTGGAGAGATGGCTCAGTGGTTAAGAGCACTGGCTGCTCTTCCAGAGGTCCTGAGTTCAATTCCCAGCAACCACATGGTGGCTCACAACCATCTGTAATGAGATCTGGCGCTCTCTTCTGACATGCGGCATACATGGAGGCAGAATGTTGTATACATAATAAACGAATAAATAAATATTTAAAAAAAAGAATTCTCAGAGAAAAGCAAAGGTCTCAAATAATCTTTCCCTAAAAGACCAGCTGTCTTCAGTAGCTACGGGGAGCCCATGTGGACATCACCAGCATCGGAAGAAGAGGTAAGTTTCAAGGAGAACTAGTGGTACCATATTCTGGTCCCTTCCTCAGCCAAGTCTTCATTCCCACTGCCCAATACTGTCCCTTACTGCCTTCCACAAACTGGCTGCCCCAGCTGGTCCATAATGTCTTTGGTTCAGTTTACCATACAGCCATGACACCCAGTGCCCATACTGCCAAGTGTCTGGGCTGATCACACTGCCCAAGATGGGAACAGAGATGGCAGGTGGGCCTGGAGAGAGGAGGAAAGAGGGGCTGCTGGAGCCTCTCCTTCCAAACATCATACCATCTGCATCCCTCTGTCCTGGCTTCTCAGACGTCCTCAGGCTCGCTCTCTCTCTCTCTCTGTGCGCGTGCGTGTGTGCATGCCCACCTGAGCATTTGCACAGTGTCCGTGCATTTCTCCCCTGTCACTGGCTCACTCACTCTCCTGCCCACACTTTTTTCTTCTAGAACCACTTGGCAAGCTCGGAGCAGCTGTTGGATGGAATCCAGCTCTCCCGAGGAGGAAAACATAAACTTCATAACCTGCATTTACTTTAATGCAGGTTCCTGGGGCTGTTTTCCTCTGGCTTCTCTTTTCCTCCCCCATCTGCTCTGTCTCTATCACCTTCTCTGCCCCGTATGTACCCTGACATATACATGCGTGGGTGTGTACACACACACACACACACACACACACTATGCAGGGACATATGAAAGCTGGGGTTGAGCACTGAGCAGAATGGAAGGAGTACAAGTTCTGCGTGTCCATTGATGGGAGAAGGCACAGTCCAGGGTCCTCCACAGGCTCCAAGGGATGCCCACGTCCTACCTCCAGTGGAGATGAGCACAAAGGGGGCTTTGAAGTTGGCCTGCCTCAGGGAGGGAGGGGATGCTGACATTTCATAAGGATGGCCAAATGCGGAGCCACCTGGGAGCCAGGCCACAGGCCCGCTAGGAAGGGAGGGAAAGCAGGCCGGCCTGCAGCAGGTTTGTGAGGCCTCTTGTGTGTGGTGCTGTCAAGGTCAGCAGGTTTGGGTTCACTGAAGGGTCAGGATGGTTTGAATTACTGGCTCTGCCGCAACTAGGCTCTGAGACTCATGACTGACTCCCAGCCCCTGCGCCAGGCCCCACCCTCTCCCAGCCTGTCTGGCTTTTCCACTGCTATGGGCCAGAAAATGAGATCCCAGACAGCCCCAAGGCCGCCATGGCTCTGAGGAAGGCAGGATGAGGAAGGGTCGCTCTCTAGTCTCAATGGTCTAGAATGCTGTCGGCATCCTGGGGCTCTCAACCCTTCATTTTCTTCATATCCATCCCCAGGGGTTCCACGCTGCCTGTCTTTCCCCATTGCCCATTGGTCTGCAAAAGATGGGGGCACCCAGGAAGGTGGGTCCAGAAGCAGCAGGGTCAAGGAGAGCCTTGACCTCCCTATGAGAAGGGACGAGCCCGTCCTGGGGGAGGAGAGAGGGAGGAGAGCAGGTCTGAAGCAGGGGATTTCTCCAGGGATGCCCTTGCTGAGAGGGGGAAGATGAGGAATGGCAGACAGATTCTGATATGATGGCTTCTCGTGTGAGGGTGACAATAAGGAAAGGCATGGAGGACCTGTTTGCCTTTGCAGGAGCAGAGAGACCCAAACGATGCCCTCTGCAGCAAGTCAGTACCTCCTCTCCTGGGGCTGCCAACCTCTCTGCTCTTTCTGTCAGAGCCTCAGAATACTTTAACTCACTCTTGAGCCACAGCACCACAAACCAGCTGGGAAAGGGGAAATATGCCAACGTGACTTTCATCTCTAGTGTAGCTCTATGAATCTCTGCATGTGACCATCCCGCACAGCCATGGTTAAACTTGGTACCTCCCCACAAAAAAACACGGGCTACTTCTGGACAGAGCCCATTTCGAAGGCTTTAGTAAAACATCAATACAGCCTGCATTTGCTTCTGAAGAGTCACAGGTTCATGGCCAATGTTATCCAGATAATTCAGCTGAAATATGCGATCTAACTGAGATAGAAAACCTGCCACAGGTACAGCCAGTCTCATTTCCTTGGTTATCAAGAACGTATAATCAGAACTACGAATGAACTTTCATAAGTGGGTTTCTCTCTCTGGAGTCTTAGTGACCTTTGAACTTAACTCTTTTTCGAACTGGACAGTAGCCAGGTTTGGAGTCTTTGCTGGAGATGAACATAAATTATTAATGCAGTTGAACCTCAGCACCTGCCTAGATGGGGGCTCCCATGATCGAGCTTCGCTTCCTGGACTGCTGAGGGACCTGTTGCACTGAGGCAGAGCCTGTGACACACGCTAGGTAGCATCTAGCACACACAAAGCCATAAAACCCCAGCGTGATCCACAAGGAGCCTTACTTCTCCCTTATGGCAGGTTTTGCTTTCCCTGGCTTCAGTTATCTTCCATCTAAAAATATTAAGTGGATGGGACTGGAGGGATGGCTCAGTGGTTAGGAGCACTGGCTGCTCTTCCCAGCAACCACATGGCAGCTCACACCTGTCTGTAACTCCAGTTCCAGGGGCTCTGACACCCATGGCTAAACACCAGTGCACATAAAATAAATAACATTAAGTGGAAAATTCCAGAAATAACAGTTCATAGGTTTCCAGTCATATATCTTTCTGGGTAGGACGATAAAACTGAGCTGTCTGCTCAGTCCCCCCCTGTGAGCAAACCAGCCTTGTGCTCAGTGTATTCCTGTTGGTCACTCAACAGCTGTCTCAGTTATCAGATTAACGTTCGCAGTAGCAAACTATCACTAAAATTGTTCTGCTTTATCATCGTTGTTGTTTATTTATAACTATGCCTAATCTATACATTCAACTCTTGTATGTATGCATTGGGAGAAACAAAGCCTTATAGACAGGATTAGGCATATAAAACTCTCTATGGGTTCAAGTGTCTGCCAGGGGTCTTGGAGAGACTTCCTTATGGGTAGGAGAGGATTATGGTATTCTCAAGAAACCAGTCAGATAGCATCCTCCTCTCTTACCAACTCGCTTTCACTGAACTCTTTCCCAGACGTGTGTGTGTGTGTGTGTGTGTACGTGCGTGCACTCACACGTGTGTGTAAGGATTAGGTGGGCACAATTATGCCCAGGTGCTTGGTTTAGGCTAAAGAAGCAGTCCAATCTCATCTTGTTGGCCCAAGGATCCCTCTTGCCTGTCTGGTCTTATGGTGTCTTCTGACCCCCTCTCAACACTTCTCCCAGCTCCTTCAGGCTGTATCCTGTCCCATTGAAACAGTGTGTAGTCAGCAAAACTTCCTCGTGTCCTTCTCATGAGACAAGCTCCAAGACCGAAGGCACTGAGAGAGTCAGACTCAGTTTACAGTCTCTGCCTCTAAATGCCAGCCCACATTCCTCTCAGGTCCAGCTGTGCTCACCTGCATACCCACCCCTAAGCTGCTACCACAGCAAGCTGTACCCAGGGATCCAAGGCCAGGACAGCTTCTCCTCTTCCTCAGAATCCCCCTTGCCTGTCTGGTCTCACACCGCTTCTCTTCCCACGGTTCCTCCAAAGGACGTCTGGGAAGAGCTCGGTGACCAGGGCACGCCTGGTTTCCATTAATGAGATACACGAGCGTAAGCCAGCCATGGAGGCAGCCTACAAAAGGAGGCGATCACGGGCGGCCAGGAGCCGAGCTGCTCAGGTAATTGGTTTATCTATCTGGAAGCAGGGGGAGCAATCTCAGCACAGACAGACTAGCAGTAAAGTCTCTTCCTTAAGGCTATTTCCTTTGTCTTTTCAATTGCTTGCACATCCATGTGAGAGAGGGAGAGAGTGTTAAAGAGAGAGGGAGAGGGAGAAATGTTAATTTGTGAATTAATGGCTTTTCTCAGCGGAATTGTAAATTCAAATGTCACCTCACACGGTGACACCACCGCTGGTCTGCTGAAGAAGCAATGATAAGATCCCCCACCTCCCTCAGTGCCCCTCCCTCCCCAAAGATAGCTGCGGAGTGGAACATGCTACTTTTAATTTGCAATAACAACACAACAGAGGTATGCAGTAATGACTGCCTCTTCCACCCTCCTCCCAGCTTCCTGCCCCCCAAGTCCGGGTGGCTCCCCCATTTCCTCTCTCCCCACCCCCTTCTGAAGTACCTCACCTCTCCACCCCAGCCAGTGGCTGATCACATGGGGGGTGCCTTTGGAATTGACGCTGCTGCAACCCTCTCCTCTCCTTCAATAATCAGGGAATTAATGACCCTGAAGTTAAAGTGAGGCTGATACGAGGCCCTGCCCAGCGCTGGGAAAAAGCCTTCATTGTTTTCAAGCAGGAGGCGGGCAGCAGTGAGGGAGATTCATGGATGGAGATTGAATATGCAATTTTCTTTCACCTTGCCAAGAGCTGCCCCTGGGCTGTGCCTGGCCTAAATTTTTCCTTTTACCATCTCTGCCTTATCCGGCCCTCCCACCTCCCTTCCATTCTTTCCAGAAAATTACCTTCAAAATTGATTTCCACTTTTACAAACAAATATAATGGGAACACAGGAAAAAACTTGGGCCGTGATGAATTAGGGCTGTCAGGTGCTTCCAGGTCTCCTTTGCCTTTGTTTTACTACCCGATCTACTCTTTGTTTTTCCAAGGGCTGGAAAAACTGCCCCCATCCACTGAGCGGCTGACCCTCTGGGCCACCAGGCCTCAGCCCCAAACCTCTGCGGTGGCCCATGGTGGAAGGAATCCAGGCAGAGAGACTGTTAGCTTTCTAAGGCTCCCAGGAAAGTCTGCGCCTCTGCCTCCAGTTGGCTGTCTGCCCTTATGACCCATGTCTCTAGCCACCACCCCCAAGCTATCCCCCTTGACCCCCACACCATGTTCCCTCTAGCCCTCATACCTCTTAAAGTCCAGACCAGATGCAAACCTCCACCTCCTCTAATGTGGGCAGGATCAGGGTATACCTCGACTAGAGTAAATAAGAGACAGACAGACACTGAGAGATCCCGAAGGACAGGCAGGTAGATCGGGGGCCAGATCCCCAAACTGGGAGACCAGGCTCCTCTTCAAAGAGCTACAAAAGTTCTGAGCTGCACATCTCACACACAGCCTGAGTGGGAAGGACTAGTTCTCTGCCTCAGTCTCCCTAGCCTTGGGGTCTGGCAACTCTCAGGGGTAGGCGTAGGGCAGCCCACTGCTTTGCCCACAGATGTAGGTTGATAGCAGTGGGTTCTTGGGGCTAAACTATATGCAGGTGCATGCCCAGGACCATGAACACTCAACACGCCTGGGTCCAGCTTAGGATTCTCCTGGCTACTGATATCAGCATGGCCGTGTAATACTCTCTGTAAGCAGGTGAATTACCTGGAAACCTGCATGCCTTCTCCACATGTGGCATCCCACACCCCGTGACTCCCAAAGATCTCAGCGACATCACACACACACAATACACTTACTTAAACCACAGAAATATTATATATGGTTCAGAAAACAAGCATATGTTCTCCCGGGTAAGGAAACAAACTCGCATGTAGGAATAGAATGCACACAGAGAGACAGGGAGCCATAGCCCCAGATTAGAAAAAACAAAGGACTTTCATAGTTACATGCATAGAAAAACTATAGTGGAAGCTGAAACATGACGAGCGGCCCATTGAAGGACCACAGAATGATGTGGACAGGGAGAGGTAGACAAAGGTGTCTCAGCCATGCAGGTGAGGCCAACTGCCTCCTTCTTTCCAAGATTATTTTCTCTCAGAGTGAGAAGAGCCCTTTTGGGGTTAGGGAGTGTAGGCCCAGATAGATTTCTTTCTCTCACAGCTTCATTTCCTCCTTGTGAAGTCTGAACCTGCCTATTAAACGATTTTTTTGCCTAGGTACACAGTGACCCATCGTCCAGGGTGGAGCTGGCCCGACACCCTAGAGCGGCGCTTCCCAACCTTACTAATGTGGCCACCTTTAATGCAGTTCCTCATGTCGTGGTGACCCCCAACCGAAGATTATCTTCATTGCTACTTCATAACTCTAGTTTTGCTACTGTTATGAATCATAAAAAAAAATCTGTGTTTTCTGGTTGTCTTAGGTGACCCCATGAAAGGATCATTTGACCCCTAAATGTGTTGTGACCCACAGGTTGAGAAGACTGCTCTAGACACCTAAGGTTTTAGAAACTTCTCCGTAAGAAATAAGGGTTGAGCCAGGTGGTGGTGGCACAGGACTTTAATTACAGCACCTGGGAGACAGAGACAGGCAGATTTCTGAGTTCAAGACCAGCCTGGTCCACATGTGAGTTCCGGGACAGCCAGGTCTACACAGAGAAACCCTGTCTCAAAAGGCAAATAAACAAAAGAAGCAATAGTTGTTACTACCCCATTTGACAAAGGAGCTGTGAAATGACTTCTCCAAGGTCACAGAGTTGAGTGGCTCTAGGACTCCAGTCCAGTGTTCACAGTTAAAGCAGCGCTGCGAGACACCGCAACTCATCCCTGCTCCTTCCTTCCTACCGCAGTCTAGGGCACCTAAACATGTGTTGACCATTCCCATAGCTCCGTCCCCTCATGTGCTCCAAGCGTCACCTGAGCACTGCTCTTGGGAACTTCTAGGAGGAGACTAACCAAGGAAACAATCCTCTTCTTCCAGCACCAGTGGCATCCAAGGCAGAAGGGAGCTATTCACGCAGTGACAGGACTCGGCCTTTTGCAGCCATGCAGCCTGTCCTGCCTACAAATGCACAACTGCACCAGCTTGGCACCACCCCATTGCACAATTCATTGTACACCTAATTAATGCAATACAAAACCACGGCCCCCTGCAAGCCCACACATGGAAGGCTGACACCAACATACCTCCCTCCCAAAGATCAGCAGACTCTCACCATATGACTGCATTTGCAGTTTTGGATAAGTTATCAAACTTCCCTGAGCTTCACCGGTGCCACCAGTGGACAGCAATGCACTGAAAAGCAGCTGCTTGCCAGGCTATAGATTGAACCTAGGACCTTATGCCTGTTAGGCAAGCACTCTACCACTTAGCCACACCCCCAGCCTGGCTGGAGTTCCTCGGTCTGATTATAGATGGGCTGGTACAACCCTGTTTTCCAACCACAAGAGACAAGGTGTGTAATATTCGGGGAATTATGTTTTGAAATTCCCAGAGAAGCAATCTCTAATATACCTGCTCATGACCGTAGGCTGGAACTGAAGCTTTCAACAGGGCATTGATAAAAAGTTCTCCTCCTTGGACTGACAGACAGACTGTGTCCCAGGTCCTTCATGCATCTTTTCTTTATCTCCCCCTGGTCTTTCTGCCTAGGGTCCTGGATCCCTAGGAGGAGGGTTCAAGCTTCTTGAATGCCGCATTTCTCCAAAGAAAGTCTGAATTTTTGCCCGTTCCCACAGGTCAGAGCTTGGGAAGCAGTCTCCATCAGCTCCCCCTCCTCAACCCTGGGTCAAAGCCGATTGATTGGCCCTCGATGGCTATCCCCATGGTTGCCACTGATACCAGCGATGCTGTCCACATTCCAAGAGCCAGTGCCAGTCACATTCTGGTTATTACCGGTGCGATAGCAGTCACTACTGCTGAGAAGGAAGGTCTGCACTGATGCCAGGACACACTGCAGGTATTGCCTTTGCTAATACCCACTACCGTAACGTGGTTAGAACTAAAGAATGGGCCATGCTGTGAGGTGGAAACCAGAGTAGCAGGAGGGCAGAGGGACACCCATCTTGCCTCAAGATAAGACACTTCTAGGGAGATGTCACTCTATCCGAGGTCAAAGGAGGGTCACTATAGTTGCTACATGTAGGAGTCTCCCAGAGGAAGATGCACCTGGTCCTCTAGTCCCTCTGGGGTCTGGTCCCTGAACATCCATCCCAATACTTTGCCCTCCCTCAGATCAGTCTCCATTTTACCCAGAGTCCTGGCCCAAGAGTTGAAGGACACACCTGGGTGTGTGTACAGCCTATGCCCGAGGCTCCTCCTGCGACAACTAACCGGCCTGCCAGCTGCTTTGCTACCTTGGCCCGACTGCGGAGTTGGGCTACATCATCTTGACACATAATTATCTCCCCATTCTTAATCATCTGAGCCGCTCCCTAATGCAAACTGGGCCCTGCTGTGTGGAGGCCTCTGGAGGGGGAGGGGAGGAGTCCTCCAGGTCTCCCTTCACATCCTTTTTCTCCCTCTCTCCTGTCCCACCTGGGTCCCATGGATCAAGACTGAGATGGTGGTCCGGGGAGGGGGGAAGCTGGCATCCCTCCCAGGGCCAGCTTCCAGGAAGAGGACAGCTCCATCTGGCCTGGGGGTGATTTGAGAGAGAGAGAGAGAGAGAGAGAGAGAGAGAGAGAGAGAGAGAGAGAGAGAGAGAGAGAGAGAGAGAGGGAGAGGGCAAGAAAACTCCCACAAAAAAAAAATTGGTGGGATCCCTGATGTTTCTTGTAACCTGGTTAAGCCTAGCAGAGAGCATCTGAGGCTCTCACCATTCCTCACTTGCTGGCTGCAGTTTCGTCCTGCACTGGCACCGGAGGCCCCAGACCAACCCTGCTCCTGAGTCTTCCTGCCCAGATAGATTTAGGGCTACTCCTGCCTTCAGAGAAAAACCTGTCCTCTTCCATAGCTCAGTTTTGGTCACTTCCTGTGACTCTGTCTACTTGGGCTTCCTTCTCAAAGCTCCCATTTTCCCCACTCAACTCGTTCTTGCTAAAGTCGCCCTGTGACTGCTGTTCACAGGCTTGATGCAGCAGACAGAATTCAGGCTGACATTGTCCTCAACACCCTCCTCAGCCGTCCCCAGGGTCCTCCTCACAGGACAGCCCTTCTTGGCCATGAGTTCTCTCGCTACCTCCTCCATACAAAGGCCTGGCCAGATCTCCACCACACCGTATCTGATGGTCATTCAACTCTCCGGACGTAGTGTTTAACATATGTGCTAGAATATAAGCTTCCTAAGGACAAGAATTATATCTTGCTTGGCTCAGGGACCTTCTGTTCTAAGCCAGCTATTCTCATAGCTGACAGTCTGAGTGGGGTGGGAGTGGAGGTTGCTGAACTGAACTGACTGGGAACAATGGATGTGAACAAGAGGGGTGGAGAGCGTTCTGTTCCTGCCCTGGCCAATTGGCCCAGCCCGGATAGCCCCAGCCTCCCTTGGCCATCCATGAAGGCCCAGGCAGCAGAAGGCGCACAAAGCCACCACCTCAGATCAATGAGGGGTGCACAGAAGGGTTCCGGTGACCTTCCGGTCCCCCTGGACACCTCACACTCTAAACAAGGCAGGTGGCTAAAGAGAAACCCTCAGGGTTTGAGGCAGACTCTACCAAGGCACTCAGGGTGCCAGGGAGCTTGGCTAAGGCCTGGATGTCAGAAGCCCCAGGGAGAACCGGGGCTTAGGGCCTCTCCCGTAGTCTCCCTGTGCCCATCAGGGGCTGCCGCCAAAACAACCACAATGAAATTTAGTGAGTGGCAAAGGCCGTGGCAGCCAAATGGGTTTGGATATTTTGGAAGAAAGAGAAATCAAGCCAGACAAGCTGTTTCCCTGTGAAACGAGGCCATTAGGGCTCCTGGAAGGAGGCCAGCACCAGGTCATCACTGTCTTGCCAGGCCTGGGTCTCTCCTGCACTGTGTCCCTTCTCCTGGAGGCCAGGGCTCTTCTGCTGTCTTCCTTCTGCCTGGGTCTGCAGCTTAAGGAATGTCATCGTTGTCCCCGTCTCTGTTCTTTACCCCCTCAGGAAGGGCTTGTCTACACTTGGGATGACTACAGAACCTACTGTCCAAACACAACATTTTCCGAAGGGAAAGGAGACATGCCCGGTTCAGATGCAGGGACAACAGGCATAAATTATGACTTCCTTGAGCTAATGGAACATACGGTCACTTCCTCCTTTATGTTCATCTTTGCAGGGTCTGTTTCACAGAGAGTATCTTTAGAAACCCGTATTCCTCGAAATGCCAGAGGTTACCACTTCCCTAGCTAGGACTATGAGAGCTGGAGCAGGAAGCCGGCCTGGGATATTGGCATCTGTGTTCATCTGAGGGCCCAGGCCTCACACACCAGAAGAAAACTAGCTGGCCACCAACGCACCACGAGTACCAAGCTTCCGAAAAGCACCCTGTCTCATGTTTATGCCTATCAGGCTCTCCCTTAATTTCCCTTCATCCCATGTTCTCCTCTTTGATTCCCCATTCCTCTTAACTGGGTCTGTGCTACCCAAGGTACTGGCTCAGGGAAAAGGAGGAGAAGTGGGAATCAGAATGGTGTCCACTCTCATGATGAAGAGTAGGGTAAGGCCCTATGTCCAGCTCCCCAAGTGGTTTCAATGGGAGCAGTGTCCATGTGCTATGAGAAAGGACTCCAGGGCCGTCCACGTCCGCATCACCTGCTACTTCTAACTGGGATCAAGTGAGGCCAAAGCAGGCTGGCCTTTCATCCCCAGGTCAGATACCAGCTGTCTCCCCAACCTCTACAACCTTCCCAAGGTAAACAGTTTATGCCACTCCTCCTGGCGTCCCACGGGGACAGCTGGGGTGAGTCCCAGCAGAAGGTGAGACCATCGGGGGATGAGCAGATGGTGAAGCTGGTGGCCCCAGCAGCAGCCTCCCTCCCTCGCTTCAGGAACCAGCAGGGCAGTGGGGGTACCTAGGCTTTGCTGCTAAAACTGATCTCACGGCAGAGCAGCTGCGAGGCCAGCAGAAACCGGAGCCCTGAGTCCAAGGACAAAGCACGCAAAGGGGAGCCAAAGTGCTTCCCTCCCCCTTACCTTCATCACGTTTCCTCTTCTCACCATTGGAGCGAGGAATCCCCAGGATCCCATTGATGGAGTAGGATCCCACTGGGTCATTAGAGGCGCTGGAAACGGGAGGGGAGGCCGTGCTGGGAACTGGATGAGAAGAAGGAGGGAACACCATCAGGATAACAGTTGTGACTGGAGCCCTGGGGCTGGGACAGGGGGGAACAGAGGGCAGAAGGACAAGGAGCTCATATCCTTTTCCTTCCTCTGAGGCTTGAGGGAGGAACCACTCCCACAGACAGACAATGCAGGCTGTTAGCACTTCTGCCCAGCCTGAAGTGAGTGGTGACCAGTCAACCCAGGCCTCCAGGGCCACCTATGGAATTCACTGGTCCCTCAAGCCCCTCCTCTCAAACAGATGTAGTTTAGGCCCAGAAACTGTCAAGATTGGCTGTCTAGAAAGCACTTGAGTGACCTTCTGCATAGCACAGTTCCAAAAGACGCCCTCTGGGGCCACATTTCTAGCCTCCACCTAATCCAATGGCTGAACAAATCCTTCCAAGCAAACCCCAGCTCACTGCTTCTTGGTCTCCTGGGCCAGCCCTGATTTAGCATCTGAGTTTTCCCATCTCTGACACTTGGGGAGGCACAAAGCTGGTCCCAGTGTTGCTCACTCTCTCCTGGATGTTTCTGGCCTTGATCACTGGAGAAGTTCCTACTCCACTCTTGGGGACAGGCCAGCGAACACACTCACTGTGCTATGGTCAGCTCAGGTACAGCTCAGCACACCCCACCTTCCAGCACACTAGCCCAGGCCTGGCTGAACAAAGGCTCCCATAGCCCCAGCAGAGCTGGATCTGTCTTTCTCCTGCTGGTCAGCAGGGAAGGAAAGCAAGGCAGTCAGTGCCTATGCATGGGGCCTTAGAAAGTTGCAGCAAGTATTCTGGCAGGCCTGGGTTGTATCTCTGAGATCCTGTGAAGAGCTAAGCGGGGCAGAGAGGCAGGCAGAGAGCAGCAGAGGCAGAGACAGAAAGATGGGAGGAAACAGGCCAAAAGAAAAGAAGCCAGAAGGAAGGATGCAGACAGACAGAGGGACAGATCCATAGCCGTGCACATGAGGTGAGGGAAGAGGACTGGGAGAAAGAGAGAGATGGGGAGAAGAGAGAAAAAAAATTTAATTTTTTTTAAAAAAAATTAAAGGCTGGGTATGTAACTCCATGGGAAAGTGTTTGTCTACCGTGCATAAGGTTATGAGTTCCGTGCCTTCCTCCTCCCCCTCAATTTTTACTTTTTTTTTTTTCAAGACAGGGTTTCTCTGTGTAGCCCTAGCTGTGCTGGAATTCTCTGTAGACCAGGATGGCCTTGACTCAGAGATCCGCCTGCTTCTGCCTCCCAAGTGCTGGGATTAAAGGCGTGCGCCACTGCTGCCCACCAACATTTATTTCTTTAAATTCATGTGTATGTGTGCACATATGTGCACATGCATGCCTGAGGAGGTCAGAACGCTATCAGAGCCTCTGGAACTGGAGTTAAAGGTGGTCATGAGTCTTGCCTGACTTGGGTCCTGGAAATTAAACTGAGTTACTCCGTAGGATCAAAACGTGCTCTTAACTGCTAAGCCATTTCTCCAACTCATCCTACCCTCCCCCAGAAAAGATGTTTTTAAAAAGAGGAAGTAAAAAAGTAGACTTGAAACAATGTGGCACTTAAGGTGTACAGGGAGAGTGCATCAGAGAGAACAAACGATGGTGGAACAGAAGAAACACCCAAAGGAAAAGGCTGAGGGGCAGGAGTAAGGAGCGGAGAGGGAGAGGAGGTGAGAAGACAGACTGAGGAGGATGTGGGAGGCACTGAGCTGGCATCAGTACTCTAGGAGGGAAAGGAGTGATTGGGGATCACAGAACCATAGATCTCCCTGGAGTGGACAGTTCCCAGAGCTGAGTTGTGTTTTCTAAGTTGGTTTCCCTCTTTCCTGAGCCCTCTTACCGATGGTGTGGCCAGGGGCAGTCACTCCTGTCCCTGCGCCATCCGGTGTTGGGTGGAAAGGCTGCTGAACTTTGGTCCGAATGATCCTGCAAAGCATCACAACATCATTACAGGTCACAGGCCAGGTCCAGGCTCGCCCTGCCTGGCAGAGGGGCCCTGCTGAGCCCAGCGCAGGCTTCACCCACCGCTGCAAGGCATGAGCTTTCCTTCCTGTCTATTCCGCAGTTCACTTAGCACAGCTCCTGGCAGAGGTGGCCTGCATGCTGTCCTGCCCTGAACACCAGCTGAGCTGCAGCTTGAGTTTGGGCAGCAAGAATTAAGGCTCAGTCAAGTGGACCACAGCATCTTTTCCGTTTCTGAGGGGTGAGGACCGCCCTGGTGGCTAGTGGTCCACCTTCCCTCCTCAGACACATTTATGCAGCCCCTAGTACCAGGAACAGCTGGGTCTGGAAGTCATTTTGACTGGCTTTCCAACTAGGACCAAAATTAGGGAAGGAGCTTCTTCATGTATTGAAGATGGGAGAGAAGGCAGAAACGCAGAGCTGGTCACCCATGATCCCACAACATCTAGTCTCTGCCAGGCATCAGGCCCCTCACAACTGGCTCCTCATCTGGCTGGCTTACAGCCTCCCTTTCCTTTCTATGGTCTTCCTTGAGTCAGAGTTTCTTTACCAGACTGGTTGAAGAGCTAGCACCATGCTTTGTGCACCCCCGGGAAATAAAGGAACAAATGAAACCCTCTCAGGAGGGAGAAGCCCACCTCACAGGAGTCCAGGAAAACACAAGAGCCCCATAATGCGAGAGACCTAGCCCAGGGACTGGGCAATTTGCTTCTCCCTGTACCCTAACCAACTCAGCGTTGCTCCTTCCTACAGATCCAAGTTCACATCCACCACCCCAGCAAGCTGGGAATCTTTCAACTTTAGCTTTTTCTCTTTCTCTCTCTCTCTCTCTCTCTCTCTCTCTCTCTCTCTCTCTCTCTCTCTCTCTTTCTTTTTGAGACAGGGTTTCTCTGGCTGTCCTGGAACTTGTTCTGTACATCAGGCTGGCCTCCAACTCTCTCACAGAGATTACCCCTGCCTCTGCCTCCTGAGTACTGGGATTAAAAGTGTGCACCACCACCACCCTCAGCTCAATTTGAGCTTTTTCTAATCACTTACAGGCACATAGTTGGGACACTTTCTCCCAGTGCTGGAAAGTTGGGGGAGGGGATTCGTATTTAAAGACTGCCAGGTAGCCCAAGGCCATGCCACCAGGTCTAGAAGGAGAAGCATCCCTTGAAGGTAGGGACCAGGGAGGAGAAGTGAATGAGGATGTGGAGCCTGGCACAGACCCAAAGCAGAGCTAAGCCAATTGCAGGAGGGACACAGGAAACAGTAGAAAGTGCACCAGGCTGTACAACAGAGCCAATGTTTGGTCCCTGTCACTAAGAAGCCACACAGCCTCACATTTAGAACTTAGTGTCTTTATGCCTCAGTGTCTCCAAGTGAACAATAACGGGCTCACAGTGACACAGCATCTCCAAGGTCCCTTTCCCCAGGGGGGAAAATATGAACCTGGTTTTAAGACGAACAAGAGAATAGCGCACGTTATACACAGGTGCTGGGGGTGGGGAGACTAGTGAGGAAGCCCAGGCAGAACACAAGGCTGGGCTGGTGCCTGCACCTATAGTCAGAAGTAGCAGAGGTGTGAGCAGGAGGAGAGGAAACGGGGCTGAAAGCTTGCACCTGATGATAGAAACAGCTCTTTTCCACTCATTAAAATGGGTACATCAATATTATATATAACCTATATGACCCCATATGTACTTCTGTTCATTTGCACAACTTCAGAAATAAGTACCATTGCCTTCACTTTGCAGATAGAAAACCAAAGCCGACGACGGTTAATGATTAAGGTTTCTTTCGGACCATACTGCCAGTTAGAGCGGAGCTTGCATCTTCTGCTACTTTACTATCCTTCTGTCATCATGTAAGAGTCAAGCCTTAGAGGTCTGGAGCCATGAGCAATGCTCAAACTAGAGGGGATGTGGTCAAAGTGATTGATCTCAGGAAGCTAATATGTCCGCGTGAGGTACTAACGAGGGGGCAGAAAGAAAGAAAGGAAGAAAGAAAGAAAGAAAGAAAGAAAAAGAAAGGAACAAAAGAAAGGAAGAAAGAAAGGTGAGAACCTTTAAAAGTATGAAGGAAAAGAAATAAGGGAGACTGGTCAGGGTTTGATGACTAACTGGAGTCAAGCCTGGCTCTAAACCACTCCTGGATAGTGGAAGCCGTGTGGCATGGATCATTGTGGAGAACAGGCATGCAGGAAGGTGAATGGCATGGGAAGGAAGTGTGCTGTAGGCTCTGGATGTGTGAGGTGGGCAAGCCCAGGCATGGACTGGCGCAGAAAGGAGTCTACTGGAAAGGGACATGGAACAATATGGGAGGTTGCAGTTGTGGCCACCGGCAGCACCAATACAGAGCAGGGTAGCCTGACCTCAGTAGATGGAGGGAGACTACAGTGCCAACGGCGGCCATTAGTGCCTTCTAATCACTAATTAGAAGCAGCTGGAGCAGGAGCCTCGCAGAAGAGGTGCAGGGAAGAGAGGGGACTTCTAAAAGATGATGGTGGTGTGGAAGTTAGAGGTTGACCCAGTAACCACAGAGGGTAGGAAGGGTGATTCAGGGCAGGAAAGAGGAGCGCCAGAGAAGAGGAAGAGGGTGAGGTTGCCAGGGAGACAATAGATGGAGGATGCAGAGCAGAATAGTGGGGGACTGGAGTGAAGGACCAGGGCAGAGTTAGACAAAGACAACCAGAATGTCAGGAAGGAACTTCTACAGCTTTGTACCCTTAGCAGTCAGAAGATAGAGAGGTTTTGAGTCACTGAGAGCAATACGACCCCACCTTTACGAAAATGTAGAAGGTAAGACTTCTCCCAGGCAGCTGTTTCTACACAAGCTTCCAGAGTCTGGTGAACCTGCAGTGGCCCCGCTTAAAGACTGACAGGCTCTGGTTTAAGGAGTTCCAGGGCTGGGGCCAGGGCACACAGATAACTGGACCTGCTGGTGCAGTTCCTGTCTTTATTACCAGAGCCTCTGACCCCTGAGGCACTGATACAGATTTAGCTGAGGCAGCAAGTGATGGAAAATCACTATGTCCTAACAGCAGCTTGGTGGTGCATGGGAAAGAAGCTGGGCAGGGTGCCTGCTATGAGTTACTAAGGCTCTTGGTGCCCATCCATGACCCCAGGCAGTGGGCACCTGCCAGGCACCAGAGCTGATCATACGGAATTTAAGAACTGGGGTTCTGAAAACTCTATGGTTATTTATATTCCTCCTACATCCTGGGCTCAACGTGAAAGAGAGGGCACTGCTCCCTGTCCCACCCGAGCGGACTTTCCCACACAGGATGCTCTTCCTCCTTCATTTCGGCAAGAGCCCACCTACTCGGTGCTTTACCTTGCTCCCAACAAAGGGACTGCTGGGATCGCAATGTCTCCCAAGGGTGCACGTATAGCTAAAGGAATTCAGATCTTGGTTTTGCTTTTTTTAAAAGATGTTTTCATTTTTATTTTACAACTATTTGCCTGTATGTGTGTATAAATACTATCCACATGCCTGGTACCCATGGAGGACAGAAGAGAGAATTGGAGCCCTGGAACTGGAGTTGCGGACAGTTGTGAGCCACGACATGAGTGCTGGGAAGCAAGCCTGGGTTCTTTACAAACTCAGCCAATGCTCTTAGCCATTGAGCCAGCTCTTGAGGCCTTGGTTTGTTCTGTCTTTGTTTGTTTGTTGTTTTGTAACAGGGTCTCACTATATAACCCAGAAATGCCTGAGTTGGTCCTCCTGCCTCCCAGGTGCTGGGTGGTAGTAATACAGGTGTGTACCGCCACCCCTGGACTCGTGAGGGGTTTGGGATATGGGCTCCAGGCTCAGTCTACCAGAGTCAGAACCCCAGCTCTGTTTAACTCTTTTTGGGAAGCCTTGGACTTTTCTTACTCCTTTATCTGTGAAATGAGATAATACTACTATGGGCTTCGCAGGGCTGCGGCAAGGATTAAGTAGGATAATTCATGTAAAATGATTAGAATGATGGCCGGTTCGATAAATGCTAGCTGTAATAATAATGTTCACTTGTGTTATTATCCCTGTGGGTGACCCCTATGCCTAGCTGCTTTCAATTTAGGGGCCAAGCCAGGTGCAGGCCGGAGGCCTCCCTTCTTAATATGCCCCAACTGGATCAATGCAGGTACTCCCTGGGGAGACATGGAGAAGACACGGGCTGATCCCAAGAGGTTGCTGCGCCTGGACTGAGTTCCGCCCAAGTGCCCTGGGATGGACCCACAGAGGACTCAGGTGATGTCAGCGCTTCAGATGATGAAGCAGACAGTGAGGTCACTTCCTCTCTGGTGAAACTCCCAGGAGGCCTCCACTTCCTCCCACCTTGAAGATCAAAACAGTCTCAGGTGCTCTCCCAGCAAGCCTGTTACATTGGTGAGGAGACAGCTCAACCTTCACTGGGAAGTCGGACTCCCACTTAACCCTTCTCTGTCTTTCTCCATCTCTTCATCTCTGTCTCGGCTCCTCTTTCTCCCTCTTTGTCCCTCTGTCCATCTCCTTGCACCCTGAAGTCCCACTATGACTGTGTGAGTTTATTGATTCCCGGGAGCTGGGGGAAAGCGGGAGGTAGGGCTGGGGTGCAGGGCTCCGGGATGGAAATAGAAGGCTATAAATTATTTGTGACAGGAAAGCAATAGTGGCAGAGTGCTGAGCACAAGTCCTGTGTCACTATTAGATTCCTTTTAGCCTGATGACACTGTAAAAAAGGTTAAGTGTCTGCTGGAATCGTACACCTGGGGGGCCGGGTTGGCCTGGGAGCAGAACAAGCCACCGAGAGCAGGTATATCAATTCTCCAGGCCAATAATATTCCTCTCATTGATCGCCACGCAAAGTTCAAAAATCTCATTACAGCCAGGCAGACCGGGAACTTTTTACAAATCAATAGAATGATATAATGTATGTATACTTAGTACAAATGTATCTATTCATCCATCCATCCATCCATGGTCTGCCTCAGGGTTTCCAAGTTAGCCTACCCATCATATTATGTTATGTTATGTATGATAGTATGTTGCATTATATTATATGATAATAAATGGTGTGCAAAAACTTCGCCTCAGGTGGAAACAAGAGGCAGTCCTATTAGCATTGAGATGACCCCCGACAGCTCCCCTGGAAGGAGTAAGGCCTAGGTGGTCAGCCCCGCTAAGAGTGACGCCTCCCCGATGAAACTTCTGTGACTAAAGAGCACTGCATCCTGCTTGGGTGAGAGGCCATGTTCTAAGTACGTCCAACATTTCATTTGCTCCATTCTCCCAGGAAGCTGCTTCACAGATGGTCAGAGGCCATCTGTTTTATAAATGGCAAGTCAGAGATTTGGATTTAAGAAGACTCATCCCAAGGCCACACCCTCAACCCCTCAGCTCTTCTGCTCCCAGAGAGAGACTTTCAAGTGAGCAGACTCCCAAGCTCCTGTATCCTAGACCTAGACAAGGAGGCTAAGGGGCTGCTGAAACCCACGGGTCCTCACCAGGATGTGGGAGTAACAACGTGTGTTAGGGCCAGCTGCCGAGACACGGGATCCCCGAGAACGTCCTCCTGAAATCCCACTCACTGGCTTGAAGCAGTCTGCCCTGGAAACTCTGGAATCATTTCCTCAAGAAACAGCAGGCTGCCCCACAAGCCTGCTCATATTATTGGTTTGCTCCAAGAGCCTTAATAGTAAAATGTCAAGTATTTGAGCACACGTCCTCTGTACATATATAAGCCAGCTTCGACTGTTCCACTCTGGAGTCTACAAAACATACTCAATCCCTAGTATGGGATCTGTAAGGCAAGGTAGGGAATGTTTCAGACTAGATAAGCTGACTGCCCACTGAGCCCATAACGAGAGGGTGGGGCCTCTGCCAGTGACTTCAAGCTGAATGGCGATCAAGAGCTGGCTCATTCTTAAAACAAACAACTATATTTGCTTCAGCAAAGGATATTTCATCCAACAAATGCAGGTAATTGCTTCATCTCAGGTCTCTGAGCACTGCCTGGGTTGGGCATGTATCCCCGGCTTGGCCCTGAGGCAAGCCAGCTGGAGACGTTTCCTAGCAAGTGAGATGCCATAGATCACCCGGAAGCTGTCACCTCTCCTGATGTGGTGCCTCCTGCAGAGGACCCCACAGAACTGAGTAACCTTACAGATCGGAGGCTGAGGTTTACCTTCTCCTCACACAAGGGCCCCTGGAAACCCTGCCTCTGTCTCCACAGTGATCACTTGGAGGGCCTTCGCGCACACTCTCCCTTTGTGGGCTCGACTTCTGCAGTGTGCATGGTTTAGAGGTGTTGCCCAGGCTTGCTCACAGGCTCTGCGAGGTTTAGTTTGAACAATGAGAATACCAGTGAGGCAGTCATTCCTTACAGCTGAGAACACACCTTCCCATTCCGGCTAGAGCAGAACACAGCTAGAACACACAGGTTCTTGGTTAGGAGAGATCTTCCCAGAGGATGTCACGATCTCTCTCTCTCTCTCAATATATATTTTATATATAATATACAAAAATATGTGTTTATATATTATATNTATATTTAATATATTTAAACATTTTATATAATATATTGTATGTATTTAAATATTATATATACATATATATATATATATAGAGAGAGAGAAACAGACAGACAGACAAACAGATGGGTTGGTGCTCATGTAGCCTAGGCTCACATCTTAAACTTAATATATATGTAGCTCAGGCTTACCCTGTACTTTTTTTGTCTTGTTTTTCAAGACAGGGTTTCTCTGTGTAACAATTCTAGCTGTCCTGGAACTCATTTTGAAGACCAGGCTGGCTTTGAACTTAAAGAGATCCACCTGCCTCCACCTCCTAAGTGCTTGGGTTGTAGGGATGCTCAGCTGGAAGTTATAATTAGGCTTCAAGAATGAGAATCCTACCAGAAAGCTTGCAAAAGGGTGTCCTCAGAAGACTGCCCTGGAACTACCTGCATCAGAATCCCTTGGGACATCGGTAAAACGTAAACCCCTCAGTCTCTCCTTGATCTTCCTAAATTAGAGTTTCTGACCTCTACAGTCTGAGAAGATGAGCTCAAGCTGTGGTGTGAGGGAAGCACCTGCTGGTTGGGGACGGGATGGGGTGGAGAATCAGGAGATGCTCTTAGAGCATGAAGATGGCTTCCTTCCTGATCCTTCAGGCCACAGTTCTCACAACCTGGTAACCCTGACTCCAACCAACAGACACCAAAATTCCAGAAGCTATCATTTCCTCTGAAGAGACTAAATTCTAGGTTAAAAATGAAAACGTTTCAAAATGGTTCTTGGACATCCCAGGATGATCACCTTCTAGTGGTTTTCTAGATTCTACGCGGTTTCCTGTCCTTCTAGGACTGGCTTTGAGGGTGACAGACCTTTCACTGTGTGTCCCTGGGATCCCAGGCCAGACACAATTTACCAGGTTAGATGGGCCATGGGGCTGGCCCAAGGGGGCAGTAGTGATAGTTTATGTGATGAACGGTAAGCATATGGGTTGATTTAACGTCAAGATATGCATAGGTTTAAAAATTAAGAGGCAATGTGTTTAACTAACCATTTGGAAACCGGTCTGCGGTTCATGCCAAGCCAGAGCGTGACCAGACTCCCTCCTCTTGTCACTGGCCTTGCCCCCATCTGTCAGGGCTTCCTGCTAAAGCTGGGGTCCAGCAGCTGTCCACCCCACGGTCCTGCCTGGGAGGGTCTCGTAGCTCAGGGACCGTCTACTGTAATGGTAAAATGGTACTGCAATAGGCTCACTACCACAGTGAGTCTTCTCCCTGAGCCTGGCCATCCCACCTCCCCCTCCATACACATACCCGCCCCCTCTGTAAGCAGAAGGAAGCCTGCAGGGATATTGGACTTTCTAGTGACTGCCTGGTCTTGCTGCCTCTGGCCCTTGTCACCTTAGCCACTCAGGGACTCAAAAACAACCCATCGGTCATTGTCCTGAAAGGATAGGAAGGAGCTAACGCTGTCCTTGCTTCCTGTTTCAGACATGCTGAAGTCAGAGCTTCTCAGCCTAGTTTTTAGAGTTGTCCCCACCAGCCTCCTGCCCCCGCCCCAGCCTCCTGCTCCTATACCTTCCCAGTCCATCTCTTTCTGCTCCCTTTGCCAGATAGAACTGAAACCTTTCTCTGCTTGCCCAGTTCATACTGAATCCTCCCTTGGACTCAGCTCAGCAAGAACAAGTGTCACAATTATTTTTCTTACTGCCAAGCAACAAACAAGGTCAGCTATAATAAAGAGAACTGAACTACTGAGTTATTGATATTATTGGAACAGAAGAATCTTAAGGGCTACTGTGTGCTAACTTATGTTTTCTATGTACCAGGCATTTGCTAAGTGCTTTCTATGGACTTTAAAATTTAACCCCTGTGCTCAGGAAGCAGAGTCAGGCAAATCTCTATGGCCTGAGGCCAGCCTGGTCTACACAGCAAGCACCAGGAGAATCGGGACTATATAAAGAGACTCGCCTAAAAAAAGAAAATAATAATAAAATAAAATTCCAGTCTTATAAGTATCTATCAAGATTATTATTCCTGTTCTTTAATGTGGAAACTGAGGCTCAGAAATATTAGCTAACTTACCTACGGTCACACAGCATTTCTGTAACAGAGCCAGAACTTAAACACGGTGTCTCACTCTAGAACCCGCTCCGCTAATCGCTTGGTAGAAAAAGTTAGTCTTATCAAGAACAAGTGGTAGGATCTGTCCAAGGCTAAAGGGCACAGAACAGCCGTGAAAGTCATGACTATCATGTGTTTTAAAGCTTTTACATGTATTCATTTGTGTGTGGAGTGCTCTTGTGGAAGTCAGAGCACATCAGTTACCAGAGGAAGCTAACTTTACACCAGTCTGTTTGTGACCAGGGTGGGGGATTGAACGCAGGTCATCAGGTACCTTCACCCACTGCATCACCTTACTGGCCCCGATCATTTAGTTTGTATTCACTGTATAATAGACATTGTACACAACGCGTTTTCTCATTCAAATCCTAACCATAGCTCCGTCACAGAGGTGTGTGTGTTCTCTAGTCTACGGTAGAGTCAACAGCGTGGCTAAGCAACTCACCCAAGGTCACATTCTTAATATCACATTGCTTTGGATCCAGGCCTGTGACTTCAGTATCTGAGAGCTAAGGTAATATAATCTCCTCTGGAAATTTCTATATTAATAGCCCTTTGTGTCTATTAGCTATTTGAGCATGAACAATTTTCTTAGTCTTTTCACAGACGCGATTTGAACCACTGCAAACATCTGTAGGCAACTAGCAGAGGTTGCATGTGGCTGTGTTTCGAAACCTGCTTTCCTCTCCCATGCATGTGCTATAGATTATCTGATAAGCGTCATGTCTGTGTTACAGACAAACCATAATTTGCAAATCGTGTACGCAATCCCAGGATGAGCCTGCATATGGATGTTTCTCAGCTTCTACACTTTAAAAACTATTTCTGTGATGAGCACATCTTTATATTCATATCTTATTCATATCTGTTCTGATGCATTGATCTGAGATTTACAACAGTGAATATACTTATCAAAAGCTGATCATGAATATCTGCCAACTTATGCCTGTTTCTGTTGCGAAACCCATCGATGTTCCCTTTTCCGGGTGCCTGAGACTCTCACATCGCAGTCCGGTTTTTATATTGGTCTGTGCGGCTATCGATGCGCATAAATGTGCATTTGTATACCTGTGTATCTCCCTGTCTGTGGTCAGAATGGGGTGGGGGTTGGGGATGTGGAAATGAGAGAATTATTAAATGCCAAGTAGATGTGCAATAAATTCCATTGATTTTATAAACTCCAACTTGTCTTCAGTCTCCTTCCATTCTTTATCCTGGGGGCATTGCAACAAAAACCTATTTTAAATACCTTGGCCTCCCCCTCGTCCCCTCCCCAAAAAAGTGTCAATATTTTATTTGGATTTTTAACTTCGCTCCATAACAGTTGTTTGACCTCCTGACTCGTGCAAGTCACATAAATTCTGGGACTTTATTCAGGAGCCATGTTCCTGCTATTGAATAAGCAATTTGGGAGGGTGAATTAATGACTTGTGCTGTTGCTGGAAAGTCCCTGAAGAAATATTAAAATTGCTTGCAGACCGAATCGATACTCAGTGAACACCCAGCAAGAGACGGCTTCAGCTCAGAACGGCCACAGAGGCAGGAGTCAGAAGGGAATTCCTGCACCCAGCTTGGAGAGCCCCCAGCCCCCACCTTTCCCCATCATCCCTGGAGTTCTGTCATTTGCCATAACAGCGAGGTCTTATTAAACCCCAACCAGGATAGAGCTGATTTGTCCTGTCTCGGGAAGCAGGCTCTGGGGACTGTTTACTCTTTTAGTAGCGGCCAGAGCCTGGAGGCCTTGTCAGAGGTGATGGTCTAGATACATCCACCTGCTGGACGGGGGCGGTGCTGGCAGCTGCACTGTGCTCGGGAACTGTATTCTATTCTGCAGGGTGTGCTGAGGGCTGGGTGCTTCAGTGCTGGCTCTATCTTTGTATGCCTTACCTGTGTTTATCATTGTTCCGAGGACCACCTAAGGTCAGCCTTTGTGTTGGGGTGGCCTGTGGGATGGGGAGTTTGCATTGCATTATAGGTTAGTGTGTGTGGCCTCGTGTGGACACATTGTAGCAACTGGCCTCAGGTTTGTTTTGATTTGTGGTATGGTATCGAGGTGACAGCACTTCTTGTAACAATGAGTTGGAGGAATTTGAGTATTGTTTGGTGGCAGTGTCTGTTTCTGCTTTGAATTATTGTGTTCATTGATCATATCTGCATCTCTTTATTCATAATGTATGTCTCAGAGATTAGGTTAATGGGTGTCTCCTTGGTGACGTGGGCTGAGTAATGGTGCTGGATCTGGGTGGTGGCTCTGTGATTCAGTAATTGCTTTAATGGCCTTCTTCTTACAGTTGTGGGTGAGAGGGCCAATCCTTTGGCTTTTTTTTTTTTTTTTTTAACCTTACTCTGGCCTGGTCATTTGCACTGCTCCTTTCCAGAGGAAAAATTCCAGAGATGCAGGACAAATACCCTTTGGATGATGCAGTTTAGATTTTCTATTTCTATTCTTGGCTGGAAGAGTTCTGATGTAACCACACTGCTTCAGATCTGGGTGTCTGAATACCCTCCTGCTCCTGCCTAATCTGGAGAGTGAAACAAACCCCTAGGCCAAACTCTATCCCTGTATTGAGTCTAAATCCTGGCTGGGGAGGGGGAGGATGGGTAGAAGTGAAGTTCCCAGTCCCAGTGGGAACAACACCCTGGCCTCTGTCTCCCAGAGCCCCTGTTCCTCTCCACTCTGTGGCACTGCCCCAAAGCTTCTTCTCCCCCACCATTCCCGGATGATAGCCCTTCCCCTGGGGTTCACGGTGCGTGTTTTAAGTTTGTAAGTAAATATATGAAATCACAGCAGGGCACAAGATGAAGCAGGGACTAGTCAGGTCTGCATTTTCTTTGGTCCAGAGTAGACAAGAACTGTGCTGTAGTAGATCAGCACATGGGCTCCAGCACCACGACTATGTGGGTTCAAATCCTGGCTCTGCTACTTAGTCTGTGACCTTGAGCAAGTTATTTGGCTTCTCTGTACTCCAGTGACCACAACTATAAACACTGCTGTAAAGCGCTATGGGGTTGTTCATCAGGCTTACATCAATTAATACATGTGATTTGCTTAGATTGCTCTGCTGTAGCAAGGACTGTCTAGCTACGAGTGGGATGATGATGAAGATGACAGGATTATAAAGTTTACTGGGTAAAGCCGCCACGAGAGTGACCAAAAACAAACACGTGCACAAGTGGGCTCATGCACATGAAATCGTAAGGCCGATCAACGGGTGTATGTGTGTTTTAAGAAAAGAAATATAAAAAAGTGCAGCTGGGTAGAACGGGGCTGGCAGGGAACTCTCTTCCCAGTTGTTCGGACAGTCAGGGGCTGGGGGTTGACCATGGTAACAGCTGGCTCTGAACTAAGGACTAGAAAGAAAGGAAGATGGCAGCCCTTATGTAGGCTCATACTTGATTGGAAAAACTCTGTGATTGAGCCCCCATGATTCCAACTTAGTTGATTTTAAACTCTCTCTAGCGTTAGGGATATAACTCAGTGTTAGAGTAACTGCCTAGAGTGCATAAGGCCCTAATCTCACACCCCAGCACCGAGTTAGCTTTATAATTTAAAACATAAGGACTTTTAACAGCCAACTTGCCTGTGAGATATCCAGAAAGAGGCTGGAGAGATGGCAAAGCATTTAAGAGCACATACTATTCTTGCGGAAGATCTGACTTCAATTCTCGACACCCCTGTCTGGCAGGTCAGTTACTACTTGTAATTGTAACTCCAGCTACAGGGGCCCAACATGGCCACCGGGGCACATGCCCTCACATACCCATACCCACTCTCTCACACACGCACAATTAAAAAATAAAAGAAATCTTAGTATATCCGATAAATGACAGGTAGGCCCTAGAGTGTGGCTCTTTGGGGTTCCTGACACTGAAGGAGGTCACTGAGCCAAAGGGTGATAGCACAGGATCGGTCCTCAGCCTCATCCCATGGGATGTCCCATAGAGATGAGACCCGTCATTCTGAGTTGGGACATATTTGGTTTTTACCATATTTTTGCTGGACACTGAGTAAATAGAAGAATCTATTAATGTGCAGTTACTTTGGACCATTGCACCAAAGTAATTTTATTTCCTAAACTCTTTTCTTAAAATACTTTTCCCTCAGTAGTGGTAGTAACTGCAGTAGTTACCAGATCCCTGTCCTCCCGTGAACACTTGACAGATGTGACTTGAGTTTGTCAACTACTGGCTTGCTCCTCTTTTTCATCCTTTGTCTTATCCCTATTTTCTTTCTTTCTTCCCCCCCCTTCCTGTTTCTCTCTCTCTCTCTCTCTCTCTCTCTCTCTCTCTCTCTCTCTCTCTCTC
>NW_026067893.1:15030939-15128439 GCF_014885135.2 Alexandromys fortis
CGAGCATGCACTCGGGCACACCCACGCTCACACGTGTATACAGGCTGGGCTACACACGAGCATGCACTCGGGCACACCCACGCTCACACGTGTATACAGGCTGGGCTACACACGAGCATGCACTCGGGCACACCCACGCTCACACGTGTATACAGGCTGGGCTACACACGAGCATGCACACGGGCACACCCACGCTCACGCGTGTATACAGGTTGGGCTACACACAAGCATGCAATCGGGCACACCCACGCTCACGCGTGTATACAGGCTGGGTTACACACGAGCACGCACACACTTACACGTGTATACAGACTGGGCTTTCAAAGTGGACAAAGGGACAATTACTTGACTAGCTCTAGTCAGTGCTCAGAGACCAGAGGCACAGAGATTCTCTACCTCCCGGAAAAGACACAGAATCAGCTCCTTCCTGAATTCAGCTGGGTTCACAGGATGCCTTGATTCTCACTGGCTTTCACGATACTCAACCCTGTTCATTGACTACATGTTTGGCTCTTTGAGCCATCTTTCTTTCTTTTTGTTTTTCTTTTCTTGTTTGTTTTTTAAGTAATTTTTCCCCATACAGCCCCCAAGTTGGCCTTAAATTCAGGAACCGACTGCCTCAGCCTCTTGAGTGCTAGGATTACAGATGTGAGCCAAGACACCTGACCCTTCAGGCCTTATTATCTAAAATACTTCAGTGCTCATACACAGACAAGCCAGAAGACACACATATTGACACAGACTAGAACTAGAAATGCATACTATTATTACTATTGTAATAAGAATAGTAACATTTATTGATCCCTTAATATTAGATAGTTGCAATTCTAGGTAGATTTATGGCTCATTTAATCCTCATGAGAGCCTGTAAGAGACTTAAATGATTATCCCTTCCCTATAAGACTAGGGAAACTGAGGTACAGAAAGGACATGAGATTAGCCAGACTCAAAATATGGCAATTTTTTCCCTGGGACCTGCCTCTTGCTTTGTGCCAAGGAGCTTTATGTGACTTGCCTGGCACATAGCAGGCACTTAGCGGGAGATTTCTGAATGGGTGAGTGGAACGATGAATGAGTGAATGACCGTGTCTATTAAGGACCTTCGGATGGCAGGCTCCCTAGTGGAAACCAGGCCTAATGGACAGCCGAAGGTTATTTGGATAAAGCCTCTTCCAGTGTGTCCAATGGCTATGCTTTTCCAGACACTAACTGCTGCCACTATTGTGCCTGGCCCAGGCTCCCTTTAAATCAGAACTCAGACCCAAGTGCATCCACGAAGCACACTGTCCCCTAGAATACTTTCTTCTGAAATATGTGTTTCCTGAGATGCTGATCCTGTTCCTGAATGGAACCTGAGAAACCCAATCCACCAGGGGGACGTGCTAAATCACCAGATCTTTGGCATCCTACGGACAGCTACCATCGATGATTGACTAAAGTTTTTGATTTTCATCCCGATATTTGGGCGTTGCCATGGTCATTAGCCTGCTTGTCAGCAAGTGTGCATGCATTCCCAAGACACAGGTGAACACCAAAGAGGAAAGAACAACCCAGAATAAAACAGACTAAAGAGGACAGGGGTAGCAGTTGTTTGTGAAATCAGTCAGGCAGGCGGTGTTCCAGGAATGGGCTGCTACCTCGGAGAACCATTAGAATGTGGATCCAGCTCACAGGGGACTCGTGTGCTTAAAGACCTTTAAAGACCCTCATGCGGCTGTATCCTTGATGGTCTGCAGAGCCGTACCAATCAGATCCTGGCACAGGGAGCCAATGGATCAACTCCAGTATCCAGCACAGTGAGCAGCCTGCCCACTGCCAGGCCAGCCCACCCTGTCCACACTTTCAGGATGGCCTGGACGTGTGCACTCAGGCACAGGGGTCCCCCACCTACTGTCAGTCCAGGTTGTAGATTTTGCAAAGCTTGGTATAAATCTGGTTTGTGACTTTGTACATGAGCCCCTATTTGTGATTTAACACTCTGCCTTTTCTCATCTCTCCTACCTCTATTTCCTTTCCTTCTAGCGTTTTAATGCTATTTACAACTTCCTTACTCGTAGAACACCATAGCAATTTTTCAGTGTCTCTAACTGATATACCCAAATGATTTTTCTTACCTAGGTTTTTCTCTCCTCTCAGCCTAATTTATGTTTTAGTAAGCAGGAACTTCATATTGCTTCATATCATTCAATAGTATTAAGGGTTACTGCTTCTATCAAAGGGATCGTGCTACTAAAAGGCTCATCGCGAGGGCCATTTGTTTATTCTTATGAGCACCCAGTTCCCCCGGTGTGTAAGAGGCTGTGTGCGTGCAGGCGTGCATGCACAATGGCCTTCTCGATGCATGCCTCTATGCTCCACTGCCCTGTGTCAATGCCACTTGGCATTGGCAGGAAGGACCCAGCACAACCACGATGTGGACAGCAGCTGATCCTGCAAGTGCTGGAGAGAAAGCCAGGCTGTGGGCCTCCCTGTTGACCTTGTTGAGTTCTTTCAGGAGCGGATTCATATATGCCTGGTGGGGTTCTTTCCTCCAAATCCTCCCTCCCACACCTCTTTTTACCTCAGATGCAAGGAAGACTTATGGTGACATTATTCACAAGCAAGTTTGGGTTTGGGGGGGAGGAGTTTCCTATTCTTATAGAAGGAGGAAGGTTAGAAAACCAAGAAAATGCTTTCCTACATCACAGGGTTATCTATTGCCTTTTCTCTTCTTTAATTCGTCCTAAAACGTCTCCTCACGACTAATTGTGTTTGACCTTGACTCCCGGCCTCTTCCTGCACAGTTACAATTTGTTGCACAGTGGACAGCACCTGCAGAGTGGTTACCTAGTCTGACAAGCCTAGAGACCAGCAGTCAGGGGGCCAGACCATCACTCCACTCCTGGAAATAAATCCCATTGTATTTGCATTTTAATTTTCCACATAAACAAAGGCTCAGAGTAGTCGCTTGGGCAGCATCACTGGACGAATTTAATTAGAAATGAAAAGTTTATAGGGCCCTCTTTAATGCGATTAATGATCAGTTAACATTTATCACATTCGGGTGCCGGAATCGCCTTTTCTGAGCAGCCACTGGCCATGAAATGAATTTCTCTCAACTTTCTGTACCTATCCGGAGAGGTCGGTCATCTCTTAAGAAGTCTGCATGACCTTCCAGAGTGTCTCCCTAGGGTCGGGAGTTGAGGAAATAAAGGGGAGTAGAGGAGGAGGCAGATGTTACATGGTAGGCAGGAGGGTAGAAGCAGACAGTGGGTGTAGATTCCACCACCCCCCATTTCTAGAAGGAACTGGACTAGAGCCAGAGCTGTGTCCTCTGCAGGCAGCCAAACCCCAGCCCTGAAGGCTCGCCCAGCCCAGAAAGCCCCACAGCTGCCTGTTTCAGCCTCTTTCTGGGGCCCCAAGTCAGGCCTGAGGCAGGGCCAGTCAGTGCCAAAGCATCCGGCCCTTACCTCTCTTTCTCTCTCACCTGGGAGTTCACCAGGCATTCCCTCCCAGGACCATGGTGTAAGGAACCTCCTTCCCTCTGGCTTTCCCAGTGGAAGTCTGCCTGCCCTTAGACAAGCAGAGGAGAGTGGGAACACGACACCTCCATTGGTCCCCGAAGGAAAGTTGCCTTTCCTTATCTTATCTGATTCTCTTAGCTCTTCAATTGGAATCAGCTGAGATTGGGCTGCTCCTACCCATCCTTCTAACCCAGGGAGGAAGGAGGAGCAGGGGAAGGACCGTGGGATGCAGGACTGCGGGGTGCACCCTGCAGATGACTGCAGATAACCGTCCTGACCCCTGGCCTCACCCCCACACAGGTAGAGACAACCAGCGCTATGGCCACACACAGGTGACACACTCACTTCCAAGGCGTGCTCGAGGATTGTGTCAGAACCCTCTGTGGACCTGACTGACCCTTACTTGTTGACTCACTAGGACAGGTATTGACATCTACTGTCGCTCTGAATGGATAGCATGCATGCAGCGGACATCCCGAACGAGCAGATTACCCAAGTCTTGGCAGGGAGTCTTACTTCGGGAGCAGATGGTTCTGCCAACCAGAAGCTTTCTGAATAAGGAAACCACCAGCTCCTGGTTTGACAAGCCTGACTTCTGAGAGTTCCCAGCGATGCTAGGCCAACCTCCCAGGCTGTGAAAGCCAGGCTCAGCTAGGAACCACCAGCCTACATAGTCCTTAAAACAGAGCCACATGAGCTCCGCAGGCCAGGTCTTTCAGCTTCTCTCAGGACATGATGAGCTGTGAAGTAAGAAAAGGCTGGCAGTGTAAGGGGCAGAATGAGGTACTTAAGCCCGACTCTCAGGGATCTTCAGACCCGACAGTGTCTGCCAGACTCATGAGCTCCTCTCCTTGCCTGACAAATATGGACTGGGCGTCTGAACCCCCCCCCCCCAAATTCCAGGGCCAAGAAGGAGTACCAGAATCAGGAAAGGTAGTCTCACAACTAGCTAGAGTCATTTGAGTGAGCTCTGGGGCCCCTTTGTTGTCCCTTAATGCCCCGTTCTTCCTCCTAGGTCACTAAATCCTTCCTCACGTTGCTCCGCTGTGCCTGCAAGGTGAATATTGTTCCCTCTGCAGCCAGCTGCCCTGCTCTATACCCTGCCAGGAAGAGCCTGGCAGGCTCCCCCAGCTTTCTCTGCTCTCAGGCCACTGCAGAGGGAGCGCACCATGGAGAGCCAGGCCCGGAGACAGGCATAGCAGGAATCTGTGACCTTATGCTCCCGGTAGCAGGCAGAGGGGACTTCACTGTGGAACCCCAGAGAACAGGGGCACCCTACCTTCTTCTTGACCTCACTCATGCTTTTTCTTGGGCCTGCTACTGACAGCCACAGTCACTGCCAGGAATATGCAGTGTGCTGAGGGGTGGGTGGTCACAGCCACGTTCATCTTCCCATAGGTCTCTCTTAGAAAGGACAATGAAACTCTGACCTTGAGAATATGCCTGCAAGGTCATTTCCTCTGCCCCACCCTCCTGTCGGGAACTCCCCAGATGGCGTCTCCTTTTCGCCTTTGTCACCTCTGGGCTTCTCAGAATGTCATCAGCCTACACTGCCAGCTATTCTGGGTACTGGCTTTCTCTAACCATGTCTAAGATGCTTCAGGGGACCAAATGTCCCTTATTTAGATTTCGACACCCCACCCCTTTCTCAACTGTAGTTACATTCTCTGTGTTTCAGTCCCAAATACTATGCAGGCCAAGGAAGCTACCAGACCCCTTTCACCTCCCAGCTTCTTACCTCCTCCATCACTCTCTTGATTAGCATCTTATCTGTTGTCCCCATCAACACCCCTGACTCCCCCACTCCTCCTCCAGGTAGAAGGAGTACTATCAAACCAGGACATCCCCAGAAGCTGCTGTACTAAGATACAATGGAATGCTGGACCCCTCCCACTTGGTCTGAGCTCACATTGCTCTTTCCTAAAGCAGAGATCCGTGTGAGGAGTTACACAAACCAGAGGCTGCCGACTGCTGGCCAAGGTAGAATCAGACCCAATGTGTGCTTTATTTGGCTAACATGGAGCTGTTAAAATTTGTCTTTGGGGGGTCCTGCAAGATGGCCCACTGGGTAAAGGCATTTGCCATGCAAGCCTGAAAACCCGACTTCCAACGCTGGAACCCACAAGATGGGGCAAGGGGCTGGGGAGCTGCCTCAGTGGTCAGAGAGTTTGCAGTGCAAGTGTGAGGACCAGGGAACTGAGATCCCAAGGACCCCCACAAATGCTGAGTAGGAGCGGTGGCCCACCTACAATTCCAGCCTCAGAAGACAGAGACAGGGTCCCCAGAGCAAGCTGACTAGCAAGACCAGTCATATGGGCAAGCTCTGGGGTTTCATTGACCTTTTTCTCAATGAATAAGATGAAAACTATAGAGGCTGTGTTCTCTCTCTCTTTCTCTCTCTCCCTCTCTCTCTCTCTCTCTCTCTCTCTCACACACACACACACACACACATATATCCACACCACGCACAAAAATGGGCGGGGAGGGGGAGAAAGAAAGAATAAAAAGGATAGAATCAACTCCCCCAAATTGTCTTCAGACATCACGCACACACTATAATAAATATAAAAACTTTCTCTGTATCAGTGTTTGTACGCTGGGCCATGTCCAGCTCCTATGACATCTATGCACCATCTCCGCCAGGGCCCTGAACACACTGGTGTATGAGCCCTGTGGCTACACGCATTTCCATCACTGCTCTTGGAACATGCCAGCTTAGACGTCGGGACCCTACTATCCTTACCCTTGCATCCAAAGCCAAGCTTTCTGGAGTAGATGATCACTCTTAATTCTTTTCTCTCTGTCTCTCAGCACAAAATACCTTCTCATCACATTGTCACTCAAGACACACAAAAAAAGGTCCCAACATTTCCACGACCTGAAAATAAGCTGTGAGCGGAACCTGGCTGTATGACCTCTGCCCTCTGCCCCCTTCCACCTGCCTTCCTTTCCTACCTGGTAGTTTCTGGGTGCAGGGCCCTACTCTTTCTCCTTCAGGTCAGGCCATTTTTCTCTCTTCTCAAATGCCAGCAGCTCTCTTGCCTAGCCTTCTTAGTTCCCAAGTCACCCTTGATACTGAGCCTTGTCTGGCTTCACAGCCTTCTCCAGTTCTACCATGTGTTTAATTTCTCATCTGGAATCTTTCCTACTTTCTAGTACCTAGGAAGGATCTGGGGTTTAGGCCTAGGTCCAACACAGAGGAAGCTGTGTTCATAGCTATGTACTACTGTTACTGCTGTAACAGGATTCTGGGTATCCTGGCCTGTGGCTCTCTGACCTGACCACAGTGTGCATGTGTGTGTGTTTGTGTGTGTGTGTGTGTGTGTGTGTGTATGTGTGTCTGTTTGGGTGTTTGTTTTTTGTTTGCTTGTTTGAGACAGAGTCTCATTCTGTAGACCAGGCTGGCCTTGAACTCTTGGAGGTCTGCCTGCCTCTGCTGTGATCAAAGGTATACACCTCCATGCCTCGTGTGGATCAGCTTTGGAGAAATTTATATATCTGGAAGGACATTGTCATGGCAACTGATGTGACTGGTCCTTAACTAGTTCTGTCAACAGGGCTTGGGCTTGTGTCAAAGTAAGGACGAACATATGATCACAAAAGTCCCCCTAACCAAGGTGGCACCGCAGGGGCAAAGGCCCTCGGATTGGGGTTAACTGGGCTTAAGGAATATTGTAATACAAACAAAAATTGATGGAAAACTTGGCCTCAGGTTGTCTAAATTGTGAAATGGAACCACCTTTAGCCCAGCTCTATGACTGTTACCACTTCAGGCAACAACCTCACTGACTGACTTGTGATTAACCATCGGAGCCAAGGACAAGGTGCCCAGCCTTGTACTGTAACAACAGGCCACATACCAGAGACTGCGTTCTTTGTTCTCTTGACTCCAGAGCCCTGCACCTAAGAGTGGATACAGGTAGAGGCAAGCACACACAGTCTCCCACACGGAAGATGATGACCTTTACTCCTGTATGCCATTGTGCATACATTCTAACTGCATCCTGATAGCATCAAACCCAAAACTGTGACCGGCAAGAGAAAACCATCTGTGCCCAGGGGCAGCAGATAATTCCAGGAGATACCTTCTCTCCAATTAGTATTTCCTTTGCTTGGGCACTGGCTGAGAGACACCAGTCTTCATGTTTTAGGAACCCTTCTGCCTTCCCTGGGTGCTTCATTGACCATAGATGTCTCTATCTTGTGAACCTGAGCTCTGGACACCTAGCCTGATGGGGAAGGAAGTATGAAAAGACACAACAGGAATCTAGAAAATTCACAAGTCAGATGGGCACCATCTACTGGATTCTTTTAAGGACATGGAAAATGGCTTCTTCTCAATGTAGCCATTCTCCTCTTAATAGGAGAACTGCAATGCAACCCCAGATAGCATCATGGAGAGTCTCGGGGAGCCCTGAGTACCAAGGCCCTGCAGGGTAGCCAGGTCTGCAGTTATAGGAAGCTGGAAGTGGACAACGGGCCCCTGGGTTAAAGTGTTCCTTCATTAGTCCTGCTTAGAAGCAGGACCTCCGTCCTCTATGGGCTCATGGGAACTCCCTCTCCAGAGTGCAGGTTTTGGGGAGAATGACTCATCTATGCTGGTTACTACTACTGCTTTTCTGTCTAAAACTGTAGCGTTCTAATCCTCAAGTCCATCCCATCCTGTTGGCCATCGAATCACCCTCTGCATACCACAAGCCACCTTCTAGAACATGTGTTGCCACCACCATCCAGTGTTGCCTGTCCTTCCTGAGGTTGACTGCACAGCAATGCCTTGTTTGTGCCGGGAAGCATGCACAACCCTGCCTTCCCAGCCTCTCCTCCAGGAAGCCTCGCGTCCCTTCTCCAGGAGCTGCTCCTGTCTGGCACCATCTCCACTTGGCTAATTCCCCTTGTGGCCCCTCTATTGAACTGTTGTGTTGTCCATTTCCCTGTGACAAGGGCTCTGGTTACAGAGTTATTGATTGGTTTCATGCAGACAGATGGGCCCTTCCTGGCTCCCATCGAAATCCCTGGCTGTATGGGCTGATTGTTGCCTCTCAGGGTATAGGATTGCACCAGAGACCACCCTCCACGCAGTCTCCTTTGCCCGGGCTCTGGATGGTAATAAATGGAGTCAGCCTGAGCAATAATAAAAGCAATCCAGTAGGGTTACCTGTGCAGACACAAGATTTATGCCTCTTCATATTTGATGTGATTGTTTTATTGAGTTCTCAGAACAGTTGGGACTTTATTTGTTTATTTTGGGGTTTCCCCTCTCTTTTTCTCTTTATGTCACCTCCTAAACCCAACCCGGAGTTTTTCTGAAGATAACCCCTCATCTCAAAAGTTGCCAGCTGAGGTAGGAACTCACAGCAACCAACCACTGAAAACCCACAAGCCAACCACCAGGGGCTAGTCAGACCCGGGAGTCAGTGCAACCTTCTAAGTTCCATCCCAGAACCCACATGGTAGAAGGAGAGAACCAATTCCCACAAGCTTTCTGCTAAGCTGCACCTGAGTGCTGTGTTAGGTGTGTGCCACACACACTCACTCACTCACACACTAAATAAATAAAAATGAAACATTAAAAACACAAGAAGCAGATCAACAACCATGCCTGTCTCACATGTACGGGTGACCAGAACAGCAAAGATGCCCTCTAGGAAAAATAGCTTTGAGACAGAAACCTCGGAGAAGACACTGCTTGCAGCCCCTTCTGCAAGGCCTGCAGCCCCAGGACAGTTCTCTGCCCTTATTTTTCTCATTCCTCTTTGGGATGAAGCCTTTTTCTTAACTCACTGACCCGCCCCTGACTCTTGGCCTGTCACCAACAGTGGTGACAGACAGCTGTAAAGATCTAAGATGTGGCAAACAATGCCACCCCTCTGCCCTAGCTTCCATGCCAAGCCTGGTCCAAGAGTCAAATCCACGCAATCTAGAGCTAAATTTCAGAGGCAGGAACAGACGTGTTGGTCTAGGATGTGGCTCCAGAATCCCCACGGCTGCGATTAGTGACTACCAGCTCACTTAAAAAAACAAGTGGTAACTGCTGCCCACCACCAGACCAGTGACAAACACCTGAGAATTGCACAGCAGGGACACCGAAGTGACAGGAACTGGCATCGCTTAACACAGCAACGAGGCTGCAGCAGTCCTGAAGCCAGTGCAGTCACTGCAAGGAGAAATGTGCTCACTTCAAGCCAAACAGGATAAGGAAGAATACAGGGGTGGTTGGTGATTGGCAAGCCCCGAGGGTCCATTGCAAAGATCTAAGGTTGAAGAGTCCTTGACCCCAAAAAGTGTTGACTAGCCTCAAGACATCCATCAGCTAGCTCAGAGACCACTCCCAGAGGGTCTTCAGTAGTTCTAGACTCCACCTGGAGTTCCTGCTGTTCTCTCAAAGGAGTGGTCGCTACCCAGGGCAACAGTCCGACAAGAAGACTCAAGCAGGAAAATCCTTCCCGCTTCGTCAAAAACTCAACCTGACAAGGTAACTTTCCCCTCTTTCGGTACATGGATCTTCCATCTCTCCCCTGCCCATAGGCCATCTCCCATGCCAGGTTTCAACCTAAAGTTACCTGTTTACAAACACTGTCCCCAACAGTGGTGTCATACAAGCTGAAGAGCTGGCAACTCCACGCTGAGCTGTAATTTATATTTATAACAATTCAATAAATTCCACGACCTGCTCAGAGCTAAGATTTTGGCCAATGGTTTCTGGGTGTGGATGGTTCCCTACCACACACCTTTGGCCCAGAGAAGCATTTCTATGGGGATTTGCCAGGGGAAAACTCAGGTTGGACAGCCAGGGCTTTATTGTGGCAGGACCAAAGAATGCCAAAACCATTTTTAAAGCATGAAAAGCAATTTAGTTTATAGCCATAACAGCATATTTCAAGTGCGGCGACAGCATCTGTTTGGGGGAGGAGAAGACGAAAACCTTTGGCTCAGGTGCGTGAGCAGGTGTAGACTTCCTTTCTTGCCAATACTGGCTCCTGAGCACCTTACTCCAGACATGTATGTATGTACATTGTGTGTGTGTGTGTGTGTATCAAAAACAACAGCAACACGAGTGGACACACTACTATCCCCCAAGCTCTGAACTCAGGAACTCCCCACTTCCCAGTACATATCGCCTTCTATACACAGGGATATCTCCAGTTCCTTCCTACAGTGAAAATTCTCAGAACAGAAAGGCCCAAGTTCCTAATACAACCAGCACCTGCAGGAATGCCACGCCTTTATCAGGCATTTGCAAGAAAGGCGGCTCCACAAGAACCTTCCCCTTCAGGGCAGAGTACCCACAGGAATGACATTGATGATGGGGGTGCCCAAATGTGTACCCGTGACATACTGGGAAGCCTCAGCCAATTTTTCCAAAGTACCAACTATGGGAAGATTCTTCCCAAAGCAAAATTTAGAACAGCCTAATATATCCCATTGACAAATTAAGCCTTGAAGTCTAACTACAGAGCCAGGGCCGCCCATGTTGCTGGCTGGTGGCTTCCCTGTTCCTGGGCCCATGCTCCATTCCCCTTTCAGCAATGCCTACCCAGAAATGCCTCCTTCTTCACACCCAAAGGAAGCCTGCGGGTACCTCACATAACAGGCACCCAAGGCCAGCAGCCACTGCTGGCTGTTAGAGTGGTTGGGCTTGGACCATTCTTTCCCCAGCGCTCATCTCATGGGCATCCCGCCAGTCTACTTTCTTATAGCTTGGTAGATGCACCTTCAGACATACGGAGCTTGATGTTAGGGTCACTGTCCTCTGCACTCTAGGACTCTTTAAGAATGAAACATCCTCAAACTTGTGCCTGAACCAGCCTTAAAAACAGCTCGGCCATCCATGGATATGTGTTGGAGGGGGAGCAGACAGGGAGGGTGCTAGGCAGGGTAGCCGCCACACCCCGCCCACATGAAGCGAATCACTGTGACTTAAGTGTCTTGGACTCTCCCAAAGTTTGCAGTCCCCATCACAGATAATAAGTGTATCTCCAAACAGTCGCCAGGGCACCGCTGCCCAGCCAGGTGACATTGCTCCTCACTGAGGTCACTCTTGGCTTGGCTACTGTCCTCCTAAGACCTCAGCTCTAGCTCACCGCAGGGACCACCAGCTGGTCTAGAGGCAAAGTCTCTGGGTGGGTGGCTCAGAAAAAAAAAAAGGAAAAAGAAATGTTGTTCCCTTCCCCTAACTGTCACACCTGCCTCAGTCCCCAAGCTTCCCAGCCTCCTGACTTTTAAACGCAAAGCACTTACTGCTTTCTCAAACCACCCAGTGTTATTCTCCAGCTCTTTTGGAAAAGTGTCTAAATGTCAAACAGCCACACGTTTCCAGTACCTAGCTGAGCCAGGCCCAGGGAGCTGGAGAGTTTCGGAGGGTGTATAATTAGCCGATCAGTATTATGTTACCCTGTTCATAACTGAATAACCATTTTAATACAGATGGCACACACTGGGATAATTTCTGGGGTCGCCTTGCAGTATGTTACAGCACGAGTGTGGCAGAGGGAATCTTCTTTAGCCAAGGTACATTCTACCAGCTAATTCTACCTGCTGTTTTTGGGATGATTTGGGATAATTCCATATCATTTGCAAAATATTAAAAAAAGACAGGTGAGGCTAGTTGCAGAGAGAAACACCATCTGAGTTATTAGTCGTCCTGATAATGGGCCTATGAAGGGTACAAAGAATAACAGAGTATGAAACCCTTAACTCTCTTCTCGTTTGGGGGGTCCCTGGAAATGAGGGCGACCTGCTTTCTGGCTGGAGTGTGACTTTCGCAGTCCTGAATCTCTGTGTACCATGGTCAGGCTCTAACAGTTCTGACGCCAGTTTGGGATCGTGAGATTGAGGGCTGCCTGAGTGTTCTGTAATCACCCTAGACTGATACCCTGGCTGGGGTGCACATGCATAAAGCATGACCTGCCATCTCCCAGACAGCACTCCAGAGTGATCTGGGACTTAAGAGACCTAAGTATCCTGCAAGCTGAACTGACTAGAGCCTGCATGGTCCCAGTATCTGATCCCAGTATCTGAACCTATCAGCATGGAAAAGATTGCAGCCTCCTTCTTGCACGCCTAGTGGTGGGGGCATCTCCCAAGAGTCAGCCGCAGGGACCCTGCTCTCACTACCTGCCTGGCATCCCGGTTCTTGTCCAGCTCCCCTTCTCTCTGCCAAGTCCTGGCTGGTGGCTGGCATCTACTTTGTAGGCCTGGATGCCAGTGCTTCTCGGCCGGAAATTTGTGTGGCGCTGGCTAGCAAGACCTGGGCTCCTGGGAGGCAAGCTTTGTGGGAGCTGGCTGAAAGGGTAAAGGAGTCAGGATTCTGGATGCCCCTGGGGAAGGGTACATGACTTTAGAAAGAAAAGTCTGTTTGGTAGCGATGAATAGACAGTGGTCATTTTAAAAGCTTTGCTATGGGCTGTGATTGTCTCTAGATCCCGAGGCGGGTAATCTTGGAGTCTTAATTACCACAAACACTTGGATTCATTTCCAGGACACCGGCGGGAGAAGCCTGGCAGGGAAAACTCAGCTCTGAATTGGAAAGAGCCCTGTCTGTCTGTTTGTCTGTCTATTTATGCCTCTCAGGTCCATTTTCCTTACCCAAAGACTTCAGGCTAGGGGCTGGAAGGAGGGATAGAGGCTGGACAGAGTGAAGATGGAGCCTGGGAGATGGCCCAACAGGCAGGAGTAGGGAACTGGAGCCCTGCTCTCCAGGCCCAGGGGGGCTTTGCTCACCTGTTGATGGATGAGACGCTGGGCACTGTGTCATTGTCGCAGATGCCCTCAGCTAGCAGCCGGTCACGGATCTCCCAGGCAAACATAGTCGGGTTCTGCCGCTTGTATTCAGCAATCTTGTCCACCACTTTGGGCGTTGCCACCTTGGGCTTGGAACCGCCAATCACTCCAGGCTTGATGCTGCCAGTCTCGTAGTACCTGGGCCAGGAAGGCCGTCGGGGTCAGCAAGAAGCCGGTGGTGGCAAGGGCAGGGGGGCTGCAAGCTCCAGAGCTGCTAAGCCGCTCTCCCTCCCTAGGCATCAGTGTGAAGGGAAAAAGGCCCTGTGTAGCTGAGCAGACTCCAGAAGGGGCTTGACTAGGGCATTGTAGCTGGGCATGGACAGCGGCTAGAGCAGGCACCCTGGGGAATGGAAGCCTGGCCCTCAACTTAGGAAGCAGAGAAGGACCCCTGCTGGGAGAGCTGATCCCATCTAAAGCCCAGAGTCCCTATGGAACCTGGACCCTCCTTTAGCCTTCCTAATGCTGTCTTTTCTCCTTTTGGGATGCCCCTTCTTCCAACCCCATTCACATTGCTTAGCTGGGGGAAAAAATCCCTCCTTTTCTGAATGTAAGTAACTGCCTTCATCGGAAGGCCCAGGGAGCTGGGTTATGTTGGGTAGACTCTACTCCACCCTCACTCCAAGGCTCAGCCACCATAGCGGCCCTTTCAAAAGGGGCAGCCAGTCTTTTGATCCCATTAAGTCCGGACCTTCCTTTCGTGCCTAGCACCTCAACTTTTAACTAAAGCCTCAGCTGGAAAGGGAGGCAGCGCCCGGCCCTCACCTGCCCAGGATTTTGCTGACACAGCCATGGCTGACCCGCAGCTGCCGGGAGATGTCACAGGGCCGCACACCCTGGTGGGCCAGCTCCACGATGCGCTGCCTCACCACGTCGGGTAGGGGCCGGCCGTTCACAAACACCCCCCCGAGCTGGTTCACACCCCCGTGCCCTGCTGGGGAGAGACAAGAAAAAAACACAACACCCCACAACAGCAGGGACCGGCCATTAGTCAGGGTCCGAGGCCAGCCACGTGCGAAGGGAGCAAGCAGGGCTAAGGGGCATATCCGGGGATTCGGAGAGAAAGGTGGCTTGTTTGCGTGCAGGAAAGAGGAGGATTAGATATCGGACCCCGGCTAGCTGTAAGAACCGAGAAGCTGGCCTAGGGAAGAACCCGCCTCTCAGACTAGCGCGCTGCAAAGGAGAAAGTGCGGGAAGAGTAGAGAAGCCAGGAGAGAACAGACGCGAAGAATGGAGAGGGAAAACAAACGACAAAGGGGAAATAATGCCAGCAGGGGTGAAAGAAGGGAGATGGGGAGAGAAAGGACCGGGCCAGGGACAGCACTGTGGCCGACTAGGAACCCGCCTGCGCCGCAGGCTAGGCGTTGTTTGGGTATCACAAGGGCAGGGAGCCAGACGATTTTGGAGGGTCGGGGTCCACTTGACTCAGCTCAGCGGGGTATTCAGTATAGAGAGGGACTAAGTCAAGTCAAACGCAGCCCCTTTTCACCTTCGCTGCCTACCTCTCCCCTTGTATCTGTTTTTAATTGTAATTGTACGTTGTCCTCTTTCCCTGTTTTTTTTTTTTTTCATTTTGTTTTAATCGGGAGTTCTTCCTTCCCTTTATGTTTTCTGTCTTCAGGTATTTGGAACCATATTTTCCTTCTGCATCCCTAATATCTAAGATGGAAAGAAATCCAGGTGAAGAAGAAACGGCAGAAGAGATTGTAATTCGGGATCCGCTGCACTCCGAGACAGCGAGGCGGCTGACGAACGTGGGCTGCTGGGGTTCTCTTGCCTACTATGCCGCTCGGGGCTGGGGTCCCCCGAGTCTCCCCCAGCCCCAGGTGGCATGGTAGGTAGGGACCGCACCTGCGGAGTTAGGACTCAGACACTGGGTGTTACAGCCTAAGCCAGTTCGGGACCCTCTGACCTCTCAGACCTCAGCAGCTGCCCAGGAAACCCAACAGTAAGGACGGATGTACCGGAACAGAGCCTTTGGTTTCCAGACCAACTAGGCAACTGGGTGGGGGGGGGGGCTCCCAACCTGGAAGCTGAGAAAACCACCGGGGTGCCAGGCTCGAGGCCGCTGCCAACTGCCCCATTTTCCGCGGCCTAAAGCAGCCTAGAAATCCTGCACCTGCAGCGGTTAACCTACAGCAGCAGTTACTCAGCAATCTAACAGCAGAGACTTCTAGCGGCAGAGTCAGGACAGACAAGGTCTGCAACCTGCAGCCACTGCCCCATGGCCTCCAGCGAGTTTCGGAGAAAGCGGGCACAACTCGTGCCCCCTTTATCTCTTTCCCATAACATTCTGCCGAGACCAAAACAAGCTTGGGAAAAGCCCCTGGACAGAGGCCTCTAATCGAGAGGCTCCGGGAAACCAGAACCTCTTATCTTACACCCCCAGTCCCCATAGTCTCCCCATCTTGGTCCCACTCTTCTCCCCCTCCCCGCCCTACAAACCCCGACCATCAATAATTTAGGCCCCGGGAGAACTCGCGTTACCGGTATGAAAAGGCGGCAGCTGTGGGCAGATTAAAGATGAATAATTCAGCCTCACCGGGCTCCGGGCCCGGCCCCTCTGCCCCAATATATGGGATGGGGATTGCAACCGGGCACTTCTGGAGTTCAGGGCCGATGGACCGCGGAGGACCCGCGCTGAATCAGGCCTGAAATGTGCTACTGCCGAGGGCACCGACCCGGGCTGTATGTAGCTGCTCGCCCGCCAGCCGGCCGCCTTGCCGGCCCGCGCAGTGCCCTTCTCCCTTCCTTCGACCACCTTCTGCTGGCTTTGCTCCCCTTTTGGTTTCGGAGTGGTTCCCTGAGTCTGGCCCTGACTGGCCCGTCCCGGAAGCAGTCCCCCAAAATTACTGAGCTAGGCAGCGGCAGAAGGGCCGAGACGGAGGCTGGCCGCCTTGGTGAACCGGCGTGTGGACTGTTTCATTCCCTCCGAAAAAGAGCTGGGCTTCCCGGCTGCCCGAGACACCCGCAGTGGCCCATAGTCCCTCGCTTGGGTTTCCTTTACCTAAAAATTATTTAGGGAACTATATTTTATTCCGAAAGTTTTTTTAATCGTCCCGTAAAGTTAAACGTGTGCTTAGGAAAGGAATAAACAAAACATGGTTCTCTCTTATTGTATCATATTTTAAAGCCCAGAACAAGGCTAGGTCTAAAAAGTTACCTTGTGGAAAGTTACAAATTATCCTTAATTATTAATCTATACATGGGGAGAGCTTTTCTATTTAAAATATTATTTATATTTTTAAGCAAAGGAAAATATCTGACAAATAGTTTTCCAAGTTAAAGACCTAGCATGAATTAGATAAATTCAAAATTCATTAGATATTTCCCCGTTTTCTATTTTTCTGTTTCTCCACCCCCATAACATTCTTTTATTTTCTTTCCTTGATTTCCCCCTCTTGATTTGATTTCTCTTTCCTTTCTCCTCGGCTTTAGCATTTGCCTTTCTTTTGTTCTTTCCCTCTCATTTTTCCATTCTTGCTGACCCCCTGGCCAGGGCGCTGGCTGCTTGGTCCTCAACAGAGAGTGGAGGCAGGCAAAGAAAAGACTCCAGAATGCAGAGCATCTAGGAGCTGGTTTGGAAGGCTCTACTACTTGCTTTCTTCCTGACTTTGATTTCTTCTCAAAACCCCTTACTGTTTTTAGAACGATCACCCCCCTGGGCAAAGTCAAGAAAAAGTGACCACCTTCTCCTGACAATCTCATGTTCCCAGCTGAAAGGGAAGAGAAGGAGAAGGCGGAGAAGTGAGGATGAAAGAAAGAGGATGGGAATATTTCAAACCAGTCCCCATGAAGCCTTGGCTAAGCTGGAAGGTACAGGAGAGCTGAGGCTCAGAAGGGGGTCACACCCCCAGGAGCTTCTACTTCGCTGTCCTGACACCTAGGCTGCTCAAGCTAGGAGCCTCCTCCTGATGGTCCACAACTCTAAGTTTGAGAGAGGTAGATATGAGGGGAGGGTGGAGAGAGAGAGAGAGAGAGAGAGAGAGAGAGAGAGAGAGAGAGAGAGAGAGAGAACTGTCAATTAATCCTTTAGTCCAGGGCAAAAGCTAGTGGCTCGGACCTGGGCCCAGGGCTATGTATCCCGCGAGGTAAGGAGGAGCAGGTGGAAGGAGCAAAGGCAGGTGGAGCACTAGCAAAGGTACAAAGGCAGACAGAACGATAAGCATGGGGTGTCAAAAAGCAGAAGAGAGTAGCTAAAGACAGGAGAAACACTAGGTAAGAGAAATAGGCAGGGCGCGAAAGGAGGGGCCGAGAAAAAGCCGGTGTGGCCTCTAGGGTAAGACCTGAGCGCAGGGGGCCGGACAACACTGGGGCTAGACGGGATTGGAACCGAGACAAGAGCCGGGCGCCGGTACTCACGGTGCATCGCGGAGAAGGGGTCTGCTTTGCAGTGCATATCCATGGGGAGGCAGAGGAGCGGGAGCAGCGCGGCCGCCGCCGCCGTGTCGCCTCTCAAACTCAACTTCAGGACTTGAGGAGAAAAGGAAGGGACGGTGGGGGAGGGAGGGTGAGCGGGCGCCCAGCTACTGCGGGGTACGCAAGGGCGGGGGGCGCCGCTCTGGGCTCCCCGCCGGGACTCCTCCGGGCCCGCCGGGGTTTGCAACCGCAGCGGCTGCAACTTGCCACCGTCGGGGCACGCGGCTGGGCAGTCAGTAAAGCAGCCCCCGGGCGACGGGCTGGGCCAAGGGGCACAGGGGGCGCATAGCTCGCGCGCCAGTTGCGGCCAGAGCTGAGGCCGGGTGGGGAAGACGGCTCACTCAGCTCCCCTAGAACCCGGTGGTCTAAGAGGCTCTGAACGGAGAGGGCTCAGGGCAGGGGCCGCCCGAGGGCGCCGGGAGGGGAGCCGGGCCGCTCCAAGTGCCGGCGAGTTGGCGAAGTTGGCAGAGAAGTAGCAATCCCCGGGATGTCCAAGCGGCGCCCGCGGGAGGGGAGCGCGCGAGCCGGCCCCCGCCCCCGGAAAAGGCAGGCGCTCGCCGCGGCGGCCGGAGGGCCAGGAGGGAGGGAGGCAGCCTAGGAGCCGAGCGGCGCCCGCAGCGCTGTGCTGGCCCCAGGTGGGTTGCGGCTGCAAGAAGACTCGGCCAGAGACTGGAGTCTGGGCTCCCGGTGTGTGTCTCTCTAAAAGCTGCAAAGCCCCCTCCAGACCCCCTCCTCCTCCCCGCGCCGGGAGATGGATGACTTGTCAGACAAAGGCAATAGATTCCACCACTCTGTGATTCGCCAGCGCCGGAGCCCCGAGCTTCGGCAAGGAGGGCCCCGCGCCTGTCACTCCGGTGCCGGCGAGGGGAGGGCCGGGGAGGGGGAAACGGGAGGGAGCAGCGGGTGAAGGAAGAGGGAGGGTGAGGAGCAGGCCAGGGGGAGGAGGACTGGGAGCCCGGGATTAAAACTACGCTGAGAAACGAAACTCGCCGAGAAGATAAACGTTAGATAAGGATAAAGAACGGCCAGCCTAATGAATATTCAGGCAACCACAGTGGGCCTTCGAGCGGGCAGCGCCCCGAAGCCAGGCTCTCTGTCCCAACTCGCCCAGGCTGCCATCCACCGGCCAATGTCCGCAGATCCCACTGCCCGCGGGTCCTCATCCTTAGTCTTAAGTCGGCTATCCTTAGTGCTGAGTTCCCTTCCGTTCCTCCCTGTGTCTTCCTTCCTCCCTCCCTTTACCTCTGGTCCTTCCCTTTCGCCTTTCCCTCCTGTGGTACCTTCCCATCCACGAACGCCAGATTTTCATTCCGGGGCAAAGTGCCCAGCAGTTTGTCCCCTCCCGTCCCACACGCTGTGGCGCGCACCCCCTCCCCGGAGTCTGGGCAGCCCAGAACGCTTGGTTCAGAATCAAGCTAGAGGCCTCTGGCTAGGACCCACCTGCCTTGGTGGGACCCAACGGACGGCAGGAAAGCCAGGGAACTTGGCTCTTGGACCCTCGGATAGCTAGGGAGGGGATTGGGCTAGATACAGTGCGCAGCGGCTTGTCCGCCACGGCGGCAGAGAATGCAAAAGCCCAAAGCGGGACCAAGGCGCTCTCTCTCCCCGGCTGGGGAGAAGAGGAGGCTGTGAACGCGGCTGAGCGCCGCCCGCCGCTAGCTCTGCGGATCCGGAACGAGCGCAGCCGGCGCAGTACGCCGGCCTGGCCCGGCTTCTATCCGAGCCGCTGGCCCAGTCTCTGCAGTCTGACCCTCACTCGCTCCCTTGTTCGCTGGGGTCCTCTCGCACGCACTAGGCAAGAGAAGTCCTTTGTCTCCTAACTGGTTAAGTACAGAATATCCGGGAGATCTTTATGAAATATTTTCCCTCGTCTCATAAATCATCTTGGCACTTCAGCTGATGTTTTAACTCTCCTCTCCCCCCTTCGCTCCCTCCTCCCAGGCTTCCCTGGGTCTGAGAAAGGGTGGCTCTGGGAAGCTCGAGCTGCCAAACAGTGCTTTCTTGCCGGGCGGATCCGAGCCTCTTGGCGTTGTCTGCAGCTCCTGAAGCCCAGAGGAAGGGCAGTGAGCGGATTCATGACCCTGTCTCTATGGCCAAAAAGCCTCAGCAGTATTTGGGATTGGGGAAAGCACCCACTAGACTCAGACTGACTCCTACTGGGCATCTAGAACCCCGGTTTCCCAGGATGCCCTTACTCTGGGAGGATTTCAGGCCAGGCTCGGCTGCACAGGATTCTGAGCTTTCCATTGCTTGGGGAGATGGGTCCGCTGGGATCCCGGCCTTCGCCCTGTCTCCCGCAAATTTCTGATACCGATCTGATTAATCCAATTGCAGAGTAACTGCTGAAAATTAAAAATTAAAAAAAAACAACAAAACAAGATAAAATACCTACCTGCCTGCCGCCCACCGCTCTGTCCCTCACTTCCCTTGGGCTGAGGACTAGGTTGGTTCCCCTGGGCTGGAGGTTGTAGGCTCAGGGGTCCTGCCTGGAAGCTAGTACCTTCCTCCCAAGGCCTGCAGATGGCGCTCGCAGGTTTGCTTTGGCCTCACAACCCCGGGAACCCGCACTAACTTCGCGTGGGGGAACGAAAAAGGAGAAACAGTAAGTCAGTTCCCCAGCCAGGAGAGCCAGGACCTCTCAGGTGGCACTAACTGGCATAGCCTTAGCTTCCTGCCAAGAGCTAATCAAATCAGAATTGAATGTGGGGAGCATTAAAAAGAAACCGTGGTTAGAAACCCATAAAGGAGCCTTGGCCAGGTCTCCACACATATGTACACTGTACATATGTGTACATAAGTTATGTCTTGATGAGTCTGAACCGTTGGAGAAACAAAAATGCGTGGACTCCCTCGTTCCACACAGAAATCCACACTTCTCTAGAACTCAGTATTCCTTTTTCGTACACTATGAAGTGTGAACTAGGACAATGGGCATTTTCACGTACTGGGGGAGGGGTTGATCTTTACATTTTGTAAAGAGAACTAACAGTTTGTAAAGCAGCGTGTTTGAAGTTGGCACTCCCACACGTACCTTTTATATAGACCCTCTTGGGAATGAGGGCTAGTAACTGTCCAATGTCCAGGTAGCCTCAGAAAGCCCTAAGCACGCCTTTCTCCCCTTGCTCCTGGGACACTGTCTAGCTTCCCAGTCAGTTTCTGGCTCTAGATAATCAAAAGGCAAACCACCCTGCTGCTTTGGAAGCTCCGTTAGCCTCTGCACAGCCTTCTCTCTGGACTTCAGCATGAAGGGCTGGCCTGCATCTGTCCCTCCTCGGTGGCCTCTCGCTCCAACTCCCTTTTCCTATTCTTTTTCTTCTTCTATGGGTCCTAACAGAAGGGGAAAGAGTTGGGGGGAAAAAGAAGAAAGAAGAGGAAAGAGAGGAAAGAGAAAGAAGAAAACAACCCAACCCCAAACACAACCAGGGCTCTGACCTGTCAGGGTTGGTTGCTTTTCCCTCGTCTGCCTCTAAATGAACCTTTTCTCTCCAGTGTTTTCAAAGCAGCCCTTCCACCCCCACCCCAACCTAGGGGCATTTACACTTCAAACAAGGCGCCCGCCTCCCTGCGGAAATTTAAAGGCAAATAAACTTTTGGGGAGTTGCTCTGATACCCATCTCGGGATTTGCTTCATTAGCCGCCTCTGTGCATCTGATCTGCCCAATAAATCTTCCTTGTGGATCTCGGCTCCTTCGCCTTCTCCGCTCCCATCTCTGCCATGCTAGCTTGGCGCCTGGCGGCCCACTCCTACCTCCTCCCTTTTCGACCAGCTAGGGTTCTCCACTGCTCCGCTCAAGTGTTATGTGTGCGGGAGGCTGTGGTCGCGATAAGAATGACCTCCTGTATAAACTTATGCAGAGGTGTCCCAAGCCGTGTGTGACTTACACCTCAGCTTTCAATGTATTTCTAAGCAGATTACGCATAAGTAAAGTGTGAGTGCTAACCCCGCTTACCCCGACTCCTATTTGTGACTCTTTTGCTAGGTTTTTGGTTTGTTTGCTGCCCAGGAACTTTCTGTCAGGACGGAAAAGAGAGTGACGTGTCTGCCTCCCTTCTGCTCGCACAGCGCTACCCTGGGACTAGGCACGGGGTCTCAAAAAGTTCTCGAAGGTGTCTGTGCTACCGGGGATCTGGAAAGGGCCGGGCTGCAGTGGAGCATCCCAGCTGTGCCCCTCCCCCGTGGCCTAGGCTTGTCTCTCTCCTACCTCCTGGGGAGTAGCGAGGGGAGCTAGGGCCTGAGCTCCAACGGAGGGGATTAGAAATTCCGAAATTAAGCGTAACTCCCCAGGAAATGCTCCCCACAGCGCAGACCAAATTAAAAGCATTAAAGTGTGTGTGTTGGGGGGTGCTGTTCAGAATTAAGGGACAAAAAAAAACCTAGAAAAAAACCTAGTCCGAAGGAAAGGAAAGCACAATCCAAAGAGGGAGAAAGCGCCAGTTGAGTAGCTACTACGTAGCCCAGTGTCTTTTCTGGATTATTCCGTTTGGAACTCATCATATCCACTAACAAAAAGAAAAGAAAAAAAGTTCTTACAATCAAACTCTGGGTCGCACACCCGCGGCCCACTTGCCCTCCCAGTGCGCCCTTGGAGGGCGTACCCTAGGCGTCCAGATCCCTGGCAGTGGGTGAACGCTCTGAGGCCCCTCTCATGCCCTGCCTGACCGGCTCCCGCCAGCCCCCCTCCCCTCCCCCTGCCTAGCCGGCTTTCTGGTCACATTGGAGGATTTTTTTTTTTTTTTGGAAGAGCTTCTGGTACAATATGGAGCACCATGGGCTGCAATTTCACACTCCACAGCGCATTCTCCCTAAAGCTACTTTTTTTTTCATCCAAGACCCCCTAATTTCTGCTTCCTCGCTCTCCCCCCTTGCTCCCTCCCTCCCTCCCTCCTGTTCTCACTCTTCGTTTCCCGCCTTTGTTCCCAATATTTGGACACCCCACAAGAATCCTGGGGGTCCTGACTGCCAGCTGGCCCCGCCCGCCTAGTCTGTTGGTCCTGTAGAGGCCGAGCACACGTGCTGAGCCTTTATCCTCCTTGGCCCCTCCTCCCTTTAACCCTGCTTCCCTACGTAAGAGGACCTAGCAACCTCCCTGGCCCTTCACAGCCCCTTTGAGGAGTAATGACAATACAAACCACTTGGCTACTAAAGGGGCCTCATATTGGCACGGGTCAGCCAGGTGGCTGCCCGTGGACCACTGAACTGGTGGAGGGGTGTAAAAATAGTCAAAACTTGGCCAGCAGGCCCACGGGGTAGGAGTGGAGGACTTTGACCAAAGAGGGAAAAGTAGATGGGAAAGAATCAAGGAGGCCCCGAAAATCCTGTCTCAGACCTGAATACCACCTTACCGGCCCCAGGCACCCACGGAGGGCTGCTAAAAGAACCATTCACCACCACCCCAACGCCCCCATCCCACCTCCCCCCCACCAACCCCGCCCTGCCTTCAGGAAGGAGACGCTGTCTCTGCCTGCATAGTCCCTATGCTTTTTTAAAGCCCCAGTTTTCTTGCCTGTAAAATGGGGACAATTACACTTGTGCACTATGGAGCCTTTGAAAAACAAACACTTCTATAGTGGGTGAAGGAATAATTGTCCAGCTTTCTGAACACATGACAACCCCAAAGAGGGAAGTGGGGGAGGGGGTCTGAGCTTGCAGGCTGGCAGAACACGAAGGTGTTGTTTTTCATCCTACCCCATAAATGTTATTGGGATCCCTCACTGCCACTCCTTCCTGTGTTTCTGCCTTGCAGACTCCCGCCCCTTCCCTTTTGACTACACCACACCCATCCAGGTTTCTCGTCTCTTTTGCCACTCCTCCATTCCCACTTCCTGCACACACACACACACACACACACACACACACACACACACACACCAGTCTACTGTAACCGCTAGATCAGTTCAATTTCTCACCCACATCCCCAACAATCGGGTTAATTGTGATCCGAGGCACGGTCCCCTTTGGGCCACTCAGCCAAAACCTTTGGCAGAGGTTGGGGAAAGGAAACCCCGTTCTGTCCGGTTCCAAACAAAGAGAGTTGGTCGTCCTAGAACCTGCAGTCAACTTGCCAAAGACTGAGCAGAGATGAGACGTGGGCAGAGCCTGATAGGAGTGCCAGGAGGCGGAGGGAAGCAGAAGGGGTGAAACGGAGGACCCAAAGGGGGTGCTGAGGCCACCGAAGAGACCTGCCCCTGGAAGGCCTGCAGAGGCTGGTAGGGCAAACCCGGTCTCCATCGGGCCAGCTGCCCCCTCCTCCCTGAGCCTGGGTGAGAGAGTCCAAGGGTGGTTGACTGTTGATGGGGAGGTAATGATTAACCCTCTTCTCAGCCTGCTGGAGCCCGCAGCTCAGCGCACTGTAGTGGAGGGAGACTGTGCTGGACGATCTGGGACGTCCCCAGTGCCACCCACCGCTACAGTGACAACAGAGAGCGAGAGGATAGGAGGTAGCAAGTGGAAGTTGAAAGGAATGCGGAATGCAAAGCAACTCCAGATGCGGGGAAGCTAAAGGGTAGCGAAATAGCCAGGGCCCACACGTCGGGCTCTGGGCCCGGCAGCACAGAGGAATAGTTGGAGAGAGGGGCGGGAGCACCAGGGCAGAGTTTCCCGGGAGTTACGAGCAGACACCAAATCTACTGTCTTGGATCCACCGCGCGCTGCCCTCCCTTCCTCCTCTGGCAGCAGCTGTGTGGATGTGAGGAGCAGGCGGAGTGCGCGCCTGAGCCGGGAGCCGGTAAGGCAGAGCGAAACCTGCCAGCGAGGCAAGGGAGGCCTTGGGGGCACGGCCGCCCAGGCGGGGGAAGGGCTGCGAGGTGGCTGGAAACAAAGGACCGGAGAGGAGGGGAGAGAGGACACAGGGTAAGGAGGGCTGGCTGAGAGGGTAGAGGCCCAAGAGAAGGGGTCTCTCGGGGACAGACCAAGGTTTGTACAAGGTTTGCCTGTCCTTTCCATCAAGCCTAGCTTGGAGCCAAGACGCTCCCGGGGATCTTGGCCCGACGTCCAGTGGCCTCGGGTCCGGACAGGGGCTATAGCCAGGAGTAGGTGCAGCTGTTGCGGAAGGGGGGGGGGGACTTGTAAGCCTGCGAACTTGCAGGTGACTGGGCTGGGAAGAACTAGCAAGGGGAGGTCCCTCCTAGGGGTTAGATTTCTGCATTTGGTGCTGCAAGCCTCTGCCCTATGCTCTTGGCAGGCCAGAGCATCTATCCCCTCAAACTTTACTGAAGCAAAAGGCCTGAATGTAATTTTTTTGAGGTCCTAGGACAAATTCCCTTCTTTGGCGGGGAAGGGGATGATTTGGTTTGAGACTCTAAGGGTCATCTGTATCCAGGATTATCTCTTAAATTTCTGTCACTATGATTAGAAAGAAAAAGCAGCGCACAGTGAATCCCTGGTAGAAAGCTCAGACTCGGGAGTTCTCCCACCACGTCTAGACCTGCAAAGAGCTCTAGACCCGCGGCTAACGAACACACTGATGAAACTGACTAAGGAAGGGAAACCCCCCTCCCCAGCATCTGAATCAATGAGGAGGTGTTTGACTGAATGTGTCTGAGTGCTGTAAGGGATTTGAAACGGTGGTGATGGGTGTTTAGGCAAACAGCTGTCTGTGTTCCACACCCGGGCTAAGGTAAAACAGGACCAATTTCCAGTGCCTCCCCCTCTCCTCACCCAGCCCCTCCGTCCAGGCTGCTCTGAGGCCAAGGCTTCCCAGCCTCTTCCTGCAGGACTGCCAATCAATCTTGCAGGTCAACACAGCAATTAATAACAGGGTGAGGAGGGCCAGCAGAAGAGGGTGGGAGGTGTCAGGCTGCGTCTTCCCCCTAGGCTCTGAAGACCCAGTGACTGGATCAGGGAGAAGGAAGAGTTCTCTGAGGGAAAAACAACAACAACAAAACCCCTGGGAACTCAGTGGGAGTCCCGGAGATCACTCTGGGCTGCCAAGGGAAAAGGCAGGAGATCATCTACAGGGAGCCAGAAAGCTGACGGGGGATCTGGACAGGTCAGAGAAACAGGGAGGACCCAGACCCTTGATTTTTATACTTTGGGTGCAAGATCGCAGGCACCTGGCTGCCCATTCATCCTCCTTTGTCCTTTCTTTACCCTTCCCGTGTTTGTTGCGTTGCTCAGAATCAGGCTAGAAAAACTAAATAAAACCCGCATCTCACGTAAACCCCGCTGCAGCGATCCTGCCCCCAACAGGCGTATGTGCTGGCTGACTCCCCTGCTCTTCTGTATGTCTTCGTCATTTTAAACAGTTAGATTAGGAGCAAAAGGCTCATAGGGGGCCCACAGGGCGGCACAGGGCACTGAGAGATCTGTGCAGCGGCGGGACAAGCCTACGATGGAGAGAGTGGGATCGAGGAGCAGAAAGAGTGGGAGAGAGAAAAGGGGAAAACAATTCAACTGGGGAGGGTGGTAAAGGACTTGGGCCTGATGTGGCAGTCATGGGGGTATCCTGGAAGAAAGAGCCCTTTTTCCTCTTCAACATCCCCTGCCTCGCTTGGCAACTTCTTCCCACCCTGTACGAACTGTGCCTGACTGGCGTCACCCTGACTCCAGGAAAGGAAGGCACACCGGCCAAGTCTGAGCTGTAGCTGCTGGGCCACGAGCTGAGCCCCTTGCCTACCCCACCCGGTGCTCCCAGGGTAAGTTTGAAGAGCCTGGTTTCTTCTCCAGTGTCCCGTACAACTTGGAATGAAGACCCTGATGGGGTCGCAGAGATGAGGCAGTGCTCTCTGTACCTCTGCTTCCTGAGGTGCTGAGCAGGAAGCTCGCGTTAGGCAGCTTGCTGGGACTAGGAGCCCAGTCTAGGCACCTTAGGTCTACAAGGAAGGCAGAGGCACCTGGTAAGAGAAAGGATAGAAAGGTTGGAGTCCGAGCAAAGAGGACCTGGGGAGGAGGGGCAGGGGCAAGAGGCAAAACAGATTCAGAGAGTGTGGTGGAGAAACCCTACGTAAGAAAGGGAGGAAGGGGGAGAGAGGTTCCCAGGAAGGCTCAGCCATTAGGTCTGTCCTTGGGCTGCATATTTATACGGTCGAGGGGGTGCACAGATGGGCTCTCAATTGAATTCCATCTTCAACACCATCAGAGATTGATTTTATACTCGCTTTTAATTTTGCCATAATTAATTAGATCATTACAACTGTTTGCTATTGATCTTCCTACTTAAACCTCTGGTGTGGAGGGTCTGCTCAGGGCCCTAAAAGCCCAGGAGGCCGCAGTTGACACTCACAGGGGCTCAGGCTCTTCAGTGGGGACGCGACACTAAAGAACAGTAGGGACCGTCCAAGGATTGAGCCGAGAAGTTAGAGCGAGAGCGCGCGTTGGGGCGGCGGCACCTGAACCTGAATTATCAGTTGAAAGAACGAAACTTGAGCTGGGGTCGCGGGGTGGAGAGAAGAAATGAGATTCGTGTGGGTGAGGAGTGAAGAGAAAAGGCCCCGAGTTAGGCCTTGACCTCTACAGAATTATTTGGAAAACTCTGGAAACTTGATCCAGCCCTCTCACTCACTCCCAATCTCAGTTTGGGTACTGGGCTCCCCACCCTTGCACTGCGCCAGGACGCCTAACGGGCAGTCACAGCTGAGTTGGCAGGTCTGGAGAAAGGGGGGGGGGGAGTAAAAGAGGGCCGCACTAACAGCTCTTGGATAGTCAGTTGCAGATTCCCCCCCATCCAGGCCCCCTGGCGCCTGTCATCTTTCCCCTAAGCTCCCCCCCCCTTGACCCTCTCTTGATGGTGGGGGGGGGGTTGGTTCTCTACACTACTGCTTATAACCAAATATTCAAAGCCCACACACATGTGTCACTGGCATATATATTCCCAATACCGGAAACCAAAGCCTGCCCAATGTTCCCAACTTAAGAAAAGTTGTGTAAAATATTTATGCCAAGAGAGAAATCAGAATGATCAAAGTCCTAAGCACTCAATAGAAAGGAAAAGTCAAATTCTGCAAAGAAAAGTTGTAAAATCCACATTCCCTGGGTGGAAAGTTTTCAATACAAGATTTAGAGGTCACCGGGCAGGCGGGAAGGTAAGAAGTCCCAAAGAGGAGCGGCCACAGAACCTCTTTTCCCCAGCCCTCACAGTCTCAGGTGTGGACCGAACCGGGGAAGGAAAGGGAACCCGCTCTCACCTACATAGTTCCCATCCTTCTCCTGTGACCAGGACCCCCCACTCCCACTCCATCACCCCATGCTCTCACTCCCAGCCTTTACTGCTAGGGGTTCTAGGTCTTACCTGCTCGACCCATACACTGTTCCATGCTCTGCTCGCTGCTGCGCGGGCCTGGGGCTTGGCTTGCCGTCTCTTCCGTCGACCCACAGTCGCTCTTGCCTTGGCCGCCGCAGCCGGGAGATCCGGGAGCAGCCACCCGCGACCGAGCGGCTCAGATAACCGCGGCTGCCGGCCGCCTGGGCGGGCTGTGAGCTGCAGTCGCGCCCGCGCTCACACACCCGGCCGCAGAACACAGCCAGCCACCGGCCGTGGAGCCGCGGGCTCTCCGGGCCGCGCACAGGCGCGCACACGCACGGAGGCCCCCAGCCCTATAGGCAAGCCCACAAACATATTCTCGCTGCCCAGAGACACCCGAAGACCGAACCTCGGGTCTAGACGCCGGCACACCCTCTTACCCCACCCCTTCATCTTCACGGTCACACGCCCCCCATCCCCCCCCCCTTCAGATTACAGACTGCGCGGCCAGGCTTTCGCGCTCTGGCCCTTGTCTTCTCCCCCAAGTTTGTGCGGTTCCCCTTCCCCAAGACTTCCGGTATTCACCGCGTCAGGCTTCTTCTCCTGCCTTGGACTTTTTGGCTCTCAGTTTAGCTTCTAAAGTATCCACAAACGCACCCCAACTTTTGCAGACCACACAGTCTTTCCCAGAGTTCCCCTGGATTCTTTTTTTCTTTGCAACAAATAAAAACTTGGGATAAAAGGTGTCCTTGAAGAGATATTGAGGACCAAGGGGAGGAAGGAAGGGCCCACCCTTCCCTTACTCATTCTGCACTTGTTTGGTGTTTGGACAGAGCCTTTCTGCAGTATTCTGAGTCCCCTCTCGCCCCCAAGATTCTTGGGCCTTCACACTCACAACCTTAGTAACCACACCTGTGCTTTCACCCTTGTCCGGCATGGTACCCCTCAATCTGGAATTTACATCTCTCCAGCTTTGGCCATAAATATTGGAAATCTCTCACAGCCCATTTATGCACCTGCTTGTACTTCCACTTTCTTTCAGAAACACACACATGTGCCCTCATGAGCACTGGCGTTCCTCCCTGTCGTCCCTCTCCTGGGTTCTTCCTTTTATCTTGCTTGCCCCAGCACTCCCCCTCTTAGAGTCTTGTTCTCATAGCTAACCCTGAGTAGCTGTTCAGGAAAGCACTGGATGAGTCCAGTGTGCAAGAAGAGGTCTGTGACGCTTACGCTCGCACGCGCGCGCGCACACACACCAGAGAGAGAGAGTTTAGGAAGAAAGGATCAAGGCAAGAGTTGTGAGGTTCAGGCCTTTAATCCAGGTGCTCCAGAAACAGAGGCAGGCAGATCTCAGAGTTCAAGGTCAGCATGGTCTAGGGCAAGACTTCCAGGACTTCCTGGGCTACCCTGAGAAACCCTATTTTGAAAAACAAACCAAACAAACAAACAACAGCAGAAAGAATGTGATACGTCCACCACACCCTGATTCCTTACTTGAAGACTTGAGTTGACTTCTGAGACCCTACCCTTTCCACTGAGCGATTCTTTCCTAGAGAGATTGTCCAGCCAGAAAAAGGAAACTGGACTAGCCTGTGGAGTCACAGCAAGCCTATAACTTCCTGTCAGAAGATGACTTTCTGGGCGAATTATCACCTCATTGGCTTTTTCTTTTCCAACAGGGATCAAATCCAGGAACTCTGCCTAGGTATGCACTCTACCACTGAGTGTGATTTGCAGGCCCCAGACCTGGCTCACCAACATGTTTTGCTTCAAACATTAGATTTCATTGGCTCCTCCTTTTCCTGCTTCTTATTTAACACTGATTTTCCAACCCAAATGCATAAAATTAAAAAAAAATCCTCGCTGGTTGTACACCTTTGATCCCAGTACTAAGGCAGCAGAGGCAGGCAGATTTCTGTGAATTTGAAACCAGTCTGGTCTAGATAGTGAGTTTCTGGCCAGCCAGGGATACACATTGAGACCCTATCTAAAGCTATTTCTTTCTTGTTGTTACATACAGAGAAATATTTCCATGGTCTAGAATAGAAGTTGAAGTGCACAATTAAACTCTAGCCTCTCTCTCTCTCTCTCTCTCTCTCTCTCTCTCTCACACACACACACACACACACACATACATACACACAACTGTCATGTGATTACTCTGTTCATGCGTGTGAGATGATGACTCGTGATTAGCTTCTCATTGTCACCTAGGACTGCACCCAGGTGTGCAACTTTTTAAAATGTTTTTTTGCACTGTGTGTGTGTGTATGTGTATGAACAAAGAGTCCCATCGGGAGGTCAGAGGGCAAGATTGGCAGGAGTTGGTTCACTCTTTCCACCATGTCTGTGGGGGTCAAAATCAGGTGATCAGGCATGGTATCAAGTGCCTTTACCCCTTGAGCCACACTACACATACATGCTTGTTGGTGGTGATGGTGATGATTTTGGTTTTTGTTTGCTTCTGTTGTTGTTGTTGTTTTGAGACAGGGTTTCTCTGTAGCCTGTCCTAGAACTACCTCTTGTAGACCAGTCTGGCCTCAAACTTGTAGAGATCCACCTGCCTCGCCTCCTGAGTGCTGGGATTAAAGGTGTTGCCACCACCTGGCTTTGTTTTGATTTTTGTCTTGTTTGCAGCAGATCTCATTGTATAACTCAGGCTGGCCTGGAACTCAGGATGGCCTTGAACTTGACCAGGGTGGACCCCAAAGACTAGGATGGCCTTGAATTTGAACTCACAGAGATTCGCCTGCCTCTGACTCCCAAGTGCTGGATTAAAGGTGCACACAGGCACACATGGATTTCGACCTGACTCACACCTTCACTGCAGAGCTCTCTGTGTCTTTGTCTCCTAGCATCTGAAATGGTGGTACTAATCCCTACCCTTCTCACAAGTTTCTTAGGAGACAGGGTGCCTAAATGATTTACAAAGCGGAAAGCTGGACCACACTTTCATCAAACATTCTTGTTCCTTCTAAAGCCAGGAACTGAGACTCAACCTCCCAGACACACAGGTAGGTAAGCCCTCTAGTGAGGACTTTTGAACTGAGGTCCCATACTCAGCTGTCTTGTTCCCGAGCTAACTACCCACTGGTTTCTAAACCCAGGGTTGGGGCAGTGCCGGGGAGGGGGGGGTCAGACCTAGGGTCCACTATACTAAGCACCTTGTAGGCATCCTGGAAGGGACTTGAGAGGGAAGAAGTTTCTTAGCTTCTCCCCCTGCTACCTTCCTCCAGAAGCCTACAAGATGCTGCCAGTCAAAGGCACCGGTCCTTCAGCTCCCTCCAGCCTCCTCCCTCGGGTTCTCTCTCCTTTTTTCCCCAGGCCCTCACTCCTGCACCACACTGTCTCCTGGGCCCTTCTGCTCATCGCTGGGCCCATTGATTGAAAGTTTCTTTCAGGATCTCCCAGGAGTCACAGGAAAAATGATCCGCCAGCCTATTGATTCTTCATTAGAATTACATTTTCACGTGTGCTAAATTGGTTTTAAAAGCTTTTTTCTGTTGTTATTGTCTTGTCAGACCCTGCGGTCCAGGGCAAACCAAGTTTAAACGTTGTGGCTTCTTAAGGAGAAAAAAATCACCTGCCCTGGGTCTGTGATTACCTGCCTTTCTGCCTTACTGCTGTCAGTATGACGGTTCTGGTTTGGTTTAAGTGTCTTAGGAAAAGGGCCTCCTAAGAGGAGGCTCCCCAGGTCAGGTTGGCTGGCTGGTAAGGGATCTGAAGCCCCAGAGGAAAGACACTAGAGCAGGTTTTGGGCTTTTTTCTTGTTTAGTTTTGCTTTCCTGAAATTAAATTTAGCAGTAGAACTTTGATAATTGCTTCGGGGACGAAAGGGAAGGCACAAATTTTAAGAAAGATTTTTCTGTTATCCTGCTCCCTTTCAGATGGAAGAGGAGAAATGAAGACACTTTTTCTTCTCCTTTCATAGGTGTGTGTGTGTGTGTGTCTGTGTGTGTGTCTGTGTGTGTGTGTGTCTGTGTGTGTGTGTGTTTCTAAGTTTTGGGGGAAAGGCTATCTTGCTTTGAGTTAGGGCAAAAGCCTAGTTACAAGAACTTTGGTCTTGGCTGTCCAGGGAGGAAGAAAGAAAGACTGAGTCACGATAGAATAAGGGAGAAGGGAAGCTAATACTTGGGACTGGGGAGCAGGTATAAGGGACAGGGAATAAACAGGGATGGCAGAGAAATGGGAAGAAAGAAAGGTGGGAGGGAGGAACAGAGGGGAAGCAAGCACAAGAAAAAAGAAGGAAAGGAATGGAGATAGAGAAAGGAAGGGAAATGGACAAAAGAAGGGAAAGAAAAGGAAAGCAAAGAAAGAAAAGGAAAGTGAGGAGAAAGATCAAGGCAGGCAGAGGAGTAAGCCCCAGGGACTCCCTTTAGGCAGCCTGCCCTGCCCCCAGCCAACCCCCCTTTTCCTGGCCTGGCAACTGGCAGCATTGTAGTGGGCACAGGCATCGATGGAGCTGAGGCAGGGAAGCCGAATGTCTCCGTGATGTGTTTATCCCCTAATCAGTTCATTAGTTATAAACAACATGACATTAGAAGTTAGGAGGCAGTTGATATTAATTTTTATTTAACTAGTTGATGTTTAATCCGTCACGCCAGGCTGGGTAGCAGTGAGAAAGATCTTCCTGACACAAAACCAGTTAGAACTTCATAAGGCGCAATCAGTGTCCGTGCCTCGAAACAAACAAGAGAGACAGAGACACATGAGTGCGCGCGCGCCAGCACGCACGCGCATACACACACACACACACACACACACACAGACACACACACAGAGACAGAGAGAGACAGAGAGACAGAGGCGGAGAGACACAGAGACAGCCCACCGGAGGCTGAAAGAACCTGGCAGGCAGGGAAAAACTAACTCAAAGCTAGGGTAGGGCTAGGGCAACAGAAGCTGGGAGACCAAGAATGGGAAGATGACAACTGTGTATACGGGGCTGACAGGTCCAGAGTGTCCTGGGCGAGTCAAGCAAGGGCAGCCCTAGGAGCACGGGCCTTGGTAAGCCTCCACCAACGCCTCTCAGTGAGGAAAATCCCGGCTCTGGCAGCCTGGCGGGAGGCCAGAGGCTAACGTGCTAGTCAGACGGGGTCCCAACTCCCAGGTTTTGAGGGCGATGACCTTCTGGTTCCCAACTTCAGGAAAAACAGGCCTGACAAGAAAGGAGGGGGAGGGTGGTTAAGGAGTTTAACTAAGTTTGCAGTGGTCAGAAGCCAAAGCAGGGTGTGTGTACGTGTGGACTGTGGAGTGCCGTCAGTGACAAAGTTTGGGGAAATGGGTGATCGTCCCGGGTGTCTGCAGGCCTGAGAGGGCTCTCCCCTAGTTCGCCTATGTCTTCTGAACATCACCCAGCAAGCGATGGGGCCGAGATCTGGCTGTTGCTTTGGGGTTCCTGGTGTGACTGTACTGTGCCTGCCGGTGCCTGAGGTCCCGCGCTAAGTCTGGATTAAGCTCCCCCCTCAACTTCGCTCCAGCACTGGAGCTGGGCTTTTTCCACCTTCTCTGCGGGCACTGCCTGGGTCACGGCCCCTGCTCAGGCAGGCGTGGGGGACCGGAGCTGTAGTTTTCCGCTGTCCGCCGGCGGGACAGTTTGGAGAGACAGTCATCCTCGTGGCGCGCAGACTCGAGCCGATCGCCTCCCCGTTTGCATGTTAATCTGCTTCCATGGCGAAAAGGAAATCGCTGAAATTCCGAAGAAAATTGCCTCTCGACAACGGTTAATAGTTAACTCAGACGGGAAAGTTCCCAGGGAAGGGTGAAGCTCGGGCAAGAGGAGCAAAGGAGGCTCCTGAGAGGCGCCCAGGGTGGCCCGCAACCCGCGCCTTTCCCCTAGCTGGCCCAGCTAGATCTGGTCCCGCGCACCTCCCCTCCTCTGGCGGCGGCGCGTCCCGTACCCCGTAATTAGCATCGTTTAGTTCACAAAACCCTTCCTGGGAGAAATCTGTTCCCCCAGATCGGTTCAGCACCTGATTCCACTGAGCGAGGCGAATAAATCACCCTGGCGGCGGGGGAGCCGGACCCAAGCCCGCCAGACGGGGGACCCCTGGGAGAAGGAAAAAGTGAGAAAAGGGCGGAGGAGCCAGGAAGATAACGCCTGGAGACCATGCAACCTTCGTCCAGGGACAGCGAGGAGTCCAGAGAAAGAGACCTAGTAGACAAGAGGCCAAAACAGAATAAGAGAATAAAGACAGTCGATAAAAGAGAGGCAGAAAGAGAAAGAAAAGCGAATGAAAAGAAAAAGGAAAGTGGGGAGAGAAACGAAGTCAGAGAAGAAGCGCTAGGAGGATGGAGAGGAAGAAGGAAGAAATAAAGCAAAGAAAAGTGAAAGAGAAAATGTTTTTGCGGTTAATCGTGGCAGTGAATGCGTGCCGTGTGGAGGGCAGGGTTGGAGCAGTGGCCACCGACTAAGGAGGCCACAGCAGGGAGCTCAGTATGTGCCCTTAGGACTAGGCCGAGTCCCACATAGAACTGGACTCAAAGGAGAAGTCCCATAGTTTGACTACACAGAAGTGTGTGTGTGTGTGTGTGTGTGTGTGTGTGTGTGTGTGTGTAAAATGGCATTCTGAGTCCATGAAGTGAGGGAAACCCATGTAGATTTAATAACACCGGGTTCTTTTTAGGAGTTGAATTGGGTGCCCAGGACTTTTGGCCCTTCCTGAAGTGGGGCGGGGACCGGGTGGGAGCAGAGGACCGGCTGCCCCCCCGCAGCTCGTACCTTTCACTCTTTAGCAGGTCCTCAGAGAATTTCCCAGTCATGGATCTGGAGCAGCCAGGAAAGAGAGACTGGTCATAGCCGTGAGAAAAAAAGCTAGGCAGAGAACCGCGATCCAGCGCCAGCGGAGGGCGCATTTCCTAAATCCGCTCCCGGGGATTTCTGAAAGGCGCTGTGCTGATCCCACTTGCTTTGGCGTGCCTTATCCAGCACTGGCTGCCTAGACCAGAGGGTAAATGGGAGGAATGAAGAAACTTGAAAGAGGAAAGTAGTGGGAAAGAGAAGGGAGAAGAAGAAGGAAACGTGGGGAAAAAGAAAGAGGGAAAGGAAGGCCTAAGGATGGTAGGAATTGTCGTACATGATAGAGGTCTCTGTGTGAATAGGGGTGAGAGCGCCCTCCCCCTTTCGGGCTTCGCCATTGAAAGCCCCAGCTTTGTCACTCCCGGGATGCCAGAAAGAAGACCGAGGCCCTAGCAGGGTTGCTAAGGGCCTCTGTGTTGGTGTGACCAAAGTAAGAAGAGGAAATCATCCAGTCTGGCCTGGCAGCCTCTGGATGACAAACGTACAGGAAAATTTCCAGACTTCGAGCCACTGGGTGGATGGGGTCCAACCCACACTCCACTGTTTCTGACCTTCCCTCAGTGCTGAAGCAGGATGAGAAGTCCTCCAGGAAGCAGATGGGCCTCTAGGTCACTTCCTACACTTCCTACATGGGGTGTATAACTGATGCTGAGACCCGACCGAAGGCAGAAAGGAGGCAGCACCGAGCTGGGACAATGGCCAGAGGCAGTATATCCCTTAGTAAGCCTAGGTCTGCACCGTGCTGCACACAGTGGCCACAGATGTTACCCCATCCCCTGTTCTCGACGTCCCCACTCCCACCCCGGGCAAACTGGTCCCTTTTAAGGATAACATTATCAGAAAAACTCTGAACATGTCAATATGTGGGCTCTCAGCTGGTCTTGTTGGTGCATGCCTTTATCCCAGCACACAAGAGGATGAGGTAAACTGTTCTCTGAGTTAGTTCAAGGCCAGTCTGGCCTAAATGAGTTACAGAGGAACCAGAGCTACATAGTGAGACCCTGTCAGTTTAGGCTGATGGTGGGTGTGGGTTGTCAAGGTGACTGGAATACAGGGGAACATAACTTAGTGCCAGAGAACACTTGGTAAAAAGTATAGGGTCTCACAGTGACTTGAGTTGATCCTGTTACTGCAGGTGTGTGATCCCACTACTCTCTAAACTTTATGCATATGTGTGTGTGCTACATACATGCGAGAGCCCACAGAGGTCAGAAGAGAAGTGAAATCTGTAGGAACAGGCAGTTGTGAGTGGTCACTGTGGGAACTGAACCTGGGTCCCCTGCAAGAGCAGTGTCTTTAACTTCTGAGCCTTCACTGCAGTCTGTGTCTAGCTACTCTTGTGGCCTAGCAGGAACACAGAAAGGTCAAGGCCTCTCTGTATTCCCGCACAAGTTCAAGGCCAGCCTTGGCAACTTAGGAATTTAAAAACAGGGGACTAGGAAGTCTGGGGATGTAACTCAGTGAGATATTGCTTTCCTAGGGTTTGTCATGTTCAGTCTCCTCTGGGAGGGGTAACCAAACGTACCCTATATGGAGGGATGGGGTTCATATTCTCTGGGCCTAGAGTGTATAAAGAGAAAAATCATAGGGAGGGTCAACAATTTACCTATTGGGGACTGTTAAACAAACAAACAAACCTTAGAAGCCATGGAAGGGGAAGGGCAGAGACAAGGGCAAGAAGACAGTGGAGTAAAACAGTATTTTCCCTAGGTTTTGATTTTCCTTGCAGGCCACGGGGTGCCACTTGGTGATTTTAGACAAGGGAGCAACAGGTCTGATTTGAGGGGGAGGTCATTAATGGAGGGACGAGTAATAGGCTGGGGGTGAGAGAGAGAGAGCAGCAGGAGCCAGGTCAGCTATCTTTCCCAGAAAAGACAAAACTGTCAAGGCCAACTAGTCTGAGGCAGAGCGAGATGTGAGGTGGAAAGGGAAAGGTAAGAAGTCCCTTCTCCCCCCTCCTCGTGTGTGTGTGTGTGTGTGTGTGTATTGTGTAGTGAGATGCTAAGTAAAGGTCCATTTAGGTTCCTGAGGAAATGTAAAGTATTATATTAAGTTTTATTTAGTATGTGTGCATGTGCACGTGTGTGTGTGTGTGTGTGTGTGTGTGTGTGTAGCATGCCTATGCCACAGCATGCATGTGGAGGTCACAGGACAACTTGTGGGAGTTTGTTCTCCCATTCCTCTCTGCAGGCCTCAGGGACTGAACTCGGGTCATCAGGCTTGGCAGCAGCTACCTTGATATGATGGGCCCTCTCACCAGGCACTGGATACTTTAATCTCAGCTCTGCCTCCTCCCCAGTGACTTCATTCTCTCCCCAGGCAGCATCCTCACTTGCACTCCCCCTCTCTTTTAGAAGGCAACCCACACACAGCAGTGCATAGTATCGAAGGGTCTAGCTTGTCCCCAGTCCCAAGACATCAGAGAGCAGCATCAAGAGTAGGAAGTGAGGCAGCAGCCCTGAGGTGGACTCTTCCTCAGATAAGAAACATACCCACTGTGTGGTCAAATCTCCTAGGACAGGGGCCCTAGATGTCCGCATTTGTAATCCAGGGCACAGATGTTAAATACCCCTATATCCTTGGCACGTGTTAGCTCATTTCCAGCCCACTTTCCGACTTTTTTTTTTTTTTTTGAGATAGGTCTCACTCATATTGCTCAGTCTGGTGTCAATCTGGATACCCTCCTGTCTCAACCTCCAAGTAGCTGGATTATGGGTATATGCCACTATACCAGGCCTCTGACTTCTTTATGCTGAGCACAGACAGGGTGCTGGAAGCACAAAGACAGGTTAATACAAAACTATGGGGGGTGGGAGGGACAGCAGTCAGTTCAGAGGGCAGGCCTGGAGTGGCAAGGTGAGTGACCGGAAACAAAGGCAGCTAACGTGTTCTTGGGCTCACTGTATGCGTATTTCACATGTGTATATAAGCATGCTTTCATGTGTGGGCACGTGGGGTGAGGTGAGAGTGCAGGCGTGTGTGTGTGCCTGTGAAAGTCAGACATTACCATGGCAGGTCTTCCCCCATTATTCTCCACTTTCCTGAGGCAGGGTCTAACCAGTTGAAGCTAGCCTAGCTAGCCAGTTTGCCCTCTGAGTGCTGGGATTACCTGTGGCATCTATGCCATTTTGTGTGGGTTTGGGGGATGTAAATTCTAGCCTGTATGCTTTAGTGACAAGGGCTTTATCCATGGAACCATCTCCCCAACCCATCACCTACCTCCCCCTACCCCAGACAGGGTTTCTCTGTGTAGCCCTGGCTGACCTGGAACTCACTTTGTATATCAGGGTGGTCTTGAACTCACTGGAATCTGCCTATCTCTGCCTCCCAAGCATTGAGATTAAAGGCCTGTGCCTCTACCACCACCTACTTTTATCAAACCCATTTTACAAATGAAGAAAGTGAGGCACACAGACTTATAGTAACTTTTCCTCCATCACACTGGGCAGGTGGCATAGGCAGGCTCCATAGCTCGAGGTTGCTTCTATAGCTTACAGCTATGAGCTTATGCTGTGCTAGACATCTCTGGTTCCCAAAGGAGAGTCCAAGGGAAGAGAGATTCTGCCTGCATCTGGGGACTTCCTGGGAAGTCTTGTGCAACACCGGAGCTTCCTTCCACTCCTGCCCTGCTCCTCACTCTCCCTCTCTTCCCAGGGCCTACCTAAATCTGGAAACCCAAAGCTGGCTTCTGTGATGACCCCTGAGGCTGCAGGGCCACACTGCCCTCACTCAACCCACACTCCAAAAGGTATTCTCTGTATGGAGAGGCTTCGTTCCCCAGCCAGACCCTGTCTCTGGCTAAGGTGGCTTCTGACTTGGCTTTAAACTTCAGCATGGGGAGGTAAAGTACCCTTTGTACCTATGGCAGCTGGACTTAGCATCTGATTCAGCCCGTTCCTCAACACCAGCTACAGACAAGACCCCTAGGGTCTAGGGATTCTCAACCTTCCTAATGCTGACACCCTTCAATTTAGTTCCTCATGTTGTGTTGACCCCCAGCCATAAAATTATTTGTGTTGCTACTTCATAACTGTAATTTTGCTACTGTTCTGAATCATAATGTAGATACCTATGTTTCCAGATGGTCTTAGGTGACCTCTGTGAAAGGATCACTTGACCCCAAGAGGGTCGAGACCCACAGATTGAGGACTGCTGCCTTAGGCTGATCTTCATCCCCCATCTCCAAGGCATGACCTGGGTTGCCCCATACAGAGGCAACCGAACCTGGTCAAAGCTCCCCCCACCTGCACTGGAAACTGGAAACACCACTGGGAACCCCACTCCTCTCTCTCTTCAGGGCTCTCTGTGTCCACGTCACACAATAGGTCCTGTGACTATCCTGAGAACTGACCTTACAAAAGCCGAGGACACTGCCTGCACCCATGCTCATAGCATTTTATCACCGCTCCTTTCTCTAAACCGGAAGTCCTCACCTCCTGACTGGCAAAAGACCGGAGTTGAGCAAACCCTGAAACCCTGCAGGTCTGTGAGGGCCATTCCTCCCTTAACCCCAGGGGGAAAGAAAGGGGTGAGTATGCCCAGGAGAGGGGAGGATCCTAGGTGCATGTCTCTGGAGAAGACTCCTTTTTTAAAATATGTATATACTTTGAAACATATACAACACTTAATACCTTCTTTCAAATGACCTTGGGGTTCTGTAAAACAGTTGCCGTAGTCGAACAGATAGATATTCCCACAGAGCAAGCACCATGGAGCAGAAACCATTTATGTACTCCTCTCAGGGGTCTGCCTTTACAGCTCCAAGTCTAGTCTTGAAAATCTTGCGGTAAGATGGACAGGGTGTTGGGCAACATGCCAAATCGTTCAGAGCCGACACTGGGGATGAAGGTGACTGACTGGATGGATGTAAATTAGAGATAGGAAATGTCTCTCTTGCGTCTCCCTCCCACCTCCTCACCTTTCTCAGCCAAGGAAAAGTGTGTGTGTGTGTTCCTGTGTTCCAGGAGAGGAGAGCAGACAGTTTCCCTCCTAAGACCAAGTTACTCTAGAATCAAGTCCTTCGTCTGGAAGTGGGAAGCCTCATCCAAGGGATTAGGAGCTCCTTGCACAGTGCTTAGCGTTCAATAGGAGCCTCATAAATATCATTGATTTGCCTTTCAAGGATGCCTCCTGCTCTAGGTCACAAGCCCTTGACACCTCTGGGCAGGGGATGGAAATGGAGTGGTTCTTCTAGCAGAGCCCCTCCGGGCTTCTGTTGTGGACTTGCTGACCTCCCAGGCTGACCTGGGCGCGCGGGGGGGGGGGGGGTCAAGCAGGTGCGTAAGTCAGGCCTGGAACCTGCTGTTATATGGAGGCCCGGGTGACAGGTGCACGAGATCACTGGAGGACTCTGCAGGCTTCAGCTCACATCAGAAGGGGACCTGATCGCAGCCATCGCGGAGCCTGCTGGGCTTGCAGATGCCCCGGGCCCCGAGCGGACTGCACACTCGGAGCCTCGTTCACCAGCGGTCGCCCCTCCCGCCAAGCGCCGGTGCTCGATTAATAATCATAAACCCCCCGCTCACCCTCCTCTTAAAATTAATAACTCTGTAATTAGAGTCATTTCAGGAGCCTCTGGAGCCGCCGAGGCCAGCAAGGCCGCCGGCCGCCCCGCACCGTGGGCAGTAGTGAGAAGAGGCAGGGCGCTGCATCTGCAGGTACCGAATGAGAATTAAAATCGCTCTCGCCAATCCAATACACTTTTTATCAGCCATCTATCTGGGAGCCGGGCCCATTCATCATCCGAGGCATTCTCCCTGAAAACAAGACCCATTCAGATTTTATACAAATTATCATATTTATCATCGTCTCCAACTCCGGAGTAACATCTCCGCAAAGTGTCTGCGGTCTCCCCAGGGAGCCGCGCGCCTCGGAGCGCCCGAGCGCACGCCAGTCCCCCCCCCCCCCCCCCCCCCCCCCCCCCCCCCCCCCCCCCCCCCCCCCCCCCCCCCCCCCCCCCCCCCCCCCCCCCGCCGAGTCCCTCCTGGGTCCCTCCCACCTCCTCCCACCCCTGCACTAGCCTTTGATCCGTTGTGGTTCCCCAGCTCTGGGGTCCACATTTCCCCTCTCCCTGAGCTCTCCTCCTTATCTCTCAGCTTGGCCTTTGATCTCTCAGTCCCAACACCCCTCCCCCTCCACTTGCTGTCCAGGGCCCTGTGGCCTACTGGTTTGCCCGGCTAGCCCGCCCTATCCCTCCTCTCTCCCTTTCTTTCTTCCTCTCCTTCTGTGTCTCCATCCTTACTTCCCTCTCTGGTCTTCCTCCTTCAGAGCACAGCTCATCTCCTATCTCCCTAGGAAGACTAAGAAACAAGAAGGGCCCTCTAGAATTGTCTGTAGACTTCGCTCAGGGACTGCCGAAGTCTTCCAAAGCGGGGCTCACACTAGTGTATTGCAGGGACCATTTGGGGCTCGCATTCGGGAATGAAAAGAAATGAAGCAGGGTTACATGCATACCAGACATACCCATCCTAGTGTGGAGAAGGTCAGCATGGCTGCTACCCAGTTCCCTGCACACAAACAGCACACATAGCACAAAACCTCCCCACAGATCCCACTGCACAGACTACATACAGTTCTTGCACTGTACATCCATAGCCCTAAGTTCTCACACAGCCTCCCGTTGCATAGTGTCACATAAACACTAATACTTAAATGGAACTCTGGGCACATGCGTAACCCGGTCTCCATATGTAGACATAGCTCTCCGTGGTGATACTGTATTTGTGCTTTAACAAATAAAGCTTGCCTGAAGATCAGAGTGCAGAATTAGCCACAATAGTTAGCCATAGAGACCAGGCACTAGTAGCACACATCTTTAAAATCCCAGCACTTGGGAGACAGAGACAGACTGATCTCTGTGAGTTCAAGGCCACCCTGGGCTATAAGAGATTGAATCAGTCTAAAAGAGAAACACAGCCAAGTGGTGGTGTCACACCCCTTTAATCCCAGCACTACAGCACTAGAGAGGTGGAGACAGGAAGTGATATGACTGGGCTGAGAGGGGAATAGGAGGCGGGAGGAGACAGGAGCTCAGCATTCAGTTTGAGGTTTCCTAGAGAGAGGGTACTCCATTCGATCTGAGATTTCCTAAGAACTAGTGACTGGTTGCTCAGCTTCTCTGATCTTTCAACATTAACCCTACATCTGACTCTGGGTTTTTATTATTAGGAACAATTAGAATTCTCACTACAGCCCTCCACATGTTGCACACAACAGCTTCCCAAATGCACGCACAACTTTCTGTTGCATACACGGTCTCCCAAATATGCAGATACACGAAGATGCAAACACACGAATGTGGAGATCTACAATGGTCTCTTCTGGGGTTCTCACCTCCCCACTTCCCTGCCACTGTTGTCATTCTTCCTCCCTTCTCCCCCTTCCTCCTTCTCCACACTGACACCCCTCAGGTGGGCACAGGCAAGATACAGCAGTATCAAAGACATGTCTCCTCTGGGTGGGGTAGAGTAGTCTCCCTATAGCTTGTTGCCCACACAGCCCTTGGAACTTGCTCTGCTCTGTGGGGTTGATGAGGTTTCTCTGGGTAGGAGGGCTTCTCCGGACTTCAAGGAGAAGGTGTCACACATACAAAAGAGAGCAGCAATATTTGAAACCCAGGCTTCTGGCTCAACCACCATGAAGAACAGCCTCCTTCGCAGGCCTCAGTCCTGGCAGTGACCCTTTGGCTCCTCTGGGAACAGCTAGTCTTCAGCGTTGTACTGATGTCCTAAGGCTTGCCTCGGCCTGCTGCTGTGGAAGAGTCTGCAGTTGTGTGTCCTGTGGGTCGTTGGCTGGCTTGTTCATTCATCAGTTTGTTCATTTGTTCCTTAGCTGTTATTTCCCACAGCGTTATTGAGAACCAGCTCCGGAAATGGCATGAGAATCAACAGCGGTGGACAAGAGTTAGGGAGTTCCTGCCTTTGTGGAGAGCCTAGTCTAGAGCAGTGTAGCCATAGAACTCCCGAGATGCTGCAGATGTTCAGTCCAGAGCCCACTGGCCACGCCCAGTGTGATTGAGGAACTGAAAGTGTGTACATTCTCGTGAGTATACATTTGGTGTACTTGTGTGCCTGTGAAGGCCAGAGATGAAGCTCAGGTGTTGTTTCCCAGGGGCTATCCACCCTGGGTTTTGAGACAGGCTCTCTTACTGGCCTGGAGTTATCAAGTAGGTTAGGCTGGCTGCCCAGTGAGCCACAGGGATCTATCTGCCTGTTGCCTCCTTCCCAACATTGGCATGATAAGAACATGTTACCATGACAAGCTTTATAAAAACAAACAAACATGGGTTTTGGGAATTAAATCCAGGTCCTCATGCTTGGATAGTGGGCATTTACTAATGGAGATATCTTTCCTTGTTCAGGGGTACTGATTCTTTTCAATTAATTTAGTTGACATATTTGATAGGATTGTGGCGAATGGCTACCATAGTGGCCAGCAAAATGCTAACAGGCATGTTAGTCTTCATTTTGTTAACTCTGACATGAACTAGGTAAAGGAATTTCCCCCCTCCTTCTCGAGCTTTGGAAGACCTGTGAGTATATCTCTGAGAAGAAGTTCCTCTTCCTGTTTGGATCCCCAGTTTCCTGAACACTCTTAGAATGCAACCTGGGTCTGCAGAGATGGCTCAGCCATGAGAAGCACTGGCTGCTCTTGCAGAGGACTCAGGTTTAGTTCCCAGCACACACATAGCCACTCATGACTGTAATTCCAGTTCTAGGGGATCAGACACCCTCTTCTGGCCTCCAAGATACCAGGCGCTCATGCAGTACATATACATACAGGCAGGCAAAACACTCATACACATAAAGTTAAAAATATATAGACTTAAATAAAGTCCCACACATGCATGGAAAATATTCAGTTAAAATCTGAGTCCTTAAAACAGACGCATTCTAGAACTGTAGTTAGAAGAATAACTCCTTGTGAAAGAGAAATAATCTGTACTATATACTTATTTGATAGCAAACACTATTTTTCTATGGTCTGTTGCATAAATCTTAACAGGGTTTAAAAAATGTGCAGAAAGAGTTAGTTGAGAAGATAATAGAAAGGGGCCTATGCTTAGAGGGGGAGGCCTCTTCTTTTAACAGTCTGTGATACTGGCTGTGGAACCCAGTCTAGGGCATGCTAAGCACATGCATTACCACCAGAGCTCCACCAGCAGTCTAGGAAGGACTCTTTAAAGTATAGGGTTTTTCGGTTCTGAACACACCAGGCTGGGATGTAGCTCAGAGGCAGAACAGTTGTCTACAGGATGTGAGGTCTTGGTTGAATTTCCAGTTCTGGGGGGAAAAAAGGAGACTATGGCCATGCAGAAGATGAAGTTGATGGTGACAAGTTATCTGGTTGGAAAATATGGTTTGAGGGTTTATTTATTTATCTATTTTTGACATTTTGGTGCAGAGAGCCAAACTCTGGATTCCATGCAAATCAGGTGTGTGCTCTCCTATTGAGCTACATCACTGGCCCAAGTCGCTTGCTTTTTAAACAGCAAACAGAATGACTGACTGATTTTTAAATGAAACACACTGGAAACTATTTAAAATTTAAAAGGCAAGCGACCTGATGGGTCAATGATTAAAGGACAGATAAGCAAGGATAGTCGTGGCCATTTTATTTGCACACCATTAAAAGCCATAGAAGTCGTTGAAATCCTGCTCTATGCTGTACACCAGCAATTCCAGAACTTGGGAGGTAGAAGTAGGAGAATCAGGAGTTCAAGGTCATCCCTAGCCTTATAGTAATATCGAGACAAGTTTAGGCTACATGAGACCCTGTCTCAATTTTTAAAAAAGGAATTCTAATGTCTATTGTTAGGGTTGAGTTAACAGACTTAACCATTTTCAATAGAATGCTATGTAGCCTTAACCTAGAGAAAAGTCTCTTCATGTTAAGTCACGGAAAGATCTCCAAGATAAATGAGGAAAGAAAGCATGAAACAGGTGTGCAGTATCTCTGATGTGTGAGAAAGAACATACAAACGTTCACATCCCCACACTACCTGCATAGATCAGTTTTGGATTGACACAGAAAAACCGATTGCTTCCATGAGATGGATGGAAGAAGCTTCCTTTCCCCCGTGTATCCTTTGGCATAGTTTAAAACTTGCTTTTGTCTGTTAAGACAGCATCTTCTGTTGGCCAAACAAAAGCTCTGGCAGGATCCAGATTGGTTGGCCTAGGGCAGCCAGAGACAGCCTTAGACAAAAAGGCAAGTTTGGCGACTAGGTGTATATCTTGGCCTTCCCTAGAGCCTCAAACATTACCTCTGAAGAACTAGTTTTACAAACATTAATCAGGTACTTCCAACACACGCGGCACTGTTTGAAGTACATTATCGGCATGTTAATTTCCTCTTGCTGCCGTAACAAATTGCTACCATCTTTTAAAACACATTTTATTTTATTACATGTATGGGGTTTTGTCTGTATGTATGTCTGTACATCACATGTGGGCCTGCTGCTCAAGGAAACCAGAAAAGGGCACTGAATCCAAGTGTACTTGAGTGTTAAGCCATCTCCATAGCCCAAAATGTGAACTTGGATGGATTCCTCACCTCACCTGGCATCCATAAACCCAAAGAGTCTGTAATGTTTAGGCGGAAGTTCCATCCAAAGCCCCTCCCCAGGGAGTTGCCTTAGTCCAGACTCCACCTCTAGAGAAAGCCTGACAAAAGATGACCCCTCCCTAGAGATGCTCAAGACCACTCCCACAGGGTATTTAAACAGCCTCCCACAGAACAACAAGCAGTTTTCCAGTCTTCCTTCCCCATCTCCTTTCTTGGGGGCTGGTATTCATTAAACCTGGGCTTTTTCTAATTCAGTTTGATTTGGATTATTGCATCGGTGGAGAGGCTTAGAGGGCCCAAAAAACTTTTTAGTGAACATCTTTTTTTTTTTTTTTTTTTTAAAAAGGGTTTCTCTATGGTTTTGGAGCCTGTCCTGGAACTAGCTCTTGTAGACCAGGCTGGTCTCGAACTCACAGAGATCTGCCTGCCTCTGCCTCCCGAGTGCTGGGATAAAAGGCGTGCGCCACCACCGCCTGGCTTTAGTGAACATCTTAAAAATCACGTTTATTACATTTTGGGTTTAGAATTTTAAACTGTGAGAATGGGGCTTGACTTCTTCTCAAGGCTCTGAGAGAGAACTTGCTTGATTGCTTGAATCTTCTGGAAGCCACCCACATCCCACAAGTCATGGCAGCATCATTTCTGCCTATGATTTTGTCCTCATTTCTCCTTTGACACATGTATTCTCCTCTGCAAGTATCTTTTGTATGGCATAAGGCCATCTAGACCATCTACAATTATTATTATTATTAATTATTATTATTATTATTATTGAGACAGGGTCTCACTATGTATCCCTAGCTGGCCTGGAACTGTGTATATAGAGCAGGCTGACCTTAAACTCACAGAGATCCACCTGCTTCTGCCTCCCAAGTGCTGGGATTAAAGGCGTGCTCTATGAAGCCTGGTATTCCAGGATAATTGGCTCTTTTTGGGATACTTAAATTTTATTTACATTTTATATATATGAGTGTTTTGCCTGCATGCATGCCTGTGTACCATGTCTGTGCCTAGTGTCCAAAGAGGACAGAAGAGGACATTGGACCCTCTGGAATTGGACTTATAGGCAATTGCAAGCCATTATGTAGGTTCTGAAAACCAAATCTAGGTCCTCTGTAAGGGAAACTAATGCTGAGCCAGCTCTCGTGCTAATCTCTAGCAGTTTCTTCTTTTTCCTCTTCCTTTTCTTCTCCTTCTTCTTGTTCTCCTTCTTCTTGTTCTCCTTCTTCTTGTTCTTCTTCTTCTTGTTGTTCTTGTTCTTCTTCCTCTTTCCCTTCCCTTTCTCCTTCTCCTTCTCCTCCCTCCTTCTCTCTCCCCTCCCTCCTCCTCTTCTTGTTCTTCTCCTCCTTCTCCTCATTTTTGGTTTTGTTTTTCAAGACAAGGTTTTTCTGTGTAACAGTTCTGACTTTCTTGGAACTCACTTTGTAGACCAGGCTAATCTCTAGTTTCTCAATCACATCTTGAAAACCCTTTGGCCATGAATCCAACCTATTTATAAGTTTTTGGCATTTTTAAGGTACCAGTTATTCTTGTTTGCACCATAGCAAGTATTAATTTGTCTAACCCTAATGACAACCCTGTGAAACAGACATTGTCACCATTCTGCAACGAGTGATCCCAAGATACCTAGAGGCTGTTTGCCCAAGGTCATACATACACTCAGGACACAGAAAACACATACAACTCAAAATATATGTTCCCTGCATGTGCGTTCCTAATCGCCATGGGTTTGGAAGCCTGATTCACATAGATGCTCTGTGTCTGCAGATGCACATTCTGTCAACTCACACATCAATGTGTTTTTCATACATACACATATACTTTTCACAAATATGTAATCTGCCCAAATATTTATGCACTATAGAAATAGGCATATATAGCAGATATCTGGGCATTTGCATCTACAGTCATCTCCGTTGCTCATTTTCACTCCCATCACACTCATGTGCACATGCCCTAAACACATGCTCTGCACACTCACACTCACGGGTCATAGCTCAAGTACTGTTTATGCAGGCATATCATGCAGACATAACAAACATACTTGGACTTACCCTGTATTAAAAGCCATGTAAGATCCTTTGATGTACGCACCCTGCATAGTCTGCACATGGAACCATGCAACACCTAACCTCTTGGAAAAATATACCATAGCTGCACTAAACACATGCACTGTCCACAAACACACCGTACCAACATGTACTCAGTAATTGCCTATGTTCCATTGTTATTTAGACTTACACCTCTCCCACACATACTGCTCATACACGTATATATTGCACACAGAGGCTCATTTGTCTCACATACATGCTATAAACACTCAATGTACAACTCAAAACGTCTTACCCTGAGCTCCTTATCTATGTGCACATACCATGCTTTTCTCCTCCATATGAGTCATAGAGAGAGAGAGAGCCCGAGCACATGGTACTGCGTGTACACACACACACTCAAACACACTGAACTCTTCATACATTTTATGCACACTTCCTGCAGGAGTAGAGAGGTATATACACCCTATGCAGAAATTCTAAATCCATGCTGAATTATCTGCTTCATTCAATACATCACATAAGAAAGAACCTCACAAATGTGCAAACTCATTCGAGGTCTGGAGGCGCTTCCCTCGGGCTTTCCCCACCTCCGAGTTCTGTTTATGCCCATTTTCTTGGGGAGGAGGCTGAGGCAGGAGAGAGGCGGGGCTAGCCCAGGACCGCCCCGCCCCCACCCCGCCCTCAGCCGAGGTGTGATCAGCCCCGGGCACCGTATCCCTCATCCCCAATAGAAAAGTAGTTCCAATACCATGTTTGTTAACTAGGTTATCTAGGCTGTGGAAGATTTTAATGTTGAATTTTATAGCTTTACCACGCTCTGCCGTCCTTGTGAATATTGTAATATTGCATTTTTTACAAGTTACTCTTCTGTTAATGTTCCAGCTAGTAACTTTTATAATCCTCCTCAATGAAATTTTTTTGTATTCTTCCGCACCGTTAACCCCAATGGCGGCGCCTCGGCCCCTGGCAGGAGGCAGATACGAGATGAATTCCTCTTTAATCAGAAATAATAATAATAAAAACACACACGCGGCTACGCTGCCTGTCGCCCCGGCTTCCCTCGCGCCGCCGCCGCCTCTCAGGGCCGCCTGTGAGCCCTGTGGCCTAGGCCCGGGGCGGCCTGCGACAGAAGGCGGCGGCGGCTGGGGCAGCGCGGGCTCGCAGCCACCTCGGCCAGCCAGGTCCCTCCGGGTTCCCGGCTCTCTAGCCCGACCCCAGCCTCCAGCACCCCGCTCTGCCTGCAGCCTCTAACTGTGGGTGTCCATCTGTGTGCGCCTCTCTGCTGCTGCCTGGGCCAGCCACTGTTTCTCCCTCTTCTGTCGGTATCTGCTTCTCGCTCTCACGCTCCTTTCATTTAGCTGCCTCCAACCACTTTCTATTTATTTTTAGACCTAGATATTATTATTATTATTTCCTTCTGGCTAGTTTTCAGCTTTTCCTCTTTCCTTCTTTCTGCACACGCCTCCCCAAAAGACCCTAATTTGGGGTGAAGGGTAGGAAGTTCCAGGGAAAAGATGGGACCCTGGCCTGTGAAGTGAAACTCTGGGCCTCTTTGGGGATTGGGCTGGCAGTGGTGTACACAACTGGACCCCCTCTTACAGGAACCATAGGAGAAAATTCTGGTGTCTGTGGGCCTGCCTCTAGAGTAGGCCTCAGAGGTAGAATTGGGAGGGTGTCCAAGAGTTGAGGGTGAAAGGTCAGAGAGGCCTAGAGAAAGCAGTTGGCCAGTAGAGCTCAGGTGTTGTACCACAAACATTTTTTAAATAGATTTATGAATTTTATTTTTATATATGTATGTGTACTACACAAGTGCCTGGCGCCCGATGAGGTCAGAAGAGGGCATGGGATCCCTTGAAGCTGGAGGTGTGGGTGGTTGTAAATCAGTGCTGAGAACTGAACCCAGTCCTCTGTAAAAGCAACTGTTCTTAACCGCTGAGCCATTCTGGTCCTGGGCTCACCAAAGATGCAGGGAAACAAGCTGGTGCCTGGAGCTAGAAAGGATGTAGTTAGGCTATAGTCTTGATGGAGGGAGACTGGATGCTCATGCCTTTGTCCTGAGGTAGATGAACTGACTTGCCGAGAAAGCATGACCCTGAACTCACAGGAGTCCATTTTTTTCAAAGCATTTGCTGAGCATGCGCTAGGCCCTATACTAGACCCTGGGAAGCCAATGGTAAGTGGAAACCGGTCTTGACCTGTAGGGCGGGCAAACTAGTAAACGCGACAAATATTTAAATATGCAAATATGTCTCTACTAGTAAATGCGACAAATATTTAAATATGCAAATATGTCTCTACAAACTAGGATAGCTACCAGGGATTTCCGGGGTACATCTTATCCTCTGGATCTGTTAGCAGCTCCAGAGTCACCTTCCTGGGATTCCCATCTTCCTACCTATTCTTCACACACACACACACACACACACACACACACACACACACACACACACACACCCCGCTCCACTGGAGAAAGAGCAGAGCCCCTTCCCAAGCGAAATTTTAACTAGCCTCTCTTCTAAGACTCCTCTACATTTGAATTTCCTAGCCACTCCCAAATCTGACCATTACAGCATTCTCCTTCATCATACAGAAGGGATTGTGGTCCCACACGTGAGAACAGAGGTGCCCAACATCTGGAAAGCAGAGTCTCAGCTCAGCCGAACATCTGGAGCGCTAATAGCAGAAGCCGCCAGCGGGCCCAGGATACTGGGTTCTGGAAGGGTGTTAGGAGTGGAAAGGCTTCGCTATCAGGACACTCAAGTCCTTGGCTTCACGCCCTTCAACCTAGAAAATACACGTTGGTGCAGTATAAACGGTACCCGGTCCTTTCTGCGGCCGGCCGGTGCCTATACCACCAGCCTAGCCAAACAGAGTCCCCGTTCTTGTAGGAAAGGGTTAAAAGGCCCTGCTTCCCCGCTCTACCTTTATTAACCAGTTTGCAGAGTGCAGGTGAGGGGAATATTGTTAAGTGGGATCTGGGGAGGGAAGAAGGGGAGAGGGAGGGGCAGGGGCGCCCGCGCGTCGCGCCTGTGCGGAGCACCGAAGCTGCGAACGCCCGCGACAGTAAAACATCTGTAATGTGCCATTCGCCGCTGCTCGCTGATTGCTCATGGATTAAAGATTAAAATCTCGGCTTTGGCAGATGGGGAGAGAGAGGAAACTCTTACGAGCACGTTTTGCATCTGCATTTCATTCTGCTCTGTTCCCTGCGCCACGCCTGGTGGCGCCCGCCCTACCCCGCCCACCCAGCTCCCGGCTCCCCCAGCGCGGCCTAGCTGGCCAACCACCCCTCTGGCGGCTAGCCCTCTTCATGTCCTTCCTGGCGATCTGGGCTTGTGACTCTTCTCATTTTCGCCTAAGGTTCCCACCTCTGGTCCGAGTGATCAGTTTCCCGACCCGGCCCACGCTCTTCGCAGGTCAAGGTGAACATAGAGAAAGGAAAACGTTTCCTCGCCCTGCCCCACCCCCACCCCCAGCAACCCTGTGTGGTGCCATACTGTCCGCCCTAACTGGCATCATCCTGCCGCGGTCCTTCTGTCTTTGAAGGGAAGCAATTGTGGCATAGCCAGGTGGGCTCACCTGGGCAATTGTCTTCCCATTGTGTTTCTCACACACTGAGGGACAAGACAGGGATGAAGACAGAAGCTGCAGCAGGGTTCCTTCCCCGGCCTCCGATAATCCTTGTAAATTAGCCTAGTCCTAGCTCACTAAAGAGCTTGCTTTCTCAGGCTCCTGGGTAGATTCTCTAGTCTCATCCTTTTCCTTCTTAAAGGATGTGTTCTTCACATCAAACTTGGTGGAGGGAGAAAATCCAGGCTGACAGGGTTAGAGACAAAGGAGTTTCAGAAAGACAGAAGGGCACTGGAGAGTCAGAAAGGGAACAAAAAGCTGCAGAGTGGCGTGGCAGATGCTGGCACCTGCATGTAGTGGTGGGGGCTGAGAAGGCTAGGCAAGGGGCTGGAGGGGGTCCTGCCAGGTTTTCCGTGGGAGGAGAAGGTGGTCCAGGGTGTGCAGAGCGAAAGCTGAAGGAGGATGAATGAGAGGAGGGTCGCTGTGGCAGGTGTAATTAATTACAGCATATTCAAATGTTTGTTTACAGGGATGAACAGTGGCCTAGGTCTGATGGTAATCAATTCACAGAATTTCCCAGTACTCTCTGAGCCCCAATCCCTATGGGGAGGGGGGGGAGGAACTTGGGTCAGCTTGGCTGGGTAAGGTGGATTAGAGGCCAGAAAGGAAGGGGGTGGTGGGTAACTCAGACGTTGCCTATTGCAGCTCCATCCTACCCATAGACACTTGGGGATTCCAGACCAGGGGAGACGAATGGTTCTTTCTCAAAACCATCAGCTAGTTAGTGGTAGAACTAGGTAGGACTATGGTCTGGGCTTCCTAGGAAAGTGTTCAGGGCCAAAAGAATATGGATGGAGGGCATAGAGGAGAAGCAGCAGAAAGGGTGTTGGGACTGAAGGAGGGGTTTGCGGAGAGATGATCAGAGACTACCTCATGCTGGAGCAGTAGGTAGGACGGACTGGCCCCCATCCTCACTGCAGTGTCCTGGCCCACGACACACTGTCCCTAGTGGAAGCACTGAGCATCCTCAACCTTAGTGTCCCACAGCCTTTGTGACTTCAGGGAAACTTTTCTAGGCCAGCCTTCCTTTCTTTCTCTAGTCTAATCTTTCTCCTGTCTTGAGCTTTTTTACAAGGGAGTTCACTGGTGGCTGGAGAGAGGGCTCCACAGTGAAGAGGGAGTTCACTGGTGGCTGGAGAGACCGGCTCCACAGTGAAGAGCTCCCGCTGCTCTTACAGAGGACACAGCACCCACATAGCTGCCCTCTGGTTCCAGGGGACCTGACATCCTCCTCTGGCTTCCTTGAACACTAATCTTGTAAATGATGCACAGATGTACATGAAGGCAAAACAGTCACACACATAAAATAAATAAATAAATAAATAATAAAGTAATTTATTAAAGGATCATAGCTGAGTACTTAAGAGACAGGTCTAAATTTAGTGTGTGTGCTACCGAAGCTAACACTACCAAAAATGTAGTCTTATTTTATGCACAGATGGGTGTTTTTCCTGCATGTGTGTCTTTGCACCATATATATGCTTGGCTCCCAGGGAAACCAGAAGAGGGCATCAGTTCCCTTGGCACTGGTGGTACAAATGGTTATAGGACTCCATGTGGGTGCCTAAAATCAATTCCAGCTCCTCTGGACGAACATCCATTGCTATATTTCTTTTTCTTCTGGAGATAGGTTTCTCTGTGTAGCCTTGACTGTCCTGGAACTTGCTCTGTAGACCAAGTTGGCTTCAAACTCACAGAGATAAGCCGGGCGATGGTGGCACACGCCTTTAATCCCAGCACTTGGGAGGCAGAGGCAGGCGGATCTCTGTGAGTTCGAGACCAGCCTGGTCTACAGAGCTAGTTCAAGGACAGGCTCCAAAGCCACAGAGAAACCCTGTCTCGAAAAACCAAAAAAACCAAAAAAAAAAAAAAAAAAAAACCTCACAGAGATCCACCTGCCTCTCTGCCTCTGACTCTGAAGTGCCCAGCAGGTAACCAATGTTCTTAACTAGTGCTCTTAGCCAGTGAGCCATCTCTCCAGCTTCCTTTCCTTTGCTTGAGACTAGGTCTTAGTATGTCACCCATGCTGGCCTTAAACTCACTGGCCTCAGAATTTGGTCTTTCTGCCTCTGTCCTCACCCACTTCACTGGCGCATTGTCCATCTCAGCCTCTGGGATCGGCCCAAATTCACAAGCAACAGTTCATTCATCTATTCATCAAGGATTCAGTAGATGTGTTGCTGGGAGGAGACAAGACGAGAGGAATTACAGGACCCACAAAAAATAATAGTGGAGGCTCAAAGGAATGCCAGTGGAGGGAGAGATACAGTGGAGATGGGCAAATGCACTTTTGGGACATCTGGTCCCTGGCCAGGACACATAGGACAAGGGAAGTGGGACAGATGTGAAGAGCTAGGTCCGGGGAGGGTCTGGGTAAGTTGTCAGGTACTGATAGAAGTTTGGCCCATCCTCAGAAGGAACCCCATAAAGCCTTCTCCTTAATGAAGAGGGGATCAAGAGTTCCTTCCACACCAAATCTCCTCCAGTGAAAAACACAGTAAGGGGCAATCAGGATCCAGGTGAGCAAAGAAAAAGCTGAAGAAGGCCTTCTGGAAGGTTCTGGCTTGGAGCAAGAATGAAAACTGGAGCTAGTGATCATAGACTACTCTGTGGCTATGAACAGCGTGCCCCTGACTGGACTATGCCTGCAGGTGTGTGTGTGTGTGTGTGTGTGTGTGTGTGTGTGCGCGCGCGCGCGCGCGCGCGTAGGAAGGTCATTACAAAAGAAAAGTTTCTTGCAACCAATACAAAAAAAAAAAAAAATACACAGATGACAAAGCCCAGAAAGACGGAGATGAGCCAAAAGAATAAGACACCAGGAAGAGACCCTACATGTTTCTCTTTCCTTCCAATCTTTTTTCTTCAGGAACAAGGGCGGAGCAGGCTGAAACCAACGCCTCCTCCCAGCACCTCTCTCCACTCTTTCTGTCTCCACATCCCAAGCCACCTCACCATAGGGTCGCTCCGGCTCCCCTGTACAAATCCCACGCTCCGTAGAGGAATTCCGGGGGCGACCTGGCAGGCGTGCTGTTGGGGAGCCGTGGGCTGGCAGGGCAGGCGCGGGGAGAACCGGTGGAGGGAAAGCGCGGAGGGAGGCGGGGCGGAGCTGTCGCTTCCCATCAGCGGGAGGATTGTTCCCGACACGCGCAGGCCCCGCGGCGTTTCTGTGTCAGGGAGTTTTGCCGGCGCCGTGACCCATGCGAGGAGGGTCGGGCTCCGCGCGGGGAGCGGCCAAGAGTGACCAGCGCGGCCGGCCGCATCATCACCACCTGGCCGGGTCACTGCTCTGCTCTCGTGCCCGGAGCCTCGAGGAGCGAGGGAGGGCTCCTGGGGATGAGGGAGGACACTGGCTTCTTCCAGTGTCTTCTCTCCTCACCCCTTGGGGAAGGTCGAGGGGGAGAAACATTTCCCACACAGAAGAAAGGCGGCGCCTAGAAATAGCCAAATCAGCACCCGAACTCAGTTTCTTAGGTTTGGAACTGGGGGTGGGGTCTTTCGTGGCCCTGCCTGAAGACAGTCTAGTTCCTTGAAAAGTAGCGAAGGGCACGGCTGGGGAATGCAATGTTCGAGGGTGACGGGTCCCCAAAAGAGGCGCGGAGGAGCTATTCTGTCCCAGGTTACCCCAGAGTCTAAACTGCTCAGATTGGGCTGGAAGACACCTGGAGGCTGAGGAGGGTGTGTATATGCAAATTAGATGGTAATAGGGTTGTGGGTGGCCAGTTTCCGGAGCCGAGGTGGAGGGTGGAGGATGGAGGAGGGGCGGTAGAAAGGGCAGGGAGAGCTCCTGACCTCTTCCCCCGCAACCCACTGGTCCCATCTGAAGTCCGCCGGCTCCATCTTCAGCACTTAATGATTTTGACGGGCCCCACCCGCGCACCATCGGGGCTTTTGTGTCTGCCAGACCAATGGCCCCTCTCCTGGGCCCACCCATCAGTCACCCGGAGCTCCAGCTGTTCCCAGCCTTTGGAGCAACCTCGGCCTGTCACCACTACAAATTGGCTTTCAACAGCCGCTTGGAGACCCTTTTCTGCCATTGTCTGCGGACAAATGTCCTTTCCCCTGCACACTGCCCCTGCTGGCCCAGCCCGGGCTGCCTGCTGCTTCTGGGAAAGGGGGTCGTTGAGCTTTTCTAGGAAGCCGTCCTGACTTCCTTTTTTAACTGGTATAATCTAGGCAGGCTGGGTCAGGAAACACCTCCTGATAGCGCAGTACTCCCGCGTCCTTTCCTCAGTGGGCTTCTTGAGGCAACTTATGCTGTGTCCTTCCCCAGCCTCAAGTGCTGGAGAAGTCTCACTTGTTGACTGAAGCTGAATTAAGGAGTACCAAAGGAGGGAGGGCTGGATTGCTGGGTAGAGCAGGAAAACTGGGAGCCAGGGATCCCAGGAGCCGCCATGGCCAAGCTCAGAGCCAAGACAATTACATGCCTAGTTTTGCTGATTGCATTAAAATCATTAGAATGAGGGATCTGAAAAACATACATTAAGGGGCAGAATTAGGAAGGGCTTTAGAGACCGCACACTCTCCCAGAATGAATCTGGTGCCATTAGCTGGAATTGTGTTCCTCCCGCAGTCACTGTCACAGAGTGTCAGGACCTTCTCATCACTAGCCCCCTTCTGTATTTCTTTCAATCCCCAGCCTCCACCCCTTCCCACAACACACATCTCTTTTGCTCTCTTCCTTGCTCATGTGTCAATCTTTATCCACCAGCACTGGTGCCCTAGGTGTATTAAGCAAGGAGGGGGAAAAAAAAGAAAGAATCGACTAATAGGCGGCCCATGGTAGCACACACCTTTAATCCCAGCTCTCTGAAAGCAGAGGCAGGCAAATCTCTCTCTGAGTTAGAGGCCAGCTTAGTCTACACAACAAGTTCTAGGCCAATCAAGACAATATAGAGAGATGCTGTCTCAAGCAACAACACTGTAGTTTGACTTTAGGGATGGGAGAAAGCCCAAGACACTTTCATTGGGTTTAACCTTACAATCCAAAAAATCCATCTGTATTAGTGTAGGTACCAAGGCTGAAGCAGAATCCAAATGGTGAGGTTGAAGTGAGAATGGACGATATAGTGGACCTGTCTAGCGTGTGTGTGTGTGTGTGTGTGTGTGTGTGTGTGTGTGTACGTGCACACTCACACACACAACCTTTGTGTCTGCTGAACCTTGATTCTCAACATAGCTGGTCTTCAGTGGGCATTGACCAGGGTTCTAGAGAGGAGAGCACACCACGCAGAGAACTTTGGATCTCAAGTGATCATAAGTGAACTGGGCTGGGTTACACCAAGGTAGGCTCAGGCCAGGCTAGGCTGAACTGGGATGAAGAGTGTTGTAGCCATGGTGAATGCAACTATCTGGTTAGAGACATGGTGGAGGAAGGATGGGGCGTGAGTAGGGGTGGAAAATGGAATTGCCAGCCCGGAATGAATGGATGGTGGAGTTTCTCTTTTGTAACCGGGAATAATTAAGATAGATGTGCGGATGGATTAGCTGTCCTGCAAGGTCAGGAGCGCATTGCTGGATCACTCTATTATTCCGCTGCGCCACAGCTACCCGGCTAACGCCTTTTTCATGATATTTTGAACATCCGCACAGAAAAAACCAACTGAGTGCGCGAGAGATACAAATGGATCGTTTGGTGGAGAAATCCGTCTTCGTCACCGCCGCCAGGCTGGGATTAATGCGATTGAAGGCCCCTCCAGGCTCCGCCAGGGAGACGGGCTCGGGAAAGCAAGAGAAATTGGTTTGTACCCCTGGGAACACGATTGATGGGCCAGACCCTCCAGGCTGGGCTGGGCTGGGCTGGGCTATGGTGTTCTCTGTAGGGCTGGGGGCAGGGAGTCAGTCTGGGGCCTGGCCTTGGCCTGGGTGGGGCTCTGAGCTGAAAGAGAGGCCTAGACTGGCGTGGAACCTTACAAGAGCTTGCTTTGAGGCTGTGGATCTTAGCGTGGGGAGATCTCAGACTGGTGCCCCAGTTGGGCTGAGGGACTTTGAGTAAGATTAGGAGGAAAGTACTATGCTCTCCAGTGTCACCTGGCTTCCGTGAGTGACCAGGGCCAGGCTGGTAGTGCCCATTCAGTCACTGGTATGGACAAGAGAGATATGGTCTGAGCTGAGTGCTGGGTTTGGTGAACATGTGGTCCCTGTGCTCTCAGAGAGCAACACCAGGAAGGCAAACTCTGATGGGCTCAGTCCAACTGATGCAGAATTTGCGAGGGAGAAGTCAACAGTAGTGGGCCAGGGCGGGTAGCATGGGGGAGCTCACCCTTCAGGGGTGATGGAATAGAGGCATGTATTTATTTGTTTGCTTGGTTTTTGAGACAGTGTTTCACTGTGTGGTCCTGGCTGTCCTTGGGCTCACTCTGTAGACCAGGCTATCCTGGAACTCACAGAGATCGCTGTGCTTCCCTCTGCCTTGTGAGTGCTGGAATTAAGGTGTGAGCCATCATTCCCCCACCATCAGAAGAGAAACCCTTGAAGTCTGGTGAGATGCCTCAGCAGTTAAAGGTGCTTACTGTGTAAGCCTGGTGACTGGGATTCTATCTCTGGAGTTCCCGTAAAGGTGAAAGGAGAGATCAGAGTGAGACTAGAAGGAAGTCTTCGCCCCTGTAGAATCTTACTAGTCTGATGAAGGAGACCAAAAAAAAAAAAAAAAAAAAAAAACCAACTTTCTTTTTAGGGGGAATGTTGGGGGCTGCAGACCCCTGGCCCTTTGACTTTCTTTGCCTGCCTCAGACCTTTTGCCTGCTGGAGAGAACTGAGCAAAACAACTTGTTTACTCTGCCTGAAGCTGCTCTGAGCAGGAGGCCTTGATGGTAGGAGAGTGGTTTCTGGTGGGCTTGAAAGATCCCAAGAGCTGGGGCCTGGCCCTATATAAGCTGCCCCTGAGCACAATAAAATTGGCATTCTTGTATCAAGGATGACCTGTGTCCCCGTGTCTCTATCTGTCTGTGTGCATGTGTTTTTAAGTCTCTTAGTTCCCAGTTCGCGTTTAGTCCCGTAGTGCAGGCGCTACAGGGGAGGTGCTTGGTTTTGTTGTTATTTTATGTTTATGGTATTTGCTGGCATGTGTCTGTGTACCTGTGAGTACTTGGTGCTCCTAAAGACCAGAAGAGGGGCTTTGGATCCCCTGGGACTGGAGTTTCAGACAGATGTGAGCTGCTATGTGTGCTGAGAATTGAACCTGGGTCCTCTGGAAGAGCAATCAGTGCTCTTAACTGCTGAGCCATCTCTCCACCTGAGACAAATGAACCTCACTGGGGAAGGAAGGAAGGCACACCTGTGTACCAGAGTCACATAAGGGGAGTAAACGTGGACTCAGGGAATGGCTGGAGAAAGCTTGGACAATTGTGGGGTTTACTTGGTCTTACTTTTTGTGCTGAGGATAAATGCAGGCTCTCAGGTGTTAGGCAAGTGTTCTAATATTGCGCTACATCCCAGACTAATTTGTTTTGTTTTCTTTTCACTCATTACATGCATAAGTGTGGTAAAAATTTAAACCTCATGTAGGACCCGGGACCCAGGTCCTCCTTACCATTCACTTTCATTCCCTGAATATTCCTTCTCAGAAGTAGTAGTTACTGGTTGTGTGCGTGTGTGTGTGTGTGTGTGCGTGCGTGTGTGTGTGTGAATATCCTCATAAATGATGGTCCATCTCACACATTATTCATTGTCTTGATTTTTTGTTTGTTTGTGTTTTTCGAGACAGGGTTTCTCTGTGTAGCTTTGGAGCCTGTCTTGGAACTCGTTCTGTAGTCCAGATCTTGAACTCACAGAGATCCGCCTGCCTTTGCCTCCCGAGTGCTGGGATTAAAGGCGTGCGCCACCACTACCCGACCATTGTCTTGATTTTTTAAAACTTAATAAACCACCCCAGAAATTGCTTCTGATGACCCCGTGCTCTCAGTGGCTGTTTCTCTAACAGTGTAGTGTTCACGTAAGGCCGTGTAGGTCGCTTGTTGAACCATCCTGAGGGGTGCTTTGCCATTGCCAGTTTTCCACACTGTCCTGGATGCCAGAGTGGGGTCCTTGAAGCTGGGTTGCTGAGTGGGGTTTGGGTTTTGAAGGAAGAGAGAACAGTGGTGTAAGAATTAGGAGGTAGAGAGGAGAAGGGCCTGGGTCCCAGAGGCCTCATAGAGAGAGGCCCAGCCAGGAGGCAGCAGGCTCGGGGCTCAGCCTTAGTTCTGTCCTCACTAGTTCCATGATTTGATACAAGTTACTGAATTTGTCTGCACTCCTCCTCCCCCCTCGGAAGATGGTGAGGATAATATGAACTTCATTGATTTGTTGTAAAGTTAGAAAAAAAACTCCTTGACTGCGGGAAAATGGGTGAACGTACACTCTACAATAACAGCAGCAATTATCTCTGGGTAGTTACGTTTGAAATGTTTTGTGTTTTCTTTTCTATTTCCTGCATTATCTGTGTTATCTAAAAGTTCTTCAGTGTTCATGTGTTAGGCTCACAACCAGTGCGGAAGAATACAGACAAGGTGGCGGTGGCAGAGCAGGCAGGGGGTAGAGCTAGACAGCGTCACGGGCCCAAACATTCGGTCATGACTGCTTGGCAGGGACTGGCAGGGTGGGCTGGGGTGACAAAAGGCTAGAGTTGTCCCAGAGAGCACAGCAAGTGAGGACACGGTGAATAAATGTGGGGGCGAGTGTGGGCTGAAGCAGGGCCCACACTCATTTCATTCTTTCTTTCTTCCTGGCACTGAAGCAGGTACAGACCCTGGCCAGGCCCCTTGCCTTTTGGATGCATCACCTTTGGTGATGTGGTTCACGAAGACAAATTGCTTCTATGAAATGTTAACCCGAAAGCAACTTGAGCTTCTGTGATCCTGTAAGTGAGGTGTTTGGCCTAGTCAGGGAAGTCAGGACAGGTTTCCTGGAGGAAGTCTCCCCTCCTGAAGACCAAGATGAAGGGCAAACAGGTGTTCTTTAAGTACAGAGGTAAGAGAAGTGTGGACCAGGAAGAAGGAACAGCCAAGTGGATGCTTCAGAGGCAGGAGGAAGCCTTGTGGATACGTATGTGCGGAGAGCAAGGAAGCTTGGAGGTGGTGCTGGGGCACATTGGAGTCCTTAAGGACTGTGGTGAGAGGTCCAGGTTTCGTCTGGAAAGCAGCTGTGCTCACAGAAGGGTGCAAGCCCACACGCCCCACCCTCAGGCCTGGCGTTCAGCAGCCTTGTTGGCGGCAGCAACTGGAGATGGGGTAATCAGTGGAATCAGCGAGGAGAGCGCTGGGGACAGGAGATCATGTGATGAGGGAGAGAAGATGAAGATGGAAGGAAACGGAGGGGGTTAGCAGGTAAGGGAACAGCCTGGGATTCTGTGAATGGGCTGGGGAGGTGGGAGAGGCTGTATGGCCAGCCTGGAGACTTCAGTCAACCACCTGGAGCCACGGATGAGGACAGCTCTCAGATGGAGTGCTCACCCGACCAGGCTAGAACAAGACCCGCCAAAATTCTGCCCTCTATCACCACCTCCTCACCTTCAAAAGAAAATGTTACCGTGCACGTGTGTGAGTGCAGACACACGTGTGCCATCATGACACGTAGAAGCCAGAGGACCACTTCCAGGAGGCCGCTGTCTCCTTTCGCTGTAGGACCCAGGGACTTGGACTATCAGTGCTTTACCCACTGAGCCGTCTTGCAGTAGCAACCACCTTTTGTGCTGCATTTACTGTATTTCTTTCATGCAGTTATACCCAGAGGAGAGAAGGCTGGCTGGGCTAATCTTCTTGATGTAGGTGGGGCCTGTATGTAGTTGGCCACTGTTCATTCGTTTCCAGGCTGCCCAGACCTGAAATAACCACTCACAAACTATATTAATTACAACACTGCCTGGCCAATGACTCCAGTGTATTCATAGCAAGATCTTATATCTTAAACCATTCCTATTATTTTATATTTTACCTTGAGGCTTGTGGCCTACCGGTAAGTTCTGGCTGGTGGCTTGTGTCTTTCTCCTCTGGTGGCTACATGGCTTCTCCCTGACTCTGCCTACTCTCTCTATGTATCTTTTCCAGTCTGGCTATATTCTGTTAAGCTGGCTGAAAGCAGCTTCTTTATTCATTAACCAATAAAAGCAACACATATACAGAAGGACTCCCCACAGCACTTGTGATGATGTAAAGGTTTGCAAAACCCTACAGTCAAACCAGCAATTAGCTCTGGGCAGTTACATTCATTATTAGTATTGTTTTGAGACACGGTCCATATAGCCCAGGCTGGTCTTGAACTAGCTATCTGAGAATGGCCTTGAACTCTTGATCCTCTTTCCTTTACCTGCCAGAGACTGGAACTACAGCCTTGCATCATGTAAAATATCAGGAATTATGTTTAGACAACATAGGTGTTCAGAAAACGAAAAGAGAAAAACAACACACTTAGAGGCAGAGCTAGGCTATACACCAGCATTCTGGTTCCGGAGGGTGACCATTAAACTACCCTGCCACTGAAGTTGTTTTTTAAATCAGGAGAACAATGTGGTGAAGTCTGTAGCTTTGAAAGATTAACCTGGTGGCAGTGAGCAGGATGGATGGGTTGGAAAGATAGACTTGGAGGCAAATGGGTGGAGAGTGTTCAGTGGGCTAAGCCATGATAGAAGCAAGAGATGGGAGAGAGGGAGGGAGGGAGGAAGGGAAGGACGGAGGGAGGGAGGGATATAGAGGCCATTGAGTGGATGCTGGATTTAAGCCTCCGCATCTCAAGTTCTGGGATTATAGTCATGTACCACTGTTTCCTGCTTAACAGAATTTATTTACTAATTCTTTTCAAATTATATGTAGGAGTGTATGTGTGTTTGTGTGTGCCCCTCACATGCACACACAAGTGCAGGTACTGCAGAGGCCTGAGGTGTGGGCACCGCTGGAGTTGTAGGTAGTCATGACCACCTATCACGGGTGGTGGGAATCAAACTTGGGGTCCCTGGAAGAGCAGTATAGACTCTTAAACTCCAAGCTGTCTCGCAAGTCCTCAACATGCATCTTTAATCTCATAGGCCTGTAGGTCAGAAATCTGGTAGGCACGATTGCTGACCCTCTCAGATTCACAGAGATCTGGCTTCAGCTGGTCAGGGCTCTCTTTTTGGTGTTCTGGGGACAGCTGCTGTCCCTGCTCATTCCCACTGACGGCAGATTTGCACTTCTTGCTCCCTGCATCCTTGTGGACTGTCAGCAGGAGAGGCAATGTTAGCTCACAGAAGCCACTCTCTGGTCCTTGTGTGTGTCCCTTCTGTCTTCAAAACCAGAAAGAGTGTGCTGTTATGCTTCAGCTATCCCCAAATCCATCTTCTACCAGACTTCCTGCATTTCAAGGGCTTCCATTCATCTTGACCTCATGCCTCAGACTGTGTCCCTTTTGCTATGTGACATAATCACAGTGGTGACACCTGCTTGTGAAGTTTTGGGGATACCCTAAGAATCCGTGCAAGGCCGGGGCCTCTTGTGTTCATGTGTCTTTGGAAGCTGGGTATGGAGAGATGTCAGATGGGGTAGTGCAGGGCACAGGGGACCTGCGGATCAGAAAGCAAACAGTCGCAAACATGATGGTGGCAATGGACACAGGACTTGGGAGAGCATTTTATAGGATGAGAGCTATTGAATGAGGTTGGTCTCGAGGCAGACACCTGAAACAGCTAGAAATGGGGCACTCCCTCTCAGCAGATACCAACTCCTCTTTTAAAAACCACACAGAGTAAAGATCGCTATTCCCATGACTTGCCCATTGCAGAGACTAGGCCACACAGATCAACAGTTCCAGTCCCCCTTTCCCAACGTCTCTGTGTTCCTTCCCAGTTATCAGGTCCCCATAGGTGGTCATTATTTGGCTATCAATCACTGTCGATTGGTTTTGTTTTGACTTGGACGTCATCTGAATGGTCATCTAGCATGTACTCTCATCAAATACCTTATGCAGGCCTGAGGTACAACTCAGCGATGGAAGATGCATTAATATTCAGGAAGCCCTGGGTCCAATTTCCAGCGTCAAAGGAAAAAAAGAAGAAGAAAATAAAATGCTGTGTGGGGTGTTTGCTATATGCTGGGTACTATACCAACTCTGGGAACGACAGAGTAAGCAGTCGAAGTCACAGCCACCATGCGACTTAAGGTTAGTGAAGGAAGTGATCTTCTGTAAGAAGCGACAAGGTGGTCTGGGGGAGAGTGTGGACAGAGAAGGAGGGTGGGGATGAAATCTCGAGGATTGGGCCTGTGTGTGTGTGGCAAAGGGAGAACCGAAGTCAGCACTCCAAGAGGGAGGGAGCGCTCTCTAGCCTCTCCTGCCTCTGAGAGGTTAATCAGCCTGTATTTATGGAGCCCCTGCTCTGCACAAGGCTATGCGCACAGAGAGGAATACAGAGCGGCATAAAACTCCCTGTAATAATGATCTCTAACACACCTACAGACGGAAGCGAGGGCTCTGGTGGGGGCAAACACCATAAAACTCAAATATGATCTTGTCATTCTCTGCCTCAAATCTTCCTATGGCTTCTTATTCTCACTCCTGGGACAAGTACCAAAAGCTCCCGTGGCCTCTCTGGCCCTTGCGGTCTGACCCTGTGAACTTCTGGAGCCCTTAGGCCTCACCTCTCTCCTTGCCATTCTGGCTCTCCTCACGCCCTGACTGTCCCCGCACCATCTTTTGCTTCCCTGAACCCCACAGCCTTTGTGTACTTCGTTCCCTCTGCTTTATAGATTTTCTCTTCCTCCTTAACGAGTCCTCGTCAGCGCTACCTGTCCTTATCCTCCGCTTGGTATAGGAGTTGCCTCCTCAGAGAAGCCTTCCCTGACCTGATGGCTCAAAACCCATGTCTGTGCTCCGTACTCCATCCGCTTGTCACATGGAACAAACTCCCCTCACATTTGTCAAGGTGAGTAATGGTATAACCACATGATAATGGTGTTTATTACAGATTGGACACCCTTGTGAGACAAGGATCTTTCTTGCTTGTCAGTGACTCTGCAGCACACCAGCTTGGCAAGAGTCTGGGGGATACTTGATGAATGAATGAACTTACGGATGTAAAGTCAGGGACCCTGTCTTTGAGTCCTGGCTATGTGACCTTGGGTACGTCTCTTCCCCGGGACTCAGTTTCGTCGTCCGTAAAAGGAAGGGTTAGATTCTCAAAGGGCCTCTCCAGCCTCTTGTCCTTGGATTCCATGACTCACACTCATAAGAATGGCACTGGGCTGCCCGCCAGCACATTACCACTGATATTAGCAAGTGCTGAGTAAGAAGGTAGCAACTGTCTGCTGTAGGGACAAGACAGGGCAGCAGCAGCATCTGGGATGTGCAGAGAAAATGTCCCTGAAGAGGGAGGTCAGGGAAGAGAGTTTTATCAATGCATGCCTATAATCCCAGCACTCTGGGGGGCAGAGATAGGAGAACCACAAGCTGGAGGTCAGCCTGGACTACACTATGTGGTAAACTCAGGGTCAGCCTGGGCTACATGGCAATCCTCTGGAGTGAGAGGAGAGAGGGAGACAGATAGAGACAGAGAAACAGAGAGACAGACAGAAAGAGTAAAGAGACTGGCCTGTTCTGTGACTGAGGGAGGACTCCAGCTCCCCTCAAGGACAGCATCTGTGAGTTTAGTTTCCCGTTGCCACTGTAACAAAATCACCACAAGCCTGAAGGTGTAAAACAACAAAATTCATTATCTTACACTTCCGGAGACAAGTACCTGTCCAAGGTGTGGACAGGGCTCCTTTTACAGAGGCTATTGGAGGAGTTTGTGTCCTTGCTAGTCCCACTTCTGAAGGGTGTCCTTATTCTCCACGGCCCCACATCACCTGGCCTTTACCCTTGGCCTATTGCCTCCCGTTTACAGAGGTCATGTGGTTGTGTTGTGTACATTCAGATGATTCTGGACAACCTACTGGCCTCAAGATCACTAAGATAGCTAAATCCTTAATGCCCCTTTTCCTGTGTGAGGGAATAAATTCTCAGGTCTCGGGGATGATGGCATGGACATCTCTGAAGGGCATTTTTCTGTAACTATTGGCTCTTCGCACAGTCCTTGGTACCAGATGCCTCAGTTTAAGCCTTGGTTTTGTCGTCACTAGTGGCTTAATGCTAGGAGAATTCTTAAGCCCATCTATGGCCTTAGTGCTCCTGTGTGTAGAATAAAGACATGGTAGCATATTCCTTATTGTGTCGGTTATCTGTTGCTGTATGACATTTCACTCCAGATCTGGAGAGCTAAAAAAGGATTTTTTTTAATTGTTGGGGATCTCATTGCTCATGCTGGCAAGCACTCCAGCCCTAGCTGACCTGAAACTCACTTTGCTGACCAGGCTGGCCTCAAACTACAGAGATCCACTTGCCTCTGCCTCCTGAGTGCCGGGACTAAAAGCATGTGCCACCACTGCCCGGCTACAGTGGATTATTTTTTCAAGCTTAAAGACCATTTTATTAAAGTTTGAGAGAAAAACAGCATGACAGGCAAACTACAGATCCTAGCAGCTGTTGGGGGAGAGGGGGTTGAGACGGGAGAGAAAGTCATGTCTTTTGAGTTAGAGTCAGCAGTGAAAGCAACAGAAGGAAATGGGAGAGCTGTCTCCAGAAACTGAGCAAGCCACAGTGTCAGAGCGAGCGAGCAAGCAAGCTGAGGACTGGGTCTGGTTTTCTAAGAAGAGACGAAGGATAAGGAAAAATGTGTGCGTTTTATTTAGAACTCAGCAAAGTAGGCAGAATAAACTGTTAAGATATTCCTTTTTTCTTAGTTATTTTTTGAGACAGAAAGAAACTCACATAGTCCAGGCTGGCCATGAACTCAAGACATAGTTGAGGATGACCTTGAACCCTCCCCATCCTCCTGCCTCCAAGTCCTAACTGCTGAGAATACAGGTATTGGCTGTGACCAGCAGAACAATCATCTTTTTTAAATTTTTCATAGTTGTGTGCGGGGGCTGGACATTTCTTCTGCTCCAGGTGCTGTCTGCGTGTTTAGACAGCTGTATTCAATTACTCAGCTACATGTTGAAGAACTAAAGCAGACTCAGGTCCATATCTGGTGATTGATGCTGGCTGCTAGCTGAAAGCTTTGGTTCCTCTGTGTGAAACCACCTTCCCTTCTCCAGCTTCCAGTCTCTTTACATGGCTACTGCTTTACAAGCAAGTGAAGCTGAAAGACTTCCTGTGGCCTGAGGTCACCCTGTCCACTCCTGTGGCATCTCACTGTGTTGACGAGGTTTCTGTCCTGCCCAGTTTCCACAGTCGTTAAGTCCCAAAGAAATCACACAGAGGTCTACATTAGTTATAAACTGATTGGCCCATTAGCTCAGGCTTCTTAGTAATTAATTCTTACATCTTAAACTAACCCATTTTTCTGGTCTGGCAGTCACATCTTGCTTCTTCTGTGGCTGGGTCACGACTGCAGAAAGAACTTTCCTCTTCCCAGAATCCTCCTGTTTTCGTTGCCCTACCTCTACTTTCTGCCTGATTGTCCCGCCTATACTTCCTGCCTGGCTACCGGCCAATCAGCATTTTATTAAAATACAATTGACAGGGTACAAACCATTGTCCCACAGCATCACTGGCCAGACAGACTCAAAGGGAATAGACACCCTAAAGTGACGCTGCATGTGTCTTGCAGGCTGTGCAAGCTGCTACGGTAGTTGTGAGAATTCCAAGAATCCAAATACAGAATAAAGCAGGGTGTAGTATATAACTATAATCCTATACTTGAGAGGCTGAGACAAAAGATTCAGAGTTCTAGGCTAGCCTGGGATACACACATAATGAGATGTGGACTAAAATCATTCCTTCACACACAATATAAAGGGCTTAGAACAGTGCTGGGTACCTAGGAGGTGCTCAATATTTTTTCACAGAATGAAGACTTTAGGGTTGGGATACTGAGATTCAAAGCCCAACTTTGTGGCTTATTTTTTTTTAAACTATGGCAAAATGCTTAACCATTCCAAGTTCCTTGGGTCTCCTTTGTAAATGAGATTAGTGGTAACTTTTACTCTACAGGGTTTTTCCTAGGGTGAAGGAGAATGATCTCTTCAAACTCTAACAGAGTCAGTAAGTTTTAACTTTTGGTTGTGCCAGCATTCTGCCTGGTAGGGCCAGGTCTCCCCTCTTTTCCTCCTTTTCCGCTTTCCCTCCATCGTCTTCCCTAGGATCTCCATTGTTATGGAGAGACATGATGAACACGGCAACTCTTATAAAGAAAGCATGTAATTGTGGCGGCTCACTTACAGTCTGACAGTCCACTGTCATCAAGGAGGGAAGCAAGGCATCATGCAGGGCAGACATGGTGCTAGAGAAGGAACAGAGAGTTCTTACATCTGACTCACAGACAACAGGAAGTGGTCTGAAGACACTGGGCATGGTTTGAGCGTATATGAGATCTCAAGGCCTGACTCCGCAGTGACACACTTCCTCCAACAAGATCACACACACTTCAACAAGGCCAACCCCCTTAATAGTACCACTCTCTTTGGGGGCCATTTTCTTTCAAACCACCTTACTCTCTTTTCCTTTTTCTGTGTAGTCCAGGCTGGCATCAAACTTGCAACGCTCCTGCTTCTGCCTCCAGGTGGTGGGATTATAGGTGTGAATCACCAAGCCTCCAGGTGGTGGGATTATAGGTATAAATCACCAAGTCTGCACGTGGTGGGATTATAGGTGTGAATCACCAAGCCTCCAGGTGGTGGGATTATAGGTATAAATCACCAAGTCTGCAGGTGGTGGGATTATAGGTATAAGTCACCAAGTCTGCAGGTGGTGGGATTGTAGGTGTGAATCACCAAGTCTGCAGGTGGTGTAACCATGCCAGACACCAAGCATTTCTTTTATGTCCCTTTATTTAAGATCGTTGTTCACCTTACAGGCTGAACAAATACCACTCACTTATATATGTGTATTTATGAGACATTGAAGGTCCAAAGTCTTAAGAGATTTGGGGATAGAGCTGTAATACAAATTCTAATTAGTCTTAATAATAAAAATCTAGAGTAAGATATTAGGGGGCAAAAGCTGAAAGATCAGAGAAACAGAGCAGACAGACCCTAGTTCTTACCTCTACGGAATCCTCATACCAAATGGGAAATCCTGTTTCTAGGAATGCTAGCCCCTGTCTCCCCCTGCCTTATATTCCTCTCTCAGCCCAGTGATATCAGTTCCTGCTAGTGCCGGGACTAAAGGTGTGAGCTACCACCAGTTGGCTCTGTTTTTCTTTTAGACTGATTCAATCCCTTGTAGCCCAGGGTGGCCTTGAACTCACAGAGATCCATCTGCCTCTGTCTCCTGAGTGCTGGGATTAAAGGTGTGTGCCACCACTGCCTGACCTCTATGGCTAACTAGTGTGATTAGCTTCGCACTCTGATCTTCAGGCAAGCTGTATTTGTTAGAGCACAAACAAAATATCGTCACATGGAACCATTGTTAGGACGATGATCCAAGTTGGCATGACAACTCAACTATTTCCAAGTTAGAAATTTTGGTGTCTTGGGGTTTTTGTTCTTTTTGTTTGTTTTTAAGTAGGGAACAGGGAACAACATTCTTGATATCTTTTCCAAACAATGTATAGCATGGTATTTTATTATGATGGCTCCAATATTGGCTTTTTTCCTTCTTAGGTAAAAACCTGTCAACTAGCATATGTTTATCATGATATAATCTGTAATGTGTTGAAATGGAGTCAATAACATTTCTGTGAGCATATAGCCAGTTATTTATTTATTTTTATTTATTTATTTATTTATTTATTGGTTTTTCAAGTATAAGGTTTCTCAGTAGCTATGGAGAGAATACTGGAACTCGCTCTGTTCTCACAGAGATCCACCTGCCTCTACCTCCCAAGTGCTGGGATTAAAGGCGTGCGCCACCACCGCCCGGCCATGTAACCTCTTATTACGATTGCAAAGCAGCACTGGCAGGACGGTTCATTGGATAAAAGACCTGACGACCTGAGTCAATCTTCAAACCCCACATGGCAAAAGGAGAGAATCAGCTTCCCCCTGCCAGCTGTCCTCTGACCTCCAGACACACTGTGAGACACACTTGTGTACGTGGATTTGCATATACACCAAATAAATAAATAAATGTATAAAATTTTTAAAAGGCAATGATCTGTTTCTTTAGAAAGAAGTTCCAGCTGGGTGTAGCCGCACATGCCTTTGACTTTAGCACTTAGGAAACAGAGGCAGGCCTGTGACATGGGGGCCAGCCTGGTCTACGGAGTGAGTTTCAGGACAGCCAGGGCTACATAGAGAAACCCTGTCTTGAAATAAACAAAGCAAAAATTTAAAAAGCAAACTAACAACGAGTTTTTAAGAACTGTTCATTGTGTACCTCGCTCTTACTCGCTGACTGGCAGGGAGACACCAGCGTCATTTCTTCTGACAGACAAGAACACTGATGCTTACAAGCCACTCGTCCCGCTAGTAAACAGAGGAGCTGGGTTCAAAGCCTGTAAGAAGTCACTGGAAATCCTTTCCATTATAATATAAAAAAAAAACCTTTATTGTTATTGTGTGTGTGTGTGCTCATGTACACAGGCGCAAGACAGAGCTATCGGAGGACAAGTTTGGGAAGTCTGTTCTCTCCCTCCGCTGTGGATTCAGAGAACTGAACTCAGGTCATCGGGCTTTTGTGGTGAGCACTTTTATCCACTGAGCCATCCTGCTGGCCACTCCATTGGAAATCTAAAATAACATATTGATTGATTGGTTGGTTGTGTGTATGTGTGCCTGTATAAGATTTTGTGCACATTGTAGGTGTCGGTGCCTGTGGAGGCCGGAAGTAGGCTTTGGACTCCCTGGACATGGCGGTATAAGCCACTGGGAGCACCTAGCGTGATGCTGGGAACTGTAACCTCCAGCCGTGCTTTATTTTGATTAGAGAAATGGCCTCATACATGTTTACCAGGCTGGCCTGAAACGCACCATGTAGCGGATCTCAAACTCACAGCCCAACTCAGCCTCCTGAGTTCTAGGAAGGAGCATGAAGTTTAGAAGTAATCAGTTCCAGGTCCAAGGCCAGCCTCTGATCCTTACAAGCCAAGTGATCTAACTTTCCTGAACTTTTAGCTCCCCTCTTAACGGAGATAACTGCATCTGTTCCTAAGGATGCTGGGAAGGGCTTACTGAGACGACAGTAACAACAACCAGCTGCCAGTGGCTGGTGCACTCTTGGTGCAGAGTAGATGCCCCATGAGTACTGGTTTTCTCCCTCTTTGGCCTTCTGCTATACAGCCATCTCTTTTGGCCCCCCAGTCTCCTAGGCTCCACCTGTTGGAGCTTTGCCAACCCAGCCCCAGTGGCGCTTATTCTCTCAATCGTTGTCCTGACCCTGCCAGCTTGCCGAGATCAGAGGGTTGTTTCTCTCTGGTGTGCCAGAGTACGCTGGATTACTCATACAAAACCTGGGCACACCCACTGCTTTGCAGTATAGGAATCTATCTGCTTTGGAATTTGCTAGACCTATAACAAAGACAAGAAGCAGCAGATGTGTCCTAGCCTGGGACTCTGGCACCAGCAGGAAACCAGTTCTGCATCTGTGGGATGTGTGTGTGTGTGTGTGTGTGTGTGTGTGTGTGTCAGGGCTTGATCAAGAAGGTCTTGGCTTATCCTGAGTCCCCGGAAATTAACCATAGTTTGATGCTGAATTGAGTACAGTTGAATGCCCTGGAGGGGGCAGAAAATGCAGGCCGCCCTCTGAGAGGAGACCCCATTGCATTGTAGGTAGATGGAAATCCTGCCCACAGGGCCCTCTTGGGTGAGAACAGGAGGAAGGCCTGGCAGAGCTTCAACAGACAGAGCCTGATGGTGCAGGATGAGGGCCTGGGAATAAGGCCCCTGGGACAATGGAGGAAGAAGATAGTCCCTGTGGCTGGGTCTTGAATCTGACCTTCTCACCTTTCCTCCTGAATATTCTCTTGGTCTCCTGGTCTGGTCTGTTCCCAACTTAAGCCCAAGCCTTCCTGGGAGTCCCCTTCTCCTAGGAAGCTACGGTCACGACCTGCTCTCAGCATCGATGGATTTCTTCACCGTGTAGCATTTCTACACTGAACCTGAGACCTAACCCTGCTGTCCCTTCTGACTGCCTGGAGCAACTTGAGCTGAAATCATTCTCAGCATGCCCATGTCCCCTGCTGGCCCTAGGGGACATCGTGTAGCTCTTGTCCAAACCCTGGAAACCTATAGAAAAATCTCTGCCGCCTGTCCAGGTCCCTTCCCTGCAGGTCAAGGCCCCCACTGTGGACAGGCTCCTGCGATGATAGATCGCTGGCCCCAGCGCACATATTATTATGAAATGGGTTTATTATACTCTAAATCTCTCACTAATGTGCCGCTGTTTAATCCCTTTATCCAATTCCGAGTCTCTTAGGCCCAGCCATAGCTCTCTCTAGTCAGGATGAAAACGGAATAGTTTAGCGGATAATTTTTGACTTGGAGGAAGGGGGACCAGGGTAGAGTCTTTTTAGAAGGAGGGAGGCCAGAGGAAGCCAGGCAGCCCCGAAGGGCATGACTGCAGTTCTTGGACATGGTAAGATCTGGAACGCGGTGCCTTCCCTGGGTCTGAGTTCACCAATGGAGCTCGTCTGAGTTCACCAATGGAGCTCGCCTGACTATCTGTCTGTCTGGTTGTCTGTCCCACTTCCATCTTCTCCATCTCTTTTTCTTACGCCGGCTAGCAGCCCTTTTTCCTCTCTGTCCCCTGTACTTGTTGCTTGCTGGGCTCCTCTCTGGCCTCCCCGAAGCCGGTCTGTGATCAGGATGACGGCATCCAGTTCCCATGATCCTGAGTTCTCCCACCCGCTTCAGATTCTGCAAGGTTCCTTCCCCTGGACCCTCCATCTTCTCAAGTCTCCTCTTTACCCCAGCTCCGCTCACCAGCCACCTTCCTGCTCGGGCACCTTCTACTGCTGTACCTGCCGCCCTCTCGCTTCGGGCCCCAGCTCCTCCCATCTGCCCCGCTGCCTGGCCCAGCCGCCTCCAGCAAGTCTCCGCCTCTTCTGCGGCCTCGCTGTAGCTGACACCTCAGTTCTCCAGGCCTCCTCCTTCCTCTCCTCACTCTGAACCGGCCACCTCCCCGCTGGCCTCCTCTCCCTCCCAGAGTCTCTATCCCTGTCTCCCAGAGTCTCTCCCCAGCAGTCCCTCCCCGCTCTGACACACCAGCCGGTAAGGCAGCCAAGGCTTCCTGCTGTCAGCTGGGGAATAGATAAAGATAAATGATATTATGTTAAATTCCACTTAATGACAAATTTTTAATTTTCTGAACATGGTCATTTTCTGGCTAGTGAATCAAGTGGAGGGAGCTAATTACATGAAGATCTGAACAAAAATAACTCCTAATTTTCAAGGATAATGGAAGAGAAATGTTGGAGATTAATGGCACTATTTATCTTTTTTAAATTTCTATCTTTCTCTGTGATAGCCGTGCTCCCCAAGGAAAATATTCATAAAATGAAATTGAAGTCGTAACTTAATAGGTTATTAAAATTTTTGAGTGCATATCACTTTCCTTCCGCAGCACTGTAAATTTAAATTGAAGTTTGCGGCTCCCCGAGTCACCAGCGGAGGTTTTTTTATGATGGCACAATAGAGAGAAACATGCATCTTTGTCAGGAGGTATTTGCTAGTCTAATTTTATGGCAGGCCGGATTATCAGACGGGAATGGCAGCGCCGGGGGAAGCTGACAAGCCCGCAGCCGGCAGCCATGTGTTTCCATTAGCGCCCCGAGCCGTCCGGGGCTTCTCCGGACTCTCATTTTCCACTTCAGTCTTTTATCTTGATTTAAAGTGAGGGCGCCCAATATTCAGGGCCTGTCATTTTTCTCCCTCACACACTCTCACGGCTCTTCCTTGTGTCTCCCCTCCCACTTCCTCTGCTCCAGGGCCCTCTCCCTTTCATCTCCGCGTCTCTGGCCTGGGAACGGCACCTCCTCCAACCACCACAGCCCTATGGGCTCTACTCCGGGAGGAAGGAGCGAGAGGAGGCAGGGGCTGGTGGCTGCCCCTGGAGTAAGTTAGAAATCTGAGTGAAGCCTTGTCCCGATGGACTCATCAGACCAACTTTTGAGCAGGGGCTCGCCTGTGTACGTGGGAGCAGAGGTCCTCCAGGCTGGAGCCCATCAGCCTCCCTAATTGAGTGTTAATAGAGTTGCCAGGGGGAGGGGTCGCAGCTGTTGGCTCTGGGGATGCGAGGACAGGGAGAATTATCACCATCTCCCTCATGGTCCCTGTCTCTGTTCCTCGTCGGGTCTCTCTGCTCCCTGTCGCTGAGACTCAGAATCACAGAACCTAGAGGAAAGCCCGACTTGAGCCCAGCCAATGCTCTCAAACTTCCTAGGTGAGCAAACTGAAGTCCAGAGATGGAGTGCCTTGTCCCAGGAATGGAAGCTCATTAGTGGCTGAGAGAGAAGAAGCTGGACCACCAAGACATTTAGATGGATGCATTTTCATTCAGCTGCTCCGCCTCCCTCAGCGTCTTTCTGTTCTTGGGTGGGAGCCAACACCTCCATGTCCATCTCAGCCCCCATCCAACTCTACCCCTCTTGTGTAGGAGTTGCGGGCATGTTGTGGACACTTGCACTTTTCCAGGCCCAGATCTTGACCTTGACACCCTAAGCAAGGTCTTCTCTCTTCCACCTTGCACCTGTCCCCTTCACTTGGGTTCGCCACACCTGTCCCCTTGTCTCCACATTATACTCTTGCTTCTTTCAGCTAGTCACTTTACCCAGAAAGCTTAGCTCCCCAATGCCTCTCCGGAGTGCTTTGACTCTCTTTGGGGAACACTGAGTTCCACGCTATCTTCAAACCTCACAACCCCGTGTGGCACAGCTGTTTCTCTCCCCTGTACCACTCTATGCCCATGGACGGTCAGTTCCAGGCAGTCTGTGCCCTTCTACCTCTTCTTCTTGGTATTCACAGTAGAAATGCTACCACCTTTCCTTTTTAGCCACCTTTCACGAGTCACCTCAAGCCACCCTCTTGCCGGGCTCCACGAAGTCTTATTGATGTCCCTCTTCCCTGGTCCCCATTAGCCCTCACCCTCCAGGACAGCTAGCTCAGCATCTGTCACTGAACTTATTCCGGACCCAAGACCCTCTGTCCAGTTCACATACCTTATTCAAGCGGCCGCAGGTGTCCACCTGGGTTATGTGTCCCATTGTACATGTCCCTCACATACCAGTGGAGTCCCCTGGATAAGGAAGGCTCCTTTACAGGCCTTTCGTGTTGAAGACAATTTGAGACTTTTTTTTTTTTGTCAAGAAAGGGTTTCTCTGTAGATTTGGAGCCTGTCCTGGAAGTAGCTCTTGTAGACCAGGCTGGCCCCGAAGGCTGGCCCCAAAGTCACAGAGATCCACCTGCCTCTGCCTCCCGAGTGCTGGGATTAAAGGCGTGTGCCATCACAGCCCGAAGACAATTTGAGACTTTTAACTCCCTCATTTTATAGATACAGAAATGAAAGCTCAACTAGAAAGAGTGCCTGGAACTGAGTTGGGAAAACGGTTGAGGAAGTCATAGTTCAGTCCCCTTCCATCTCGCCATCCTGTTCCCAGCGGTCAGTCTGTCTTTATTATGCGGGGAAGTTAGCGACAAGACTTTCAAATGTAGAATGTCATGGCTCCTCTTTCAAAATGGTATCAGGGGTGACCAGAGAACCCTGTAGCCATAGGAGGGCCTTTCTATGGCAGCATTTACCTCCTTCCTCTCCTTTTCCTATGTCATGTTCTGTTCAGCCCCTGCTCCTGTCCCTGCATGCTCCCTGGCCTGGCTGTTTCCAAGGATTTCTCCGTCCCTTTCCTTCTTTCTGGCTCCCACCATTGTTGCAGGCGTGTTGCAGACATGTCACAAGCATGTTGCAGGCGTGTTATAAACACGGCCATTTCCACTTGGCTGCCTGTGCTGCACAGGTCAGGTGGTGAGTGGCCTGGGCTGCCCCCACGCCGTGTTTAGCAGGAGAGCTGAGCAGAGGCGGTGCCTGGCTCCCCAGCTACAGTCTCTCGTTAGAAAGAAATTAAAAGCCACTCAATTTTGGCTAATATCCCTCTGAAGGCCTTTAACTCCACCTGTGACTAACCCATTCATAATCGCTCCGTTTTAGTGGCTCAGGCTGATGTAGCCTCAATTAATTTGGGAGGAGAAATAAACGGCCGTTCCTCTTTGTCTCCCATCCTTTCCTCCCTTCCTGCTCTCCCCCACAGCCTCCCTGTAGCTCTGCCCCAAGCTCAGGTCTTCTTTCTTCCTCTAGTCTCACCTTTCTTTCTCATCTCAACTGTGTGGCTCGAGATGTCTGCCTCTTCAACCCTCTTTGTGTCTCAGAGCCTTAGTTTGTGTTCCTTCTGCAGAGTCTATTTCTGGTTCTCTCTCTCTGTCTCTCCGCGTCAGTTGTCTGGCCTCTGCCTCCTGTTTCCTTTGGTCCCTGACTTTCACCACTTTGACCACTTCTCAGTCATCTTGGGGCCTCCTGGTCCCACTGCTGTGCCCACAGGCCCTGCCCCTCTCTGCTTCTGATGCTGCTTTTTTGGCCTCGTCTCTCCCTGTCATTCCTGCTCTGTCCAGCTCTTTGTCTCAGCCCTCCTGAGCTTCCTCCTGTTTATTCCCCTTTGTGCAGCTTCCCTTCTCCCCTGTCCCCTGTGTTTGCTCTTTTCTTTATTCTGATTTTTTTTATTCTCAGTGTCTCTGCTTCTGCTCTATGTCCCTGAGTTTTTCTCTCATCTCTTCCCCTTTCTGTCCCAGAGATGACTCCCTCGCCCTTACAGATCAAACCTCTTTTCTTTTGGTGCCTCAGAGCCCCCTAGCCCATGAGTCCTTCTGTCTCCCCCACCCTTCTCGATTATTATTAATGATAAAAGCTCAAACATCACACCAGTAATTTCTGAGTGAGTTTTGCAATGAAACTGGGGCCTTCTCGGCCCCTCCCGAGTCCCACAAATTTTACTTTTGTAATTTCACGCCTTTGGTTATCGCCACGCTGCTCCGTCCCTCTCTGCCTCTCAGCTCCCCTCCCTCCCCCCCTCCCCCCCCCCGGAGAGAGCACTTAAACTTGTTTTCATTCCCTTATTCTTTATTTTTTTAATGTCCACTCTCTCCGGAGTCAGTAATGTTCTTCCTCTCTTTCCTCTCCCATTTTCTGTTAATTCTGCGCCATCTGCCTTAGCATCTGTTAAAAATAAAATTTCCCTCACACAATGAGAAGCCTCTCTGCTCCTCCCTTCCCCCCTGCAACCCCCCAGGTTTGGTGCTGGGGCGTCAGATGCCACTTCCTCTCTTGGGATCCTCCCCCTCCCCCCAGTCCCTAGTCTGGTTTTCAGAGCAGAGACACAGTGCTGGGCTAGCAAGCAGCAGAGAGGGAGGGGTCTGCCCAGGGGGCCTGGAGCTGGAGGGGGCGGCTGCAGAGGGAGCTAGAAATGGGGCGCGGGGGGGGGGGTTGCAGAGGATGGACCAGGCTCTACCTTCTTGCCTTTCAGGACCTGGCCAAGGCTAGTGTTTGGAGCAGTTGGGACAGACCACCTGTACAGGTAGGTAACAACAGGTGGGGCAGGAGCTTAAGGAGGTAGACCTGGTACGCTAAGAAAGGAGCCTGGGAGCCACTCTGTCTTTCTGGAGTGCTAGGGTCTGAGGCTGCGGGGGAGGGGGAAGAACATAAGTGATTTCGGGGAGATGGAAGGATACACCCAAATCCCACTGCTGACTGGCCCCAGCTTGGTCTGGCTATGATGACAGAGAAGGTGTCCTTAAGCCCGGCTGTCCAGGACCCACTGCACATGTCTGCTGGAGGATTATGTCCCAGCTGCCCTGGGCTCAGCTGGGCGAAGGTGTGGGGGTGGGGTGGGGGGGTGGGGGGAGCCTATGGTTTGCTTGCCCTGAAGACTTTGGGAGGCAGGAAGCTCTTGGGTAAAAGCCAGCTTCCCAGAGGGTCTGAAGCTGTCTGTGTACATGTGAGTGTGTGCCCATTGCTCTGTGTGGGTGTGCCCATGACATACATGTAATGTGAGTTGACTTTTGACTGTTTTCTTCTCTCTGCCATCTAGATCTGGTGACAGCCCTCAGGTGTGAGTGTTATGTGTTACAACAAGCATGTCTGTGCCTCTCCAGGAAATAGTGTGTGATAGTGTAGATGTTGAAATGACGTATCTCTGTGGATTTCTGTTGTTTTGCAAAACACCGTTCCGGTAAATGGTGTTTGGCAAAAACAAAACATCAGTCTTCGTGTGTGCAGTGTCTTCTATCTTACTATTTTGGAGCATCAGAGTGTTACACATTTCCTGTGCCTGTGTACGTGTGATTCCCTTCTGTGGCTGGGTGTGGTTTTCTCAGTGTGACCAATGGCAGATGGGCACAGGCGTGTGGATTGCATAACTTCTGAGCAAAATGACACCCTCCAGAATCTCCTTCCATAGGAGGGCGGTGCTGTGTGTTTGCCTCCCGTGACATCTGTGTGAGCACTGTAGACTTCCTTTGGCTCAGTACCTTTGGGTGCCTGAGGTGTGGTTGAACCAACCAGATGTGAGCTGAGCAAAGCTGGTGTTGGTGTCTGTTATCAACTGAGACCAGGTCTCATGGGAACCCAAGCAGCTCAGAACTGGGAGGGTGGAAAGACATAGACTTCAACACCAAACAGTCCTGGTGCAATTCCTACACCCGCCCAATCTAGTCAGTTACTGCCAGTATCTTAAACATTAAGTTTCCACTCCTGTCACACGGGGATGACCATAGCCACATAGGTCATTATGAGGATTAGGCACCAAAGGTCTCGGCTCACCTGGCATCTGATACAGCAATAGTCAACTGCTTGCCATAACCCATTCATGTCCTTAGTTCCTCACATGAACTCCTAGAGGATCCTAACTGTTTTAGAGCTGAAGAAACTGAGGCACAGAGTATAAATACCAAATAGACTAGATATCCAAGCAATACTAGTTAATTGGTAAGTAGATCTTTCCAAATTAATATTATTTGTGTGTGTGTGTGTGCGCGCATGCGCGTGTATACACGCCGTGTTCTGCCTTATGAATTTTCTTTCCCAGATCATCAACGCCCCCCCATCCCAACCAGCACCCCAGCAGAGTGGTCCCTCATGGGGTCTAGACAATAGAGAGGCGATGAGGAGGAGGCACTGTGGCCTCCTCCACGGCCAGCTACTGCCAGCCAGCCTTGATAGACACCAAAGACGCCTAATCTCTCTCTGGCCCGAGGGGAGCAGCAGCGTTTGTGAAACAGATTTTTACAAAATGTTTTGACCCTGCTCTCCCCCCCCCCCCCCCCCCCCCCCCCCCCCCCCCCCCCCCCCCCCCCCCCCCCCCCCCCCCCCCCCCCCCCCCCCCCCCCCCCCCCCCCCCCGCATCCCCGCCTGGCACCGTGTCACCTAATTAAATCAGCCTTCGCAGGCGACTCGGCTTCCTGCTAACTGTGCTCTGGGCCTGCTTCCGGAAGCCGCTCTCCCCACCCCCTAGCCACCACCCCGACTCGCAAGGACAGCACGTCTGGTGGGGGGGTGGTCTGTCTGCGGGGCACGGAGGTCCTCAGAGAAGTCCCCGCGGTCCTGAGGAAACTCAGGGAGACTGAGGCGCCGGGTTTGGCCCTCCGCTTGGCCGTTGCCCAAGGGACCACTTGAGTCCAGGTCTGATATGACCCAGGATCTCGGGGAGCGTATCCAAATAATTGTCTGCACCAGAAGGGGTACCGGGGTACGCGATTCGAAAATTCCCAGGTTTCTTTCCCCTTCCCTAGCTGCACTGCCCGCCCAAAGCGGCAGTTTCTTCTGGTTCCTTGCCTGGCTGAGAAGTAGGAAGGAGGTCGCTGTCTCTGTCCAGGGTGCTGAACGGTCTCCAACCCTATGGTGCCTCCAAATTTTGCCCATAATTGCAATGACTAAAAACATCACAGGCGCCTTTCACTGGCCGATTTCGTGAGCCATGCTCTGATCTAAACGCTTCCACGTTCAGTAACCCTAGAAAAGGAGATCTCCCCACTTTAAAGATGAGAAAACCGAGACAGAACGGTTAAAGAGCTCCAGGAGGGGAGGCTAAGAAAATTTTCACCTTATCCATATTGTCCACTTTTTTCTTTTACAATTTATTTAATTTCTTTTTGAGACAGGGTTTCTCTGTGTAGCTTTGGTACCTGTCGTGGAACTTGCTCTGTAGACCAGGCTGGCCTTGAACTCACAGAGATCTGCCTGCCTCTGCCTCCCTAGTGCTGAGCTGAGATTAAAGGCATGCACCACCACCGCCTGGGAAACTTAATTATTTTAAATTGTGTGTGTGTTTGCATGCATGGAAACACAAGTTTGGATCCCTAACTGCCCACATAAACAAAATAGAGCAAAAAACAAAAACAACAACAAAAAAAAAAAACAGAGCTTAGCGGCAGGTCTGAAATCCCAGCCCTGAGGAGGATTCTTGGAGCTTGCTAATCCAGCCAGACACTCAAGCCAATCAGTGAGAACCGGGTTCAGCAAAAGACCTTGTTCAAAAATTAAGATGAGAAAGTGATTGATGAAAACACCCAATGTCAATCTCTAGGTTTCGCACATGTGCACCCCTCCGACCCCCCACATGTACCACACATATGTATACACACGGGTAACACACACACAAAAGAAACACAAAGGGAGCTGTTTGGTGACTTGCTCAAACTTTAAGGACCCCTTTCTCAACATCCCCAGCAGACCACCACAGGCAGATGTCGGCACATCTACAGTGCAGCTTGTCCACAGGCCCGAGTGACTGGCTGCACAGGTTGGCATTGTGTCTGTGTGAGACTGCAAGCGGCAAGACTTCAGTAGCTAAAATATGTCGGTGTTTCTATCATGTGCATCACAGCACTTTAAACTCACAGCGACCCTGAGAAGGAGGGATTACTAGTCCAGGATTGCGAATGCAGGAACTGAGGCAGAGAAAGCAATTTGCCTGTGGCCTTACAGTTAGTGAGGGATGGAACCGAAGCCCAGGTATTTGGGCTCTGCTCCCTAACGTTCCTGCTAATTGACTAAGCCACAGTGGCCTTATTAGTGTGTGAAAGGCTTGTGCCTGAGTGAGACTTCATTTGATGGGTGGAAGAGAGGAACCACGAATGTGGTCACAGCAGTGGCCACTCTGCCTGTGGTGCAGGGGGAGAGTTGTAAGGAGCTGCAGAGAGGCAAGCGAGGGAGGCTGATTTGAAGTGAACCTATCAGTGGAGAGGGCATGACCCACGTAACATTTACTTGCTTTGAAGGATTTGTCTGATTATAAAATATAGCTAAATTTTATTTTGAAGTTAAAAATTTCCTCTCCAAGATAATAAAATCGATCATTTATCAAGTGCTTCTGTCTCTTTGCCTATAAGAAGCTATAGAAACTGTGATACACACTGTCTGGGACAGGGTAAGGATGCATTAGCGACCTTGGTTGTGGAAGAGCCTGGGCTTAGGGTTAAAAGAGTAGGGCACAATCTTACTCTCGCGATTTCCCAGCTGAACAACCTTGGGCCAGTGACTTACCTTACCTGGGCCTCACTTCCCTCTGCTGTGACAGGGAGCTAAGCAAACTTTAAAACACTGGAAAAATGTAAGGCATAGTGGCTCATACGCACGCCCAGTACTTAGGTGGCAGAGGCAAGAGGATCTCTGTAAGTCTGAGACCAGCCTGGTCTACATAGTGAACTTCAGGACAGTCAGAGCTGCACAAGAGAGACCCTGTCTCAAAACAAAACAAAACAAAACAAAAATACTGTAAAAAATTTTAAATGAGATGATAAAGAAAGTGTCTGGCCCAGGGCGTAGTAGGTGTCCAGAAATTTCTTTATTTTGATTGCTTCAGATACATTTCCTCTGGATCCTTTTGCTGTCCAAATGATTTGATGTTTCTTTTGTTTGTTTGGGTTTTGAGACAAGGTTTCTCTCTGTAGCAGCCCTGGCTGTCCTGGAACTAACTGTAGAGTAGGCTGGCCTCAAACTCACAGAGATCTGCCTGCCTCTGCTTCCTAAATGCTGGGGATAAAGCTCCCCCCCCCTCGCGCTCTCTCTCTCTCTCTCTCTCTCTCTCTCTCTCTCTCTCTCTCTCTCTCTCTCTGTCTTTCTCTGCCTTGTGTATTTAGGCGGCCAGAAGAGGGTATTGGATCCCTGGAGCTGGAGTTAAACGTGGTTGGAAGGGACCTGATGTGGGTGCTGGGAACTGAATTCTAGTTCTCTACAAAAGCAGAAAGTGCCTTTAACTGCTGAGCTGAGCCACCTCTCCAGCCCTATGATTTGATAGTCTAACCTTGGCTTTTTGTTGTTGTTTCAAAGTTACACCTGTTATCAGTTGCCCGAGTGCCTGCCCCCATCCCGATGAGCTACCTGCTTTATCTAAGTCTTTCTGAAAATCAGTGCAGGGCATCGGCACAGGGACTGAAAGGGACAATGGTTGGAAAAGACCTTGCTGTGGGAGGAAGCAACTGGGAGCAATGAGGTTGGACTTTGAATGTACAACTGCCCTGAACGTTTGTTCAGGTGTGTGGCTTCATGCGTGTCTTGTCAGAGTGTCAGTTATCCCCCCTTCACTGCGAAGGGGGAGTCTGAATGTACTATGGGGTCCTAAGACTCTCTGGGTAACTGTATGTGCTCATGAGACAGACAGAGGGTGGAGGTATGACCACAACTGAATTCTCCGCCTCTCAGAGGCCATGAGAGCGGTCTTGGATGCTGGAGTTGAAGACATGGAGGTGTGACTGTATCAACACAAAGGCAGCGACCTGGGGGAGATTTGTGACTGCATGAATGCATCCACGTGAGACCACACAGCGAACGGGAGGAGGTGGGTGTGTGCAAACATCAAACTCCATAAATTGTGAGTGTAAGGACATGAAGATTGTAACAATCAAAGTATGTGAAAACGAGTGAGTGCGTTGGAAGGGGCGTGCACGGGTTGTAGTATTATAGGTGAGTGTATGTGGGAAGGGGGAACAGGCATGAGGAACTGTGGCCTGGTGAATCGGAGAGGGGGGGGGGTTCTGTGAGGTAGGCCTCACAGTCAGGAAGGGCTCCTAGCCTCAGAGGCCCTGTAGAGGGACTTTGCGCAGCGCTGTGATCCGCCACAGTGGCTGCTTCTCAGCTGCAGTGGCAGAAGAGTCTTCTGAGGAAAGTCTGGATCTAATGTCCCCTCCTGTCTGCCTAATGGTCTAGGCCAGGAGACCCCAAGATAGTGGCAAGACTGACAATGGTGAACACCCTTGGCGCTGTGGGGGGCCACTGAAACAGACCGCATCCCCATGGTGAAGCGGCAGGGGAGGAGTTAGAGGGTGTGTGCCCTTCCCTGAGAACATCTGTGTAGGATTTCAGCTTGACCTTGAGGTGACATAGAGAACACAAGCTTAGGTATGACACACTTGTGTGCAAGGCTCCACGAGACCTGCAGAGTCACACACATACATAGAAACTAGCCTGAAGAACTCGCTTCTGTTGCTGCCTTTTTGTCTTTCATGGAAATGAAGTGTAAAAGGCAACCCTCATTGCATGGGCTGATGAGAGTACACAGTGCTATAAAACACTCTTCAAGACAGCTTGATGATTTGTGCCCAGATGTAAAATGTATATTTTCTTTAAATATCATAATTTCATTTCTAAGAATTTATCCCAAGGAGATAATTGTGCGAAAGCAAAAACAACCGTCCACATGTACACTCATCTTGTGGTATTTAACAGTGGAAAGCTGGAAGCAACCTAATGTGTCTGGCTAAGCAGGTGGAATGGTGACCGAGAACACAGCCATTACAATGCTCACAGCGCTCTGTCCTGGTGGGCGAAGAGTGGTTTCTGATATGCTGCTGAGTAAATGGTTGAATGGAACAGAGCAGAGAGCTTGACTCCTTTTCCGTCTCATGCTTTTGTATTTATATATTTTTAAAGGCAGGGAGAAGCCAGGCGTGGTGGCTCTTACCTCTAGTCTCATTAGACTTGGGAGGCAGAAGCAGAAGGATCACAACTTCAACGCCAGACTTGACCATACAGCTGGGCCTCATGAGACTTCATCTCTAAATAAATAAATAAACAAACAAATAAGTCCAGAAAGCGTTATCTGGCAGTATACTCATTCAAATGACAGCAGTGACGAGGTGACTCTAGTGGTCTTTACTTCTGATGGTGACCATTGACTTTTGCTATTGTTGTTTTTCTTTGCTTTTTTTTTTTTTTTTTTTTTTTTTACAGTGAACAAATATGCATCTCCTTTAAAGATGGTAGGAAGAAAGATGCTTGGCGTGGGGCGGGGCACTACTTAGAGACTATTTAAGACTAAACCTCACATGGAGGTGTTGAGAATGACAGTGTATTCAATAGTGACGTCCTAAACCGGACACTTCTATAGGTGATGTTGTGTAACCCCTCCTCCTTCCCCCCACCCAGTGCTCCTTGCACCATCTATGTTCTCTATTCCTCTCTCTCTCTCTCTCTCTCTCTCTCTCTCTCTCTCTCTCTTCTTTTTTTTTCCCGTTTTTCCCCCCACAGGAAGATGTGAATTGCCTGGAGAAACTCTGGGCTTCAAACCAAGAAAAAGGAGACACATCTATCGAGTGCTAAGTCAGCTTAGAGCCCCTTCACCTCTTGGGACACACACACACACACACACACACACACACACACACACACTGACCTAGGACTCCCTCTGCTGTTGGTGCCCTGCCCCTTAACAAGAGTTCCCAGCTCGTGTCTAGCAGGAATAATGTTTTGCTTTTCAACGTGATCATCCTGAAAGCATTTCCTCTCGGGATGAACTCCTTAGAACCTCAGGGCCCAGGATGACTCTGACAGCTAAGGACTGTACCGCTCCTCATAGCAGTTCTTCTAAGGGAGCCTTAGCTTTTGTTCCATGCTCCCTGGACACTGGAGGGACAGGCTCTCCTGGGTGGGACTCTTCTGCTTCCGTCGGTTCTAACAATTGGTTTTACAAGAAGGAGCTGAAGAAGAAGAAAGAGGAAGAGTAAGGTGAAGGAAGAGGAAGAAGAAAAAAGAGGAAGAGGAGGAGGAAGAAAAAGAAGAAAGAAAGAGGGAAAAGGGGAACAAAGAAAGGAAGACAATAAAGCTCAAATCTGCCTTATATCAGTCTTCCATTCCTACAAAAGATCCACTTCGAGGAGGGCAGTAGCTCTAGTCTAAATGATTGTGTCTCCTTAAATCCAGATGTTGGAACCCTTGTCTCTAAAGGTGATGGTGCGAAAAGGTGGCGATTAGGTCACAAAGGCAGAGCCCTCCTGAGGTGCACACATAAAACAGGCTCCAAGATCTGCTAGCCCTTCCTCCCAGGTGCAGTGTTTATCTATGAGGAAGCAGGGCCTCCCCAGACCTCCCTCCACTACCTTGATTTCAGCTTGATTTCAGACGTCTCAGTCTCCAGAATTGTAAAGAATACATCTCTATTGTGAAGATCCAGTCTACGGCATTTTGTTCCGGTTACCCCACTAGACAGAAGCAGCAGTGGGAAGCATAGGAATCTACATCAATAGCCCCAGGGCCAGAGCCGTCAGGTCCAGCAACACAAAGAAATGGTGAGACTATCCAGCCACCACCAAAGCCATGGCCTCAGCAGTTCCCACTGTGGGTATGGAGCAAAACAAATTCTAGAAATACTGGGATTCTATACGTCCAGTATAGTGAGGATGACATAAGAGGTCAAAGTCTACTCATATCAGGCTGGACACCCAGGGAGATGGTGATCCATACTCAAACCAAAACGGTTCCTTATTTTTATAAAGTACTGTATGGAGGAGGGTTGGTTCATTTATCTCACCCAATTTGGTCTTTATAAAATGCCATAGCTTGGGGGCTGGAGAGATGGCTCAGTGGTTAAGAGCATTGCCTACTCTTCCAAAGGTCCTGAGTTCTATTCCCAGCAACCACATGGTGGCTCACAACCATCTGTAATGAGGTCTGGTGCCCCCTTCTGGCCTGCAGGCAGACACACAGACAGAACACTGTATACATAATAAATAAATAAATATTAATAAAATAAAATGCCATAGCTGTTGATCAAGCTTGGGTCTCCATCTTTTGGATGTCTAATGGACACAATGTGTCCTGACATCTGGCACCCCCTCAACCTCCACTCACCACCTCACCCACCTCCCTGAAATACCACACTCCCAAGCTGTGAGCTTTCTCTCTCACCTCTGTTCTTTGGCCTTCGTCTCTTTTAAGACACTAGATCGCCATTGTCCTGTGGATTGAGTTCCAAAGCCCAGAAATATAATTTACATGATTCACAATCTTAATACATTTAAAGATTATTTATTTATTTTTGAGACGGGATTTCACTGTGTGTTGTGTAAGTATGTCAGACAGGACATCACTACTACACAGGAAAAGGTGGCCTACTCCTCCTTCTATCCCAAATGGTCCTTTTGCCCACTTAGCCCATTCCTGTCATTTGAGTCTTGGGAACTTGTTTTCCTAGTTCTTTGATTAAGATTGATTCCACATAAGACAGTCTGGAATACTATGTTCTACGCCAGGCTACCAGGCAGAGGTTTATTTACCCCAAGTGTGTTTAATAGTAGGCGTGGAAAAGATGGACTCCAAACTCAACAGAACTGAGATTGCCATCTGTCTCTGAAGCTTCAGTACCCCTCCTGGTGGCCTTTGGGTCAGGTGTCCCCCATGACCACGCCTAACATTAAAAACACCTACTGATAACGATACTTTTTTTTTTTTTTTTTTTTTTTTTGATAACGATACTTTTAAAGCCTGGCGTAGTGGCACACACCTTTAATCCCAGCACTTGGGAAGCAGAGGCAGGTAGGTCTCTGAGTTTAAGGCTAGCCTGGTCTATATAGCAAGTTCCAAGTTCCAGGACTACGTGTAGCCAGGGCTGCATAGTGAGACCTGTCTCAGAACAGAGAAAAATAATACTGGGCGCTTGTATTGCACGCAATGGGTTCTCAGGTCACGTTTACACAGACTTATTGCTTTAGTTAACTCGTAGCGTGTGAAATATGTGTGGCACATATTATTCCCACATCCCAGGTAGGCCACTGAGGCCCAGTTTACAGAACTAGCCAGATTCTCAGCCTTTCAAGTCATTGCATAGACTTGGGGCCAGGCACATGAGGGTGTGTAATCTTCGCACAGATGAACGGTTTGTTTGTTTGGGGGCGGGGGGAGGGTACTGATAGAGACCCTACAAAAAGAGACGCCCACCTGTCCCAAGCCTTAGCTAAAGCCCCACAATTAGATCTTTTCCTGTGACCCCATGGTACCCATCTTGGCTGCCCAGTACAGCCCCAGGCTACCGAAGGCAGCAAGGGATGGGGCCTGACTGTAACGTTCAGGGGTCAGTGGACTGGACCCCGATGACGAGTGCGAGAAGGCTCAGGGGCCGCCCTCATCGCAGGGCGGCGCTCACGAGGCCACCCAGCCACCCACCCCTCCAGGCTGATAGACTGAGGCTCGGGCGCCCGCGACCGCCCCCTGGTGGACATCGCTGGGCGCGGCGTGGAGCCGCACCCCGTCTGGGTGCTTCCCCTGCGGACCCAGTGGAGGCTCCGGCGCAGGCGCGGTGTCTCTCCCGAGGCTCGCCCCCCCTTTCCCCCCAACCCCCGCTCCCCCGCTCGCTCCACTTTGGGGATAATTTAACATGTTTCACACTAACTTTCCCGTAATGGCCGCGGAGCCTTTAGAAATGCAGCCTCCCACTTTATCGGCGGCCGCGCTAATGGTTATCTCGCAGCCGTGCCCCTGGCGATCCTGTCAGGAGTAAATAGAAGCTGACACAGTCATTTGCTTAAATCTTCTCCACACTTTTGCCGCATTTCCCTCCAGAGGATACCCCTGAAACAACAATTATTTGAAATGTCACGCGTTTCTGCCCCTGGGCTACCAACAAATGAACATTAAATCTATTAACAGAAAAAAAAATTAAATGTTTACTTTTCCAAGAAGGTGTGAGAGGCCGGAGTTAAGGAGGGGCCGAAGGACAGGGATGGAACCGGGGATTCAGGCAGAGAATGGAAGAGGAGTACCACAGACAGACAGACAGACGGGTGGGCAACAGACAGGCCTACAGAAACAAGTGGAGAGCGAATCAGATGAAACACAGAAACCAGGACCAAATCATGACAGATGTAGAGAGGCGGAGAGCCAAGTAAGAGACAAGCGCAAATCACAAAAGGAGAAATGAAAGAAGACAGAAACCCTTCTCCACTCATCAATGTCACCCCTCCTGCCGTCCGAAAAAGCAAAAGTCCAAAAGGAAGCCATGGACCTTTCCCAGAAAGAGCATCCTCGGCCAGGAGCACCTCCTCCCTGAGGACTCAGCCACCCTTGCTGTCCTCTGAACCCCGGGCGTGAGCGTTGCTAGATCAGCCTACCTGGAGATGGGAGATCCCTGATGGACAGTCAGCAGTGCTAGGGTGTTGGCACAAAGCTGAGTCCCTTGTGTTCCCTTTCGGAGCTCCTTGCTGTGACTCAGTTTCCCCTTCTGGACAGTGGAAGCTCGGCCCTGACCTTTACTCTGCAGGCCACCTAAGTGATAGACTGAAGTGTCCGAGGGAGGCGCAATGGCCCAATTGTCCTCTTGGAGACAGCCTGTGTAACCATTGGGAGATGTCTCTCCAGGTTGTTCAGAAGGATTTGGAGTGTGTGTGGTCACACATTTTAGTGTTTCAGGAAGGTGTCTTGCTGTTTGGGAAGTCTGGGCAACAGGGCCCCTCCTGTGCAGACCGGATGTGGTGGAGGAGCATTCTTGTCTCCACACCTTAATCCAGGATCAGAATTTAGTGAGGCATGCCTGAGGGAGCTGAAGGACTGGCAGTAGAGGGTGGTGGTGGTCAGGGTGAGCTCAGGAAGAGACTGATAGAGGGGTCAATGGGCGGTCAAAAAGAGGGTCCCACTCTCTCCCCTTGCCTGTCCTGGTCCCTCATGGAACAATTTTCTTTGGCATTCTCAGTTAAAATAAGTAGGTCAGGTTTCACAGGGTGGGGGTGGATGGGGTTCTAGGCCAACTCAGCAAGGTGTCAGGCAGGCTTAGGTGTGGTCAGTGCCTCTGCCAGGCTGTCTTTATTCAGGTGTGTCTCAGCTGGGGCTCCATCCAAGAGCCTTCATCAGTGTGTAAGCTGGATGCGAACACTCATTCTACACACGCCTGTCCAAGCCAGTAACTCACACGGTGGACACGGCAGCAAAGCCACAACGTTGCTCTCACATGCTTGCTTCAAACTCAGATTTTTATCCTTACACGAACCCACCCATGCTCTGAACACTTCAGACACACTTATGCATGCCCAGGGGTGCATCTTACATACTCAAACCTTGCACACTCGCACACACATCCGCGATGACTTTTGGCCCCTAGCCCTCACCCTGACAGTGCCTACCCCCTAGTCCTCCCACTGACACCGAAGAAATGGCAAAAGGGAGTGTCTGTCTGTCTGTCTGTCTGTCTGAACCACCTAGGCTGTGTCCCTGTCTGGATGTAAACTTATATGTGTACGGTTTGTGTGTGTGTCTGACAAAGAAAATATGCTTGTACTTTTGTGCCTTTGACTGTGGAAATGTTGCCATATCCAAGAAGACTCTGTGTGTGTATGTGTGTGTGTGTTGACAGTTGTGTGCCAGTGTGGTTTTGTGTGACTGAGAGTGTGTGGTGGGGGTGTGGGGGGGTGAGTGCTATTTAAATAAAAAAGAAAGGAAGTGAATCAGGGTCGTTTCCATTTTAATTGTAAAACAGATAAGCACTAAACACTTTGAAAAAGTAAATGACTTGAGAATAATTACTCTCTATTACCCAGCGTCCCAGGGGGGCAGTTGGAGGAGCCCAGATGGCTACAAAAATGGGATTTAGCAGAAAATTGAAGACATTATTCACCGTAACACATTATCAATTACCTTCATATCAATTACAATAACCTTACATTAGCGAGGGGCCCCGAGACCCTCAAGCCCCGAGACTGGAATCACTGCAGCCCCGTGGGGGAGGGGTGGGAGGAGAGTAAGAGGATGGGAGGGGATTTGGGAGGGTCCGGCTTCCTTTCTCTCCTGGAAAGGCTGCCAGCTCAAGCCTCGCATCCCATTCTGAATCTCCACTCCCTGAATCGCTCCCTATTCCACAGCCCCTGGTTGGGTCTCAAGAGAAAGAGGACGCATTAGACCTGGCAGTGAAGACCTGAGGAGCTGAGAGACAAACACCAGGAAGGGATGGAGACCATGAGGGGTGGGCATGGAGGTAGGGTTGGTGTTGGAAGTGCAAGGAGAGCCCCAAGGGCACCGGAAACCCGGGGAGCTGGGAAGACCCAAAATTGAGAGGCTAATGGAGCCAGTGTGCTCAGAAGTCACCTAGAAAGTCCAGTTCCATCTGTGATCCAGTGGTCCTCTGTATCTCTCCCCTTCAAAGCTCCAAGGCTGGCCTAACCTTCCTCTCTCTCACTGGCCTTTCCCTATCTCTCTCAGTCCCCTGCCTACTTGAGCTTCTGTATGATTCTCAAATTCTTCCAGATGCTGTGAAGTACAGGGGCACTCGCGGGAACCAGGAAAGGAAGTGAGGCATGGTGGCTCATATCTGTAACGTCATCATTGACATGAGTTCAGCAGTGACATGACATGGGCTAGAATGAGACCATGCCTCACAACAAATGCATACATACATACATACATACATGAATATGTAAGTCTAGAATGAGATCCTGCCTCATGATAGATAGATAGATAGATAATAGATAAATGCATGAAAAATGTGAACTGGATCAGTACTTTTAAAAGGCATTAACTGCTTGTGAAGATGGCACAATCTGGTTATTTGGTTTGAATAAAGTATTGTGCCCATTTTGTTTTATCTTTCTGTACTGATCATAGCCAAAAGTTACATTTTACTTATTTATATTTACTATTATTACTGTTATTGCTACTATTACTACTTTTGCCTTTTCGAGACAGGGTTTCTCTGTGTAACAGTCATAGTTGGCCTGGAGCTAGCTCTGTAGACCAGGCTGGCCTTGAACTCAGAGATCTACCTGCCTCTGCCTCCTGAGTGCTGGGGCTAAAGGTGTACACCACCACCACCCAGTTCAAAAGTTACATTTTAAATTGTCTTGTGGCCACCATTATATTTTTCTTGTCCTTGATGGGCTAAGGCACCTGAAAGAAGAAGGCTAGGGTGGAGAAAATTACAGGCATCTCCACTGTCATTCTCCTCCTTGGGGAGTCCTTCCTTTCCTGTTTCAGAGCCTCGGGTTTTCCAAAGAGCAACCTTTCTGTGGTAGAGTGAGGCAGGAATGAGGGGATCCTTCTGCTTCCCTTTTCTCCCCTAAAATCCAGTGCCAAGGGTCAGCCATCCAGAAGAGAGAGCACAGCCATGGAAACCTAAGAAAAGTCACAGGTTCCCAAATCCAGTCCATCCCCAGTCTCATAGCTGCCCCCAGCACATATGCACACATATTATCCGTCCTTGTGTAGCTTTTATACATGTCTGCTTTCCGCTTTGTTCTACAAAATACTCACCTACAGCACTCTCTTTTATAACACTCATACACATGTGCACACACACACATGCGCACACACACTCATACCCTGGTGTGCACACATTCACATACACGTCTCCCTCCTTTACCTAGTCTTGCATTCGTGTGTACACCCCAGTTTCTGCTCTCTGATATTACGGCAGCACACATCCGCTGCCACTCCGTGCAGACACACGCTTTCCATTCCACACACAGAACAGGCCGAGGAGGGCAGGCCTGAGCAAAATTGTCAACTTGATTCATGGTGTGTGGTATGTGTCCAGGGGAGTGAGAGCTAACACTACCCCCTCCCCTAGGCTGGGCCCAGAGCACTAATTGCCGGTAATGAGCTAAAGGAGCTCAGAGCTGGCCCCGGGCAGCGGATGAAGATGTTCCCAGGGACCAGCCAGATCTGTCCTGCTGTTTTGTTGATAGAAAATCTTTCTCCCCCGGTGCCCCTCTCAGTCTCTGTCTCCCCTCCCGTGGCTTCTGCAGCCTCTGAGGAGTCCAGCCTTTCTCCATCCCTGTCTCACCCATCAGCCTCTCTGCCTCCCTGGCTCCTTTTCTGTCCATCCTGCCTCCTCTCTACTCTTAAATGGCTGCCCATCAGGGTGTCCACTGTGACACAGGAGGTGGGAGCTCAGAGTCTCCTGCGGTGGCTCTGGGCTTAGTGGGGAAAGCTGTAAGGAGCCGGTTGTAACTGGGTCTAAAGAGAACCTTTCTCCCATGATCTGCTCAATGATGATGCTGGACAGCACCCAGCTCTTCCTGTCCGGGCCTATGCACTTTTTAGAGGGCCTTGGAAAAGACTGCCCAACAGAAGAGAAGTTGCCTAGGATACCCCCACGAGTCCTCTTCCTCAAATTGTTATTATAGTTACTCATAAATTATTGATACAAGCATTCACTAGTATTAATTATTGTAGCTACCACGGGTCAAGCACCTATAAAATGCCAGTCACTTTGCATTCTCTCTTGTCTCCTGTTGTCTTCATAGAGCCCTTCAAAGCAGACGTTATTACCCATGTTTTATAGATGAGCAAACTGAGACAGGGAGAGGCTAAACCGGTGCCTATGAAAGCCATAGAGCTAGGATTTAACCCAGTCTGGCTCTAATACCCATGTTGTTTTCAGCAAACATTCATTCATGGATGTGAGAGTCTACGGTATTGTAAGACCCAAAGAGTTAGATAAGGGACCCCCTTTTTAAACTTAAAGAAATTTAGGGGAGTAAGAGCTAGCATGCCAGTTTAGCATGAAGGGAAAAACCATCACAAAAGACTCCTCTGCCATGCCAAGTGGCTGAAGTGTCAGGCACACAGACTACACAGCACCCATGTGTGTGGGGGGGGGCAAGCGTAGTCATGTATAGGTGAGTCTACGTGGGAGCACTCAGGGCAAGCATAGTCATGTATAGGTGAGTCTAGGTAGGAGCACTTGGGGCAAGCATAGTCATGTATAGGTGAGTCCATGTGGGAGCACTCAGGGCAAGCATAGTCATGTATAGGTGAGTCCACATGAGAGCACTCGGGGCAAGCATAGTCATGTATAGGTGAGTCCACATGGGAGCACTCGGGGCAAGCATAGTCATGTATAGGTGAGTCTATGTGGGAGCACTCGGAGCCTGCAGCTAGAGAGCTTTGGGGGAAGTGGGAGTCACAACTGCCTGGCACGCCAACATGACTGTCTGTGGGATGACTGTTTCCAGGGATTCTCTCACTCCCATTTGCCCACTGCAGTCCTTCAGCAAGGACTGGGCCAGGCCAGAAAGCTGATGGGAGCCGAATGGGGGCCCTGTATGCGCTCACCAATTCCCTTTCTCCACTTCCACACTTACATTTGGAGCATGGCTGGGCAGAAGAAAGCGAAGGAAGGAAGAAGGAAAGGAAATAGAAGGACAGGGACAGGATGGGGTGGCAACCAGAGCCCTGGAAGCTGTTTATGATGCAAAGATGTGGAAAAGCCTTGCATTGCCTCCCTGGAGAAAGGAGCCTAAAACTGAAGTCTAATTATAACGAATGCTTGTTAATGAGTTGTCTAAACATAATAGATGGAAAGAATTAAACACCCAGAAGAAACAGGGTTTCATTAACACACAATAAAGAAACCACAAGTGAGGTCAACAGCGCCCTCCCCTGTTGGGCAAGACAACCTCTTTCCTCTGTATGGGCCCGGCAGGTGGCAGAAAGCCCAGGCCCCCAAACCGGGAAGATTGCAATTTTCAGGGGACCCTGAGCATTGCAGGCAATGTTTGCAAGACTGGGAACCGCCTGGGCCCATGCCTCCTTTAGTCTGTCTCTGTATTGGTGATACTGTAAGCTGTACATCTGTAGACCAGAAGGGTTTGGTTATAGTACCAGTGAGAGTGGACACTGGTGGCATGCGGAATCTCAGATTCTAGTTGAGAAGCAACATCTGGGGTTTAGGGTTGCTGCAGCAACCAGCCTTCTGCTCATATACCTTGGATTTGTAGGAGGGAAAATGGCTGGGAGAGGACATAGACACTTGTAAACACACATGTAAAAATCAGTAGGTCATGAATCAACCACAGTCACTGGAACTCAAGGCAGAAGGACATCAAAGATCATTTAGGGCACAGGATATCACCTAATGCCCGGAAACAGGAGGCAACGAGTCTGAAGTTGCTCAGTTCCAAGCCACACCTGCCCATCTTACTTCAAGATACTCTCTTTTTCAGAAGTCTTTCCACATCTTTGGCTTGCAGAAAGGCCCCCACACACTCTAAGACAATATTCAAGTGGACACATACTACACCTCAGCAACACAGGCCTCAGACTCTTCTGGGTAAGGCAGAAATATTTAGGGGTTCGCATCGAGCTAACAACAGCCATGTTTGCACAGGGAGAGGCCCCACGTGGCCCCAGAATGGCACAATGTGCAGGAGCTCACAGAGCAAGGGCCGTTTCAGACTGGAGTGGGAGAACTGTAGAGAATCGGGCTTTGACTGACAGGTTAATGAAGCGCTTTATACCGGTGGTGTAACTGCAGAGGCAAGATGGGAGCAGGCTCTCTCACATCAACACCACACAGGCATACACACTATACACCCCACCACACAGGGGACACCCAACAGGGCCGAAGCCAGGGCAGCCAACCTCCTGCATCCAGAGGCTGCCCTCTTGGCTCTGCCACCCTTCCTTCCTGGGACCTTGTGGTTGAAGGGATGATACAGTATCAGTGGGACTGATTTAGTTTAGGCCATGGATGGATGGAAAGTAGGCAGACCAAGGGCACTGGGGTCCTTTGTGATCTTAGTCAGTGTGTACCACCTACAGCTGGACTAAAGACAGGCTCAATTGCTAGTCTAAGCCCCAACATCCAGGTAGGCTTTTGGTGCATATGGGACTTAGATTCTGGGTGGATGTGAGAGACAACATCTACTTACCTTGCTTAGCCCTGTTCCAGACCTGGCAGCCTACCTTCTCCCAACCTTCGCCCTTCTTTTGACCCCGCCCCTTTGGAGCCAACACTGATTGGCTGCCATGCAGGCAGTGCGGGCCAACCAGCCCCCGCAGCGCCAAGAAAAGTTAATTTGGAGTTCTGGTCTCCTCCCAGGATGCATTTGGGCGGCCGCCCGTAATGAGATGCATAATTGCGGAGGCCTGCCAACAAAAGCAGGCTGGATTTAATTGAGTCAACGCATGGCCATTAATAATCCGACGGCAGTCCTCCCCACCCACCCTACCCCTACCCCCATCATCTAATGTTTTTGCTGCCCCCAATTTACTGGGCTCCCATCCCAGTGTGGGATGCAGAGCTGACCATTTCCCAGTCTGCCCCAGTGTACAGAAAAACCAGACTTCCCTAGAATGTCATATTAAATCTGCCCATCTCTCCATCACTGTTATCAATATACCTTGGTAGGTACCTGTATCCAACCAACCTCTTTGTCCAACTGTGACTACACTCACATGTCCTAAGCCACTCCCGTGTGTCAGGCTCTGGGTTTGGACCTGGGAACACAACAGTCAATACAGACACCCTCAGTGTCTTGAAACCCAGAGTTTGTCAGTGTCACTTCTCACTGGTACTCTCATGGCCATGATGTTCCTGACTGTCACCTCAAATACCAACAGGTGCACCCACGCTCCTCGTACATCCACACCCCCACGACCCCTCGTCATCCCTCTTCTGCACTTGCTGGTTGCCTCCTCATGTCCTCTATCTGTCCCTTTATGCCTCATTCCGATGCCTGTCCACTGCATACCTGTCCCCACACCTATCCTCCATGAATGTCCCCAAGGCCCATCCTGTCCATCCTGCTCACCCTCCCCTACCCTTAGTCTCTCGGGACAAGTTTCTGGTGATCCTATTGTGTCTGCTTCTCTGCAGCCCTTTCCCTGCCCCCTCTTTGAACCTCTCTCTACCAGCCTGCCAACATCAGACACACACACACACACACACACACACACACACCACCGCTTGAGTCCCCTTCCTAGAACTGATCCTGCACCTGCAAATGCCTCCCAGGGCTGCTGAGGTTGATTCTGCGATGAACCATGTACTGAGTTTAGTGAGAGCCTGACAAACCCTGATGCTGTTTGTTGACTTCGGCTGAGTGGAAATACATGGGTTCTCCACATACACCAAGCTCTGGACTGCTCAATCACCCAAGTGATGCCTCAGGATGACCAGTTTTCTGGACCAGCTTGGACTTGCATTTGCTTGTTTGTTGGGCAAGGTCTTACTCTGCAGCCCAGGCTGGTCCCACAGCCACCCTCCTGCCTCAGCCTCCAGACTGCTGGGATTACAGGTGCGGGCCACCATGCCTGCCTTCCCATTTGTCCCACGGACACCTGTTTGCTTACCTTTCCCTCAGAAAGTAGAGTGACCTGGAATCCGCTAACGTGAGCATAAAGCCTAAGAGGAGGGAATGGAAGCACAGGCAAGGCCCTGGGAGGTGGTACAACAGCATGGTTGGGGGGAGTGGGAGGGGGTACAATGAGGGGGCACTGGGCAACGAAGTTTCTTGTGAAATGACAAGAATGCTCCCCTTCCCACCTACTGGGGTTCTTCTGTAGAGTTTTGGGGGAAACAAGAAAGAACTCCCACGTTTGGGTAAAGGAGTTGGCAGAGAGGACCTCAAACCCTGTGCATAACCGGCACTCATTACCTATCTTCTGTGTTTGGGAGGGGGAGGCATCTGGGTACCTTCACTAAGCTAAGGAAAACGCCCTCCTCCCAGCCCCTGAGCCTTTCCTTCCAAACTGGGATGGGCCCAGTGGGCTTCCGGGAGGAGGTGCTGGGGCTGAGCTCTCTGAGCTACACAGGCGGGCGCACGTGGGCTCGCGACTCCTCGGAGAATCCCCGTCACCGCCGAAATCGCCGAAATTGGCTGCAACTAGTAAAGATGCCAGGAATTTGCACCTTGCTCTGTGACCTAAAGCAAAAATGACATGAACATTGACAAATTTGACAAGGAAATTTGTGCAAAAAACAACTTCTATTTGGCTAGCCAAGCAGCAAATATGCCGGATGATACGCTTTATTAAGCAATCCATTTCTCAGCAATAGCGGCGCCATCTGCAAAGGTTACCGCGCATCAGGCTCGGCACAGAATTTCATCTGCGTCTGCAGTCGGGGCCGCACGCGGACACATTTTTCATGTACATGCGATTCCGGATGCAAATAGAATCCGTGATGAAGGAGGTGACCTTCCGGGCCGAGCTGCGCGCGCGCGTTAAAGTCACACGCGGGCTCGCTGGGAGCGGGCGGGGTAGGGAGCTGGAATCGTGCGTGGAGCGAGAACCAGGAAGTGGGGGTCGTTGAGGATGAATCACACAACTTTGGATCTTTTGGTCTGAAAAAGGCTGCTGGTGCGCATTGGCAGCATTCTCCCACTTCACTGATGTGGAAACTGAGGCCCTGAATCAGGTGTTGACCAAAGCCACAAAAATGGCCGTAATTGGGGATTGGAGCAAGGCCCCTGTATCTTGACCTCCTATGCTAGTATAGAGAGAGGGTTCAGAGACCCTAGGTTTCTGCTAATTGAGTAACCTTGATCAAATTAAAGCTGGCCTCAGTGTTCTGTTCTGTGCCACGAAGGTGCGCTAGTGTGGACATCACAACCTTGTTATGAGGACTGCAGAGTGCAAGCTCTTTCCAAATATTTGTTAATTGAGTCCATTTCTTCCTTGTCCTTTCTGGGCTGTGGCAGGCAAATGGATGCAGGTTAGGAGGAAAGGGTGGAGGGTGGACTAGCACCCACAACTGAGGGGGGCAGATGCTCAATCTGTCTCGAAGGGAGGTCCCCTGCTCTTTCAGCTCCTTCCTTCATCCCCTCTTTCTATCGCCCTATTTCCCAGCCCATCCTTTGCATGCAAAGAAATGAGTTGTGCCTTCATTTCCCACTCCCAGTCTTGATCAGTTATTCCTGTCTACTCCAGTTAGACATGTGATCCACTGAGACTGAAGAGTCTGTCTGTCTGTCTGTCTGTCTGTCTGTCTGTCTTTCTTTCATGGTCTGCCATATGTCTGCTCAGCCACTCTTCCTCTTGACTCTGCATTCAGGTTTGGGTCACTCAGGGTGATTTTACTGATATTTTTTCTGATGAAGCCCCCTCCCTGGCTCCTACTTGAGGGTTTTACCCTACACATCCTTAGTGACTTGGTTTTTGTTTTGAGACAGTTTTCTCACTATGAGGCCCTGGCTGTTTTGGAACTGACTCTGTAGACTAGGCTGCCCTAGAACTGGCTATGTAGACAAGGCTGGCCTTGAGCTCACAAAGACCCCCACCTACCTTTGTCTCCTGAGTGCTAAAAAGATGTGCACCCCATGACACTTTCTGACCCCCTTCCCACAATTCCCCCAGAACAGTTTGCAGCTGGTACCTGCAGAACTTACTGAGTTTTTTTTGTTTTTCCTTTTCATGGTTTCAGCCACCGTGAAGCCTGTGTCTATAGGTCTCCCACCCCTCTGGAGGGTTTAAGCATCAGCCTCCACAGCCGGTCTTTGCCAGTAGACAGGGTTCCCAAGGTCTCTCACTCCTATCTCTATCCCCCTCTACCCAGTTCTGGAACCCATAGTAACCTTCAGGCTTCCTATCATGGAGAGGTCTGAAGGGTGACAAACTTGGTCTCAAAGATAGATTCCCAAGGGTAACCCTGAGCTCAACTTAAACTCTGACCCCCGATTTTTCCACCTGTACAATGGGGA
>NW_026067893.1:15133439-15208501 GCF_014885135.2 Alexandromys fortis
TGGGCAGTGGAAGGAATGTGGACATTTGGGCAGTGGGGAGCTGCAAGCTGAGTTATGGAGGTGGGAGTCAGAGTTATGGTTTGGGCTGATGACACCGACAGAATACAAGGGGCAAAGATACCATGGGAGGATCCTGGGCAGGTGATGCCACGGGAGGATCCTGGGCAGGTGATGCCCTCTTGCCTGAGCATCCTATGTCCCGGGGACACGCTGTGGGTGCTAGAGAAGAGTTCGTATCTACCTCCTGAGAGTTCACTCAATCTTCTCTTCTCCAGAACCCCCCCCCCGGTCTCTGCCAGTTCTCTCTCATCAGTTTCTTGCAGATGGGTCTTGAAGAGGAAGGGGGGGATGTGTGGGTGCCGGTCTCAGTGTAGCTGTATGGCTCCCTTGGGTTCCATTCAGGCTGAGCGGTCAGCTGGAGAAGGGGGCAGCAGAGGGAAGGGAATGGTGAGAGTGACTGTCTCCCCAAAGTCTGGGGCTGCACAGCCACACTCGGGGAGCCCCAGCTCTCAGTCTACAGCTCAAGAGCTTTCACAGGGCTTGATGGGTGGGCTTATCATTTTCTCCGGCCTCTCTTCAACCCCACCTCACCTGTTGCCAGTGTTCTAATCCTAATAAGGATAACCTTGGGTTTTCTTAATGATGTCTGCTGTTCTGTGCTAGGGAAAATAGTAGCCATTCTGCCTCAGAGGGGGTTGGGCTTTGAGGAGGTAGAGGCTTGAGCATTCTCCAAATCATCTTCTTCAAGAGAACATTTGTTCAAGTGGTGTTCAAGGAGTGAGGTCAGGCTGGCTGTCCTGCCGATCTGTACAGGATGCGGAGTGCCATGCTATTGAGGACGGAGTGCCATGCTGTTGAGGACGGAGTGCCATGCTATTGAGGACGGAGTGCCATGCTATTGAGGACGAGTGTCATGTGGGAATTCCTCTCATCTTTCAGTCTTTGTGCGACCTTGCTGTGGGAGGCATGAGGTGCTATCGTACACCCCTCAGGAAGGACAAAGAGGTCATAGAGATAGAGGGCCGGGCTACTGAAATACATAAAGCTAGGCCTGCACACAAATCCACAGGCTTATCCAGGCAGGGTCCTTACATAATTACACACGTAGCTATTTGTGTTTGTTGTTGCAGTGTGTATCTATGGGAGTCATTGTTCCAGACGCAATAGTGCATGATTGCCAGTTTCACAAGGACACGCATGTTCATGTTCATCAATGCATATAGGAGCGTCGTTACATATATGTAAACAAATATATCATATCCTGCTCTTGTACCCCGAGTACTTCTATTAAAGGAGAGGGCAACGAAGGTGGGCAAAGACATGATAGGGGCAGGCAGGGGTGGGGAACGTGATGGGGAACCCTTAAAACTGCAAGAACTATAGGAAAGTAATGAGCTAAAAACTCATGCCTGGCTCCTTCCCACCCCAGCCCTTCATAGGCCCTCCCAGAAGGGCCCAATGCCTCCGTCCCTTCACCTCCCTTGGAGTCCTAGTTTTAATTTGGGCGGTGTAATTTTGGTGCGAACGGTTGGGCGCCTTTCGTTGGGAAATTGGGAGGAATGCAAACAAGATTTCACTTCATTAAACAGGGGCAAACAGTAGAGAAATTGCACTTACTTATGGAAATGACTTTTAAACATGCACAGCATTTACTGGCACTGCCCGAGCTGAAATTCTGCGAGGATTATACATGTGAATAATTCACCATGGGCCAATTAGATCTCACTCTGTCCCTAACCTCCAGCAGACCCCATCCCACTCAGTCTCCATTATGGCGCTGGCTCCCCCCCTCCCCAGCTTCTCCCAACTCCTCTCACTTTTTGGCTTTTACTTTGGAATCCTTGCTGAGAAACAGGTTATCACATTGACCTTCAGAGACACCCCAAGCACAGCGACATCTCAACCATGTTCCCACACATACAGACACAGGGTGCTTCTACCTGGCAACACACACGTACACTTTGAAAACCCAAACATGCTGCTTCGCGATAGGAACACTCAATGACTGCAAAGAAGAGTTTCCAGTGCCCCCGACATGGCTATACATAGTGTGACTACTTAAACACGATACTCATAGACATTGTAACGCTCTAGCATGAGTACAGACACATAACTCATATGTGATAGCAGACAGCCATGCAGTGTGACAGCTGAAGCACGATTCACACAGTCACATGTTGTATCAGCATAAATGCTTGATAACTCAAATAGAATGCCATGTACATACACATGCCAACTCAGAGAGAGACAAGCCATGTTGTTAGGATGCAAATATATTGTCACACAATGGTAATCTATAGAAATTCAAAATTAGAGTCATACACAGAGACACATTGTGATCAGTCAAACTGAATAAAACCATCATGATTTGGGGACAATTCAAAAAAGGCATGTAACTGTGCTGAAACTCATTCTATACCTGATAGCCCTGAGAACTCAAACCTGGCAATGTATACACCTTACACTGTAGAAATACAAGCGCAGTAAACGGTACACTCATGGTGCCAGTTTAACATAATGGTGACTCCCAGCCTGCCCACTGAAACACGTGGTTTACAAGAACACATGGTTGGGTCTTTCAGACATGATGGCATGGATTTAAGCACATATGATGTCAACTGAGACGTCATGTTAATTCTAGTGTGTCGATCCACACATCGTGTGAATAACAACCGCAGCGACACACAGAGAACACATTGCCAGACTTCCAAGGCGACAGTACACTCACTATAACACATCAAGTACTCACATGCTTGCATGTATATGAAGTAAAACACGGAGCATGTTCTGTGACCATGCAGACACGCTGGCACATGGGAGATGATATGCATAGACAGCGCAGGACATACGTGGTGACGATGTCAAAGCAAACACCCTGCAATGAAATAGAAATAATTTCTAAGCCAACAAACACAAACACACTCAAAGCGTGGACATACAAAGGGCACTCCAGTGATGAGGACATACTTGGAGACACAATGGCACTTAGGACGGATACATCATAAGATCTACACACCAGTGCAGGTCTACTGCTGTACCCATATCTGCAGATGTGCCCGGACTCCAACCCCCCACAGGCCTACCACCCTGTAACTGTATCTACTTAATAGGGCAGAGACGGGTTGCCTCATTCTCTCCACTGCAAGTACGAGGGGAGGACAGAGAAAGGAGTAGAGAGAAGGACTGCCTGGCTCAGGGACACAAGACAGAACTTCCACAGGAAAAAAGCCACGAGCCATACTGTGGATGGCTGATACTTAGGGAACACCTGCCCATGCTGCTGCCTTAGGCCAGTCTGGGACAGTGTAAGTGGTAGGTGGGGACCAGGGAGGAGATGAGTGTGTTGGAGGAGCTCGTCAGCATCTGGAGCCTTAAGGAAGCCTCCCAAGATGTCCCCCAGTGACTAACAAGCATCTCACAGCTGTCACCTACCCCATCTCTTCACACTGCAGAAGTTCTTCTGGTCACCACGTCTTGATCTATGTCTACTCTAGGCTAGATTGAAGGCAGGACCCAAGACAGTGCAATCAAAGCCTTCACAGGCAAGAGAGGACGCCTCTTCCAGCCAGGGACTGCCCAAGCTGCTGAGTGGGTTTGGAGAACTGAGAGGATATGTCCATGTCAGGACTGAGCCTTCTAACTTCCCACGTTAGGGTGTGCTGCTAGCGTTGTGTCAACTCAACACAAGCTGGAGTCGCTGGAGAGGAGGGAGCCGTAACTGAGAAAATGCCTCAATAAAAATCAGGTTATAGGCAGGCCTGTGAGGCATTTTCTTAATTAGTGATTGATATAAGAGGGCCCAGCTCACTGTGGGTGGGGCCACCCCTGTGGGGTTCCATAGGAAAGCAGACCAAGCAAGCCATGGGGAGCAAGTCAGTAAGCAGCCCCACTCCATGGCCTCTGCACCAGTTCCTGTTTCAAGTTCTTCTCGTTTGAGTACCTGTCTTGACTTCCTTCAGTGATGGGCTACAATGTGGACGTGTAAGCCAAATAAAGCCTTTCCTCCCCAACTTTCTTTTGGTCATGATATTTCATCACAGAACTAGAAACCCTAAGACACAGAGTTAGCAAGAATTTGGTTACAGGTATCAGCTTATAATGAGATTCATGTGCCACTAACAATCAGTGTCTCTGTCCTGTGGGTCCAGATGTGTCCAAGAGCCACGCCTGCCCTATGCTAGGTATCAAAGCAAGGGCCTTGCATGTACTATATAAATAAGTGACATTTTGAATATTCATGTATTGGAACATGTACCAGAGTGCTTACAAGCTTTATGCTGGTAACCATGCAATGATCTATGTACAGCTGCTGTACATGTGTCCCTGTGAGTATCTGGGTTCAGATTTGACTGGTTTGTTGTATGTGTTTTTACCATGGTACCAGTATTCCTGTGGTATGTCATTTCAGATGAAAATGCTTGACTTAACACGTGAACCATCTCCCCATTAGGGTTGGCCTTCTGTGCCCGGAGGTAAGTTGGTAGGATTTGGTTGTCACATGGTGCAATTCTGCTAAGATCTCAAGACCCCTGGAAGCAAGAAAAGATCACCATACTTTCTAGAGCTACAACAGGTCTCATTATAAGGCTGAAGACCAGAGACTGACCTCTCAGAACCATGCCTATCCTGAGTCTTGTTCTCATGAGTCTCTTGCTCTCTATTTTGGGCTATCCCTATTTCACAGAAGGAGACATTAAATACAGACAGCCAGCAAAGTCATGCTTGACCTGGGGAGAAGGGTGAAAGCCTAAAGAAGGGCGAGGGGCAAGAGAAGATAGGGTACCAGGTATCACGCATCCCCTGTTCACTGTGGTGGAGAATCCCTGGGCCACAGCTGGTCCACTGTTCCCTTTCCCCCCAGTGCCAAGTCCCAGTTATCCCATTCTCTCACTTTCTCTGTCCCCTTCCCACTTTCTCCCTTGCTCTCCCTCTCTCCAACGGGCACATGTCAGAGAACATTATGTGCACCGCAGATTTGCATAATTCAAGAAGCATCAAATTAAATTTGCATAATTCCTTTGATTACACTTGTTATTAAATGTAAGTGACATTGATTTACAAAATGGCCCAATATAAGGTTAATAGCAAATGTCACCTTCCAACAGGGTGAGTGTGTGTGTGAGAGAGAGAGTATGTGTATGTGTGGCAGGGGCAGGTGATTGCTGGAGGAGGAACCTGACTCCTAGCCTTTCTCTCCTGTCAGACACAGTTCCTCTCCTTTCTGTCCATCCCCTCGGCCACCGCAAACTCCAGTTTTTCCTTCCCAGCCCCTGAGTCCTGACAAAAGGACATAAATTCTTTGTACAGCTCACTCTGTTTTTGTACCCCTTCTTCAGTGTTGGGTCCAGGAAAACTAGGTTGCTGGTAGATGCTGTAACTAAAGAGAAGCCCAGAGTTGTAGGGTTACTGGCGAGGTGGCCTGGGATCAGAAGCTGTGACGCGTGGGAGCGCTTTGGAACTGGCCCAAAGGACATTAATGCCGTAGGGAGAGTCATGAAAGGAAGACAGTTGTTTCTGTTCCCAGAGGACCTAAGAGACACAGCAGAGGTTGGGAGGCAGAGTTCTGGGGTTTCACATAGAGGACTGGGGGGGACACCTGAGGTTACTGTGGATGAGGAGACTCAAGTTCAGGGTCATGAGGACTCAGGAGCACAACAGGAGTGTCCTAGGAAACAAAGACTGGAGATGGGTCCAGAGTGCCATACCCTGGCATCCTAGTCACCAGAATCTACTCAGAGTATACAGAGGAAAAGTATGGAAGCTTCCTTCAGCAGCCCTGCAGAAGGCAAATGGTCAAGCCTTGGTACCCAGAGAAGGATGGGAACACAGCCACCTGGGCCACTGTTAGGGACAAGGGCAAAAAAAGCACACAGAGCAGAACCCATAAAACCAACCCCTACCCTAACACTCACACCTGTATAGATGTCCACCTGCACAAGCCCAGCCTGGACATGGGTGAGAATGTGCATGCAGGTGTGGGCGTGTGTAGCCACATTTGGACTTGGAGGCACTTAAAGGCCCACATGGTCTTGGATATCTGGACCATCGATGTGCTCCAAAATGTGGCTTCCTAGTCACCAAAGCACACAGAGCTGGAACTTGCAGACAAATACACACAGACATTCTCACACTTCCAAGTGAATGGCAGGGAAAAGGCAGACAGGCTTGCTCTATCTCAAGAAGGGTCTTCCTTTATGAACCCCAAGATTTCTGGCCTCCCAGAACCCCGGGGGACTTGGAGAAGAGTGGCCGAAGGGAGTTTATTCTGCTCATAGCCACCACCTTTGTGAAAGCAATTGGAGGGTCCCAAGGAAGGGCCCTAGTAATGTTCCTGAAGGGCCTCCCCTGGAGCAGCCCTCCTCCCAGTACTCTTGGTGGCAGGGCCCCTCCCTCATCCTCAATCTGCCGAGTATATGTGTGTGTGTCAGGGGCGGGGGCAGGGCCTCGCCATTCATCCTCTCTCTGGGTGAGGATATCGACAAGGCGGTAACTAATCATTAAACCCACTGGCCCTTTTAAACAAGGAAGTAGAATTATGGGCAGAACTGTGGGGGGCAGGGACCCTGGCAAGGGTCCTTTGAGGTAGACTAAGGGCTGAACTCTAAACATACCTCAGAGCCAAACTCAATCATCATTGTCTCAAGTGCAGACAGCATGGGGAGCTCAGACCCGGGAGACTCACAAACCCACAGGGACAGGTGCTTGAATTCGCACAGTGTCCACAGGAGGCCACATGCACAAGGACATACAAGTGCTGCACTTTGGAGACCCCACAGATAAGACTGCAGGACAGGCGTGGGTCATGACTGCATTTATTCCTACTGCCCAGACTCACCCACCCTCAAATAACACGAATAGCCTAGAGAAAGAGTTATGTTCAGGGATCATAAGGAATTGAATTCAAATCTCTATCTATCTATCTATCTATCTATCTATCTATCTATCTATCCATCCATCCATCTATCTATCCCTAACTAACTAAGTTACTTACTGAACTATATAATCATTATATATCCTAGGCTGGTCCCAATCCCACAAGCATCCTGCCTCAGCCTCCTGAAGGATCACAGGTTTGTGTCACCATGTCTAGCTTCAGGTTCGAAACTTGCTTTGGCCATTTCCTATCACATTACCTTTAGGGAATCATTCAGAACTCTTTTTCTTTAATCTACGCAGAGGTCATAATAGCACCTGTCCATGGAGCTGTTGTATTTAATGGCATAATAAATGAGAGGAATCTGGCTTATATGAGGTGTTGTTACTTCCTGTCATAAGTACTGCCTAAATACTTCCATGTGCCAGGCTGATTCAGGTTGGAGCGTGGGATACAGCGATAAACAAAGCAGACATAGGAGTCCATGTGGACATCATCTCATCCACCCCCATTGAGGGGCAGGTACAACAACACAAGGGATTGGACGTTGTTTTGTCATCTTTCTCGGGTGTCAATACTTTGTATCCTCCAGGAAGGTTTGGGGAGCTCTAAGAATTTCTCCCCCTTTCCTGAGCAAACCCCACATTCTGACTCAGGTGCGCACACACACACCTGTGCCCCCACCATGGTATTTTCTGTTTTGCTTTTCCTATATCTCATAGACCAGGTCCATTCAGGGTGAAGACTGCAGGGGTGTGTGCACAGAGAGGGTGAAGAATGCAGGGGTGTGTGCACAGAGTGGGTGAAGAATGTGGGGGTGTGTGCACAGAGTGGGTGAAGAATGCAGGGATGTATGCACAGGGAGGGTGTAGAATGCAGGGGTGTGTGCACAGGGAGGGTGTAGAATGCAGGGGTGTGTGCACAGAGAGGGTGAAGAATGCAGGGGTGTGTGCACAGAGAAGGTGAAGAATGCAGGGGTGTGTGCACAGAGTGGGTGCACAGGCTCTTCCGTCTTGGTTCTTTGTCTCAATAGACTCACCTCACACCATCCTACGCTATCCAGGTGGGGACACTGTTTGGCTGCCTGCCTCCTGGTTAACAATTTCACAGGCTCCCCTCAGTATTTCTTCTCTTCGACCTCAGCAACCTCTGCTCATTTGGCAGCATCTCCACCCCTCCTCCTTGAGACAGTCTCCTTTCTCAATTTCCATGACATTGCACCTTCCCATTCCCGATCCTCCCAGCTCTGAGGCTTTTGCTCAGCCTCCTACAGCTTCCCTCTGCTTTCTGCCACCTCTAAATGTAGCTGTGACCCCCACCCCATCCTCAAGCCCCTTCTATCCTCTTTGCCTCCTTTTCATCAACTGTCAATCATGTGTGACCTGTAATCTTCCTGGAAATAAATAGCCAATGGAGATTTGTAAGATACACTCTATGTCCTAGATGACAGGGTTGGAGTCTCACCTGCCCGTTCCGATTGGTAAATCAAACTTCACCCTTTGCAGAACTGAACAAGTTAATTTCTTTGGACAGTCTTTCTTGAGGACTTCTGTCCTGACAATATGCCAGGAACCTATACTAAGAGAACACAGCTGTACCTTTGAATAACTTAGAGTCTAGTAGATTCTCCTCCTCCTGATGTCCCTTCTCACCCCTGCCCCGACTCCATCAGTCTGGTCACACAACCCAAGAATCCTCTGGACACTCTGCCTCCCCACCCTTACTTGTCAGCTTCAATAAAAACATCATTTCCCAGAACCCCTGGCTCTAATCATGACCTCTCACTTCTTGCCTCTTGAGTGCTCTCCTCAACAGCTGTTTCTCTAAGATGTAGCTGGTCCCACTCACCCCTACTGATCAATCTGTCCTGTATACAGCTCCCGCCATAGCTTGAAATGTGCTCCCCTCAATACTGCCTCCTCATGCAGGTTCCCTGAAGTCCTAACCCTTGGCACTTGTGACTGCAACCTTTCTTGGAAACAGGGCTTTTGCAGCTTTAACTAAGACATGAGTTCATGTCAGGTCTTACTGTGTAGGGTGACCTTCAGTCCAGCATGACTGGCGTTATTGTGGGGCAAGGAAAATGGCTGGTGAAGATGCAGGATCCAGAAGAAAGCCTTGTGTAGAAGAGGCAGAGATGGGAGCCATGTGGTCACAAGCTAAGGATGTCCCCACCTTCCAAAAGCTAGAAGACACAGGGAAGGATCCCCCTGACCCTCAAGGGCATAAAGGAAACAAGGCTCTGCAGATAGCTTGATTCCCACACCCACACAGTACTAGAGACTGAACTTAGGATGCTAAGCAGGCTAGAACAGCCCTCTATAGTTGAGCTACACCGCCAGCCTTTGAACTTGAAGCCTCTAGAGTAATGAGAGAATAAATTCTGTTGTTTTAAGCCACACAGTTTGTGGTACTTTATTACAGTCCAACTTTGGAATACTCAGTGGTTTCCAACATGAATTACTCTAAATCACTTTATGATAATAGCTATTGCTCCAGAGCATTATTTTCCTATATTATTTCGTTCAAATTTCACCACAATCTTAGTAGCTATTTCAATTTCATCCTGTTTTACTAACCAGGAAACTGAGATACAGAGCCTAAATAAGTCCTTTGAACCACAACCCTTGGACCGAGGTCCCGAGCCTGTACCTTTAATCTCTGGCGATTTCCTCTCCAGTCCAAGTCATCGTATTTTCCTTCTTCTCCCTCCTCCTCCTCCTCCTCCTCTTCTTGTAATTTATTTTTTGGGACTCACTCTGCAGACCAGGCTGGCCCCTACCTCACAGAGATCCCCCTGTCTCTGCCTTGCAAGTGTGGGATTAAACGTTTGTGCCACCACCGCTCTGCGCAAATTTCTTCTTTTGTCATTATTTCCAATCCATTTCTGGATTTCGTCAAACTCTTTGATCGGTTTTCTGTTTTTCTAAGGATCAGGTCTGATGACCCCTCCCTAACAGATCACAGAACGAGAAGAGACTCCTCTGTAATTCCTTTCTTGTGACCAGTCTCTAACAGTCCCACACAGCTTCCAGTGTGTGGCATGTTCCTGGCCTATCAGACACATTGACTGGATGCTCCTCTCTTTGAGGAAGTCACATCACCTATGTCAGGGGCACCGGCTCTGGCAGCAAACACACCTGGCTCTGTTTAGATCCAGGCTCTAGGGCTAAGCAGGCTAAGACCTGAATCTCAGTTAATATGTCTGTAAATGGGGGGAGTGTAGCACCAATTCTCTCAGATACTAGGGGGTGAAAACTGAAAGATCAGAGAAGTAAAACAGACCGCCACTAAAGTTCTTACCTCTATGAAATCCTCAGAACGAAAGGCAAGATCCTGCCTCTACCAATCCTCAAAATGAATGGGCCAGAGATCCTGTCTCCACCTGCTTTATATTCCTATCTCCACCTCCTTAGTGCTGGGATTAAAGGTGTGTGCTTTCCAAGTACTGGGATCTAAGGTGTGTGCCACCACTGCCGGTCCTATGATTAACTAGTAGCTGGCTCCTGACACTGATCTCTAGGCAAGCTTTATTTGTTAGAGCACAAAAAAAAAAATCACCACAGAGTAGGAGTAATAACTCTTTAAAATTAATTAATTATTTTATATGTATGAGTATTTTTTCCTATGTATGTCTGTGTACCACATGTATACCTGATTCTCTTAGAGATCAGGAGATGGTATAGGACCCCCCGATATGGCATTTACAGTTGTGGGCTGACATGAAGGTGCTGGAAATCAAACCCAGGTCCTTTGGAAGAATAACCAGTGTTCTTAACTGCTGAGCCATCTCTCCAACCCCAAGGCTAACGGCTCTTACCATGCAGACATGTGAAAACTAAGAACTTTAGCATCTTGTAGAAGGAACCTTGCTGGTGGAGGTCCCTGGAACATGGACTCATCTTTTTGAAACTAACAAATGGTCTCAGAGAGTCTTCTATTCCTACTCCACCCTGTCAGGGTCTCCTGGTTCTGATATAGCAGTTGACCTGTGGGGACCAGTCTAGATTCACTTCTGGGCTTCTTCGTGAAGACACTGAGAGTTGAGTCTTCTCCAATGACAGCAAGTGAATTCTAGAGACACAGCACTGGGTAGCCAGGTAGGCCCTCCTATGAACATCCCTGGGGCTCAGGAACTCTGCTCTTTCTTTCTTGGAATTTTCAAACCTAGTTCTGATCACCTGCAAAATTCTCCATCCCTTCCAGAAGATTCCATTCTGTACTAAGCCAACTCAAAGTCTTTCCCCATGACTAATGCCGAATGAGAACTGACAGACGCCACACATCGTAGAGCAAGATTATTCCCCAAGGAAGACTCTTTTTTTTTTTTTAAGATTTATTTATTTATTGTATATATAGTATTCTGCATGCATGCATGCCTTCAGGCCAGAAGAGGGCACCAGATCTCATTACAGATGGTCGTAAGCCACCAAATGGTTGCTGGGAATTGAACTCAGGACCTTTAGAAAGGCAGTCAGTGCTCTTAACCACTGAGCCATCTCTCCAGCTTCCAAGGAAGACTCTTGAGTGATATCTTGTCCCACAGAGGTACCCTTTGGGCCTGTCCCAGAGAGGAGCAGAAGCCTGGATGTTTTTTCCATGGGAAAGATATAGGACGACCTAGCAGAAACTTCTGCTCCAAGCTCCAGCCCTTGATGCCACAGTGAAATTGTAAAAGTCTTATCCATACTCTTTTCCCACAAATAGTGTATGAGCAAAAACAAGCTGAGCTAAAGACAGAAGGGACTTAGGTTTGCTATAGACAGATGAAGATGGAAAATTTCAAAATGTCTTGTATATAATAATCCTGGATCGCAAGGGATTCATTAGAGGTGATCCAAAACCTGGGATCACTTGATCGATCTTTCTGTGGTGAGTGGCAGGCAGGTGTGTGGGCAGAAGTCTCTGTCACTCCAGACACCTGTCTAAGGTATGCTCCAAGTAGTGCTTGGTGTGGACTGGCAGCTGGGGGCAAATTCATGGTGGACTCACCATGAATGTGACATTTCTGCTAAAGTATTAGAAATAATTGTCTGTGGAAAAAAATAAAGTTGGTGGGCTGGTCCACTCTAGGGGATCTTCACATTCGTTCTGTGTATTTCTGGTAGCACTGTCTGCTTCACTTTGAGCCTGTCTTAAACAATCTAGGAAAAATAGGAAACCACCTCAATTGGGTGCATATTTGGGAGGAAGTACTGCGCTTGCCACCCCCCACCCCCACCCCGCTCTCTGTCCTCATGCCATTGTGAGAATGTTGATGTGCTGAGTCCTTACCCTGCAACTTGTTCTGCACAGCTCAGCACGCTCAGCTTCTGGGGTACAGCTACCCAGGCTCAGGGTTCAGGCAACAGAGTACTGCCTGCTGCACAGAGCCCCAGGACTGAGGGGGCGGGGTGGCTCTCCGTCTGCTTCCCATATGGGGACATTGTCTGTCCCTGCCTGAGGGGCCACCTCCCTCCTGCTTCACATTGTCCCTTTGCTGTCTCCTGCTGGTCCAAGCCCCAGCCTGCATCTTCCCTTCTCATTAGCCTCCTAGTGGTAGCCCCAGGCAGGACACGGGAGGCTAGGATTCTGTCTGCTCTTCTCCAGACCTGACGCCCCCAGCCAGCTCACCTTGGACTCTTCTCCATCCAGGGCCTCAGTCTTGGCACACAGTGTGTATGTGGAGGGGGCGTCATGCCAGGAAGGCCTCCAGTTACTCTGATGCCTCTGCTGGCCCTGGTTCAGAGCCCTTCACACCCTGTGTGAAAGCCCCATGTTTTATGAATCTAAACCTGAAGGGACTGAGGCTGAGGTTCCACAGTCATTTAGGACTGTCACTTCGTGAGAGGACGAATTCAGGAAGCCTAGGGATGGCAGGGCATTCCTAGCTTGGGCCATATTCTTCTTAGGGGAGAGCTCAAGGGGCTGTCTTTAAAGATAAATTCCACAAAGTCCTCGAGATACTCAGGGGAAAATTAATTAATAAGGCATGGTGTCCAGGGGCGTCAACCCAATAGCCCAGCTCAGTTTCTGCTGTATCCCCAGCTTGGAACCTCACTTCAACAGCCGGACTCTTGACCTTGTCGAGTCAAAGGGCATTTATCCCCGTTTCTTTCCTTTGTTGGCTCTCTCCAGAGCTTACAGATTGGATTCCTACACCCAGTCCCATGCTTGGTTTTAGAGATGGAGCTTTGCTGTGTGTTCTAGGCTGGTCTTGAGCTCACTATGTAGCTCTTTTGGCCTCTTTCAGCCTCAGCCTCCAGAGTGCTGAGATTATAGGCATGCCCCACCCACCACCTGCTTTCCCCTCTCTGAAGTCTTCCTCCTCCCAACATTCAGGACTTAGGCCAACTCTCTCCTCTTGCAGAAGTTTCCCTTGGACCCTGCTATTTCCCTGGATCTTCTCAGGGCTCCTGGCTGACCCATTGCTCAGTTTCTGACTCTGTGACTAGGCTGGGGTCTGAAAGCTTGCCTTTCAAACAAATTCCCCGCTGAAGCTGCTATTGCTGTTCAGGGATTTGAGAACTTCTAGTTTAGACCATTTCCTAGGGCTCAGGATCCTTAAATGGCCAGCCTCAGAGGCACAGGAAACCTGAGGAGCCCCAAAGGCAAAGGCAGAGGAAAGCTCCTTGGCATCACAGTTACACTCACAGGGTGTCTGACATTTAGTGACAAGGGCATGGGACTTAGAATGAGGGGCTTGGGGTACTTGCTGTTGGGCTTGACACCAATCAGTTTCTTTCAGTCTCAATTTCTTTGAATAGAAAAAGGGATGTCAGGGCCAGGAGAGTTGGTTCAGTTGCTAAGAAGACTTCCTTGCAGAGGATCTAAGTTTCGGTCCCAGAAACCAAGCTGGATGCTCATAATTGCCCAGAGCTCTAGCTCTGGGAATCTGATGCCCTCTTCTGGTCTCTGTAGGCACCTGAATGCAAGTGTGCACACACAGGTGCACACACGTGTATACACATACATTAAAGGGAGATACAGGGTCTGGAGACACGGCTCAGCAGTTAAGAGCACTTGTTCTTGCAGAGGACACGCGACTCAGTAGCACCCATGAGTCACTCACAACATTCATAACTTGAGTTCCAAGAGATTTGACCCTGCTGGGCTTAGCGGCACTTGGGAGGCAGAGGCAGGTGGATCTCTGTTTGAGGCCAACCTGGTCTACAAAGTGAGTACCAGGACAGCCAGAATTATATAATGAGACCCTGTCTTGAAAAAAAAAACAGCAACAACAAAAAAGAAATTTGACTCAATCTTCTGACCTCCTTGGGCATTGGGCACATGTGTGGTGCACATCCGTACATGCAGGCAAAACAAATGCATAAAAATAAATAAATATAAACAAAGATTAAAAATGAAATAAACATTTATTTTAAAAGATTTGTTTTTAAAGGTGGTGATAATAATCATGACTCTCGGGTCCCATAATTCTAATAAGATAATACCCAAGAAAGCATGATGTCTGCAAACCTCAGGAGCTTAGTTTTAGCTTTTCAGACTATGCTCTCCATGGTTTGCTCAGCCTGCTTTCTTGGACAATTCTGGTCCACTTACTCAGGGTGGACTGGGCACTTCCATGTCAATCATTAATCAATAAAATGCCCAACAGGTCAATCTTAGGGAGGCATTTTCTCAATGGAGGCTCCTCTTCCAGATGACTCTAGTATGTTTGAGTTGAAAAAAAAAAAAAAAAACAAGCAAAAGCAAAAAGGGAAAAAAAAAAACACTCAGAATACCACGTTAGACTTGTCTTACTGTTGGCCGTGCTGAGCAGGTAGCCCAGGCATCCAGAGGCATACCTGGGACGGGCTGGTTTCGGTAAACAAAGGGACACTGGAAACTACCAGGCTGCACCAGTACTGTGTATGTCTGGGATACCATTTAGAAGAATGCTTTCCTGTGAGTATCTCTTTGTCTGTCTATGCCCAGTCCTCTCTCCAGCCATCCACTCCTACCTGTCTAACAAATTATTTTTGTTTTGTTTTGAGACAGGGTCTTACTAGGCAGCCCTGCTATGCAGACCAGCCTGGCCTTGAGCACACAGAGACCTTCCTACCTCTGCCTCCCAAGTGCCAGACTTGAAAGTGTGAGACACCATGCCTAACACTGGGTCTAGTGTTTGAAGAACCAGCTGTGAGAGATTGGAGACCTGAAAAGGGAAGAATGGTGGCCTCTTTCACCTCTAAGTTCCAGGGATGTGTTCCCTTTGATCTAAGTGACTGTAAAGAACGGTCCATCCAGGGATGCTGGGAGGGGAGGGCTCACCCCAAAGGGAAGACACATCCACCTCCCCATTCTTAACCATGCTAGGCTCCAATGGGCACACCCTGAGAAGACAACTTAGGAGCTGGTCCTCTCTGACTGTTTGACCCTCACATGGTGGGTCTATGTTGGAATCCAGATTAGTTTATATCATCAAAGCTGACTTCCTTTGTGTGTCCCCTCAGCGCTGTTTCCTTTCGTGGGGTGTGTGTGCTGAGTCTGGGTGTGCACAGATGGAGGGGAAGTCAAAGAGCTCCGCTGTGATGCTTCCAGGAAGGCAAGACGGGTGAGCCAAGGAATAAAAAAAGATTTGGGGAACAAGAAGGAACAGAACGGTGTGACTAATAAGTTTCTTTTTGGAATTGGGGCAGAATTACCTGGATCTGCTGGGGTAAGTATTACTTTCTATCTTGAAGAAAAATGTGTGATGTTGATACTGTCTCAGAACAAATAGGCCTGTGACTGATGGATAGTTTACCATTTATGTAGCTGCTTTCATGTACTTTTGACAGCTCAATCAGGATTCCAACAGTTATAAAAAATGATTTTATTCCAGGAAGTTACAGAAGGGGAGTGCGTGCCCTTGCCCCTGCCCTGGGCCCACTGGGTACTGCCTCTCGGAAGACGCAGATGCTGAGCAGGGTGGGGAGGTTCTCTGGTAGGGCATGGGGTATTTTAGGAACTATTTGGCAAGGCTAAGGCCCGGAGGGATACCTGGAAAAACCCACAGTCCTAGGGACAGTGGACTCTGGGAATGAGGACTGTGGCTATCTCTGGAAATGGGGTAGGGGAGGTCACTGGCATGAGGACAAAAAGATAAAGCCATCAAGAACCCAGGAGAGTTGGAACGGGATGAACACCAGCTTTAAGACCATATGGAGGTTTGAGCTTGAATGTGGCTCTCCTGTCCTCGGTCCAGCTTGTAACCAAGCCACTGTCTTGGCTGACCCACGAGCGTGAGGACAAGAAGCCACACTGTGGCCCTCTTGGCCCTCAAGTGGTGGCATACAAAATGACAGTGGCCAGAGCAGAGATGTGGAAGGCACCAGACAGGCTTTCACCACTGGGCACATGTGGGGATGGGGTGGGGGGATGAGGTGGGTGCATTTTGGGGTGGGACTTTCCAGATTTCAGTCTGGAAAAGTCCAGATTCGTGTGGAAGACCAGTTAGAGTCCGCCGAGGTGATGACGCTGAGAAACAGGATTTTCTCAGCTGGGTGTGCTGGCTTTGTTTACAATGGGGCAGGTGTCAGGCCTGTGAGGACCCAGAGCTGGCACTGACTTGTCCTCAGAGGTCTCTCTAAGCTCTGGCTTATGCCTGTGAGAGGATTAGGAGTGCCTTCAAAGGAGTGGCCCTCAAGGTGCTCAGGGGCTCCCCTTAAAGGCATGTATTCAAGCATGTATATGAGTGTGTGTGTGTGTGTGTGTGTGCGTGTGTGTGTGCATATGTGTGTGTGTGTGCTTGCATGCACCCATTTTTCAGCATTGCCCTCCTAAGCAGAATCTAGAGCCAGACTACCTGGGTTTGAGTCGCTCTCCTTCACTTACTAGCTGTGGGACTTTAGACAAATCTCTTGACCTCTCTGTGTTCTGTTCACTTGCAAATCAATATGCGTTAGGCCAGTCTCCAGTAGCATTGGCAGGTTTGAAAGAAATGGCGTTGAGTCTGTTTAGCACAGTGCTCGGCACACTGCGGGCACTCACCCGGTGGGCATTTGCCCTCTTTGCTCTTTTCATAATTCCCAGTGTATCAGCCCTGGCTACATGCAGAGCTAAACATACCTTTATTCAAAAATGCATAGTAAGTAGGGCTGAGACTAGAGACCGACAGTCATGACATTACCTAGCATGTATGAAGCACTAGCTCCAGGTCAGAGTAAGTAAACACTCAGTGTGCAATATCTCATTCATGAAGTCTTTGCCCATATGAACTAGCAGTTTCAGCAGAGCTTTGGGGGGGGCTGAGAGATGACCCAGGACTGAAGAGCACTTGCTGCTCTTGCAGAAGCCTGGAGCTTGGTTCCTAAGACCCATGTCACAGGGCTCACAACCGCGGGGAAGCTGACATCCTCTTCTGGCCTCTGTAGGTATCTGTGCGCTCTCTCTCTCTCTCTCTCTCTCTCTCTCTCTCTCTCTCTCTCTCTCTTTCTCTCTCAATATTACCTGCTAGTCTTCATATGTCTCCCATTTAAAGAGGAGGAAATTGGACCTCGGCCTCAATTTAAAGCCAGCTGTGGTTTAAGCAGTTATAAAAAAAAAAGTGTGTTCTTAGTTAACTGGCCTATCTATAGGGACTGTGGGCCTGAACCCCCAGACCTGGATGCATTTCTGTGACTAGAGGCCCCCTGTTAATTGTGGGGAGGTTTGTGGAACTCAGTTTTTAAGTTCCACCACTGAGGGAGACTTATGGGACATTGGGCAATATAGATAAGTATACGTTCTTTTGGATTATGGACAAGGTGACTCTGTGTGTGTGTGTGTGTGTGTGTGTGTGTGTGTGTGTGTGTGTGTGTGTGTGTGTGTGTGACGGGGTGGGGGTGGGGGAGTGGGGGCTGGGGAGCTGTAGTGGACTCAGTACAGAGAGGTGCTGGGGGCTGCAGACTGGTCTGCTAGCGAAAAACTTCCTGGATGGGGTATCTTTGGGCCTGGACCCCGGCTTTGCCCCAAGGCTGCTCTGCTAGGTGCTGAGAGAGAGAGATGGAGCTGATTGCTTCCCCTTAAACACCACAGATTAAGTGCCCGCAGTGGGCACGGGCGGGCGGGCGGGAGGGCGCATGTCGCTCATGTTACAAATCAATTCATTACCGGCACTCGCGGTCGCCTCCGATCTTCAAGGATCGGGGGTTTGATGAAGAGGATTCATTTCAAGAAATAAACCTTTTAAATTAACCACGAGATGAGGGAGATTTCTTTATTTAAAAAATGCTCAGGCCCCGCCGGCTTTGTTTTCTCTCTCTTATTAGTGTTGTTATTAATAACCCCACCCTCACTCTCCAGGGGATAGTCCACTCTTGCCTGAGAGGCAAGGCGCTACTAGGGGTGCACCCACATCCTGGCATGTCGCCATGTCTGTCTGCTCCACCAGGTCTCCAGTGTCCAATCGTAGGGCTCCATTCAGGCTTGACTCGGGCAGGTGGCTGGTGGCTGGGAACCTGTGAAGTGACCTTGGATGAGTCGTTAGACTTCGCTCACCAGCAAATGAAGGTAGAACTCTCATTTTCTACAGCTGTCCTTGACTGAGGAGTTCAACCCTTGAATGCTTGTCTACTAGCTAACGGGTCCAAAAAGGCCAGGAAGATCACTCAGAGGGTACCGGCTCCACTACCGAGCTTGGTAACCTGAATTCAAATGCCAGGACCCACAGGATGGACGATGAGGAGCTGAAAGTTGTTCTCTTGACCTCTACAGTAGTCCTGTGGTCTGCCATACACATACGTACACAAACGTAATCACACACACACACCACATACAAATCTCGAATTCACAAGGCTGGCTAGGGGCATCGCTCAGGGACAGAGCTTTGGCCTAGCATGTGCAAGGCCCTGGGTCCAATCCTACCTAGGGCAGCCAGGAAATAAATTACAAAGAACTGAACCTGTGTTGTTTCACCTGGTGTGAGCTAATGACTTTGTGTTGCATACATTATGAAACTCTCAAGTCTCCACTGGGTCATCTGTGGAGGGTATAAAAGAGCAGGTATACGGGCAAGGAATAGGACAATCACAAATAATGGTGTGGTACCCGGGGGCAGCGAACAATGGGTAGCTAAGGTGGAGCCAGATCTGAAAGTGATAAAGATGCTGGGCTCCAGAATAACACCAGGGAGAGGCATAGATGAGGAGCTGTGGACAGCTGTGTGTCCATAAGCAGCACCTGGAAGGGCTGGACCTGAGGACCTTCTATTTCATTTTATTCATGATTCCCTTTGGTCTGTCTCAAATCTGATTGATAAGACTATGTGGCTTAGTCTTGCAAGGCCCCAGCAGACAGCAGGGTGGGAAGGGATCTGCATAGGCATGTACTGACTCAGGAGGATGTGACCTGCCAGTGAATGACAGAGAAAGGATGTCTCCCCAAGACTTGTTCACTAAGTAAAAGCCCATAGTTTTTTTCTTGCCACTCCACTCTGCCCCAGTGAGACCTGGCCCCTGCCTCGGGATCTTTGTACAGCTTAAACTAAAGACTGAACCCGAAGCTGCATCCTAGTATGAGGAAAAAATACCGGCACTCAGCAAAGACGGGTGATGCCTGTGGCACAGGCAAAACTTTCTAGAAATGAAGACTTACTCAGCAGAGCATGCAATGGGAAAGACCTTGGGCTCCCTGCAATAGGCTCACCAAGCAAACAGGGTCATGCCCTAAGAATCTGCAGATCATAGAGTTACTATTAAGGTTTGGATAGAAGAGACATCTTAATACACACACACATGCGCGTGCACACACGCGCGCATGCACACACACACACACACACACACACACGCATGCTCTCAGTACAGGGAGGCTGTCTGGCTGTCTTAGTCCACTCAGTCAGTGCTTTGAGAAAATTACCTGGCTAACTGATGATCAGTAGAAGCTTGTTGCTCATTTTGCTCTGGCTGCGGGAAAGTTCAAGATCAAGATGCCAGCAAGTCAGTTTCTAGCCCTGGCTCGGTCTTTGCTTTTTGAGATCCTGCTTTCTTGTTCCCTCCATTCAATCTCTTCAGCAAGGGCATCGAGCCCTTCCAAGTGACCCCACCTGTCAATATGATCACTTTTTAAGTATTAGGACCCAACATGATTTGGAGGTGGGGAGCCTCATCATTCATACTATATCAGAGGGAGAAGAGTGAGGCTCACGAAGAAAACACTGGACACAATTTCCTATGGCTTGATGTGATTTAGGTTTGGGGGAGGGTGGTCCAAGAAAACTTCCTCTTCCTTGCCTCTCCTTTCCAAAGGGAAAGCTAAGCTGAATGATTGATGTAATAGAGAAAGCTAAGAGAAAATGGGACCCAGAAAGGTGCAAAGCTCAGAGCTCTGGGGCAATCAGAGCCTGGGGGACATCAGGGAACCATGGGAGAAGGAGGGATTGGAAGCAGCAGGGCGGAGAATCACTACACTGTTTACATCCTTCTTTTTAGCTTCTATCCAACTGATGCCTGACCTAGGAGTCCTTTCAGAGATAGAGTCTGGGTCCATATTCTTTCAGACTTGTCATTGGCTGGGTGGAGCCCTAGCTCATTCTCTGTGTGGCCCAGGACTTTTTCCTTAGGGGTGGGAGGATTCAGCCTAGACATAGCCTCCCCACCTAGGAAGAAACCAGCCCAAAAGGCTCTCCTGCCTCCTTAAGCTCCCTCCCAGCCTCATTCCCCTACAGCATGGAGGAAGGAAGGGAGGAGAAAAAGGCCTTCCCAGCTCAGGCATAGACCTGCCCAGGTGTGTGGGGGGGACCAGCTCACCATCTCATTAATGTGGAATTGTTTTTAGGTTAATAATCTTGCGTTAATTTTCCCTTAAAATATTGTCTTTGACCGTTAAATGCTCACACTGTTATAAAAAGAACGTAATAAATGATCTTGAAGCAAATTCTCCTGCCAAATGTCATAATTTATTTGCATAATTAGCTCTTAATTTTAATTCAATATGCAAATCCATGCTTCCTTTCCATTGCAGCCGCCTGTTTCCCAGCCAGGCAGCCATGGATTTACTGTGAAGCTTTCTATGGTTGTCAGAGGTGGGGGTGGGGAGGCAGGCACCTTCTGGGGCTGGTGCCTTGAGGAAGGGCTGAGATACACAGACTTAGATGGACAGCCTCAGGGGCTCCCTTCCATCCACAGAGGCCTTTGTGGAGGGACCTGTGCGGAACCAGAACACTAACATAGCTGGGCTTGGGCAGAAATGCTTGGAAACATAGTTATACAGAGACCTGAGGATGAAGGCACAGGATTCCAAACTTACAGGCTGATACATGAAGTAACCCATGGCCGGCCACTGAGACATGTCATACAGACAGAAATATCCCACACAATAACATACAACCATGAAGTCACAGACATAGGACTGACCTTCAGAGACATGGGTATGCCCAGAGACACCTACAAAGGCAGACATCCGGACATATACATAGATAGATAGATAAAGAGATAGACATACATACATACATACAGACAGACAGATAGATAATAGTCTTAAGAGTTGAGGATATAGATCATTGTCAGAGCTAGAGCATTTAGTCCAATATGGGAGATACCCTAGAGGAAGAAAGAGAGAAAATGAATTATTGTTTAGGTCAGGAATGAAGGCTCTTTCCTATAATCCCAGTATTTGGGAAGCAGAGACTGGAAGATTGCAAATTCTGGGCCAGCCAGAACAACGTGCAGAGTTCTAAGCCAGCTTGGAGCATGAGACCAACCATGTCTCAAGACAAACAAAGTCACAGTTTTATTAGGATACAGTTCACACTCCACACAATTTACCTATTCAAATGAACAAGACAATGGCCTTTAGCATATTTACAGGGCTATGCAACCATTCCTACTGTAGCCACCCTCTCTCCCACCAGTACCTTCTCCCAAACCCTAAGCAAACACGACCCTAGTTCCAATCTCCGTGTATTGCTTACTATGAGCACTATATACAAGGAATCACTTCATGTGTGTGTGTCTATGTGTGTGTGTATATATGTGTGTGTGTGTATGTGTGTGTGTGTGTCTTGTTTCCTTACTTAATGTGATAGTTTTTCTTTCTGCTTCCCCCTGCAGTGCTGGGATTAAACCCAGGACCTTGCACACACTAGACAACTGCTCCACCACTGTGCTATACCCTCAGCCTTGGCATTAGGTTCCAGTCTTATGCTTCAGCATAAACAGGCTACTCACTCCTTCGAATAGGTGGGTAGTGTTCACTGTACCAAGAAAGACACATTTTATTTATATATTCATTGGCTGATAGGCATTTGGCTACTAGGGATGGAACCTAGGGTCTCCTGCATAAGAAGACATTCTCTTACTGAACTGTAACTGAGTCTTCCTTACACTGTTGCTATAAGGAATAGGATTCTAAACATTTCATACATTTTTTTCTGTGAACCTCTTTATTTCTCTGGAGTTTATTCCTAGGAATAGAACTTCAAGGTTTGGTTTCCCTGTCCATTCTATAGAATAATAAAGATTTGTTCCAGGGGCATCTCGGGATGTCCACACTGCATTTGTCTATGATGGACACAACATTCTCCGCATTCTCCGTTAGAGTTTTTACTTTCTTCACATGGCCAGACATGCAGAGAAACTCAGGTACTTGCATGTACTCATGTGCTCAGGCACACACACACACACACACGCACACATCACACTGCACAGTAACACACTAAGTAGCCATCACAGCAACCTGGGCAGAAGCATAACCCCCAAGCACAAACAGATGTGCCCAAGGGGATCTAACCAACCACAGAGGGACCGTGAGGACAGGGCCTAGAGGAAAAGATGAAACTGCTGTCAGAGGGACCGTGACAGCTGGAGAAAAGAGCATCCTGACTCAGGGAGGGGCCTGCCGTGGTACCAGACCCGTGAAGCTTGGAGTTTGGGGAGTTGAGAGTCAGTCAAGAGGTGGTGAGCAGAGGCAGAATGACAGGGGGCATCATGGTTGGGCACAGGCTCAGGAGATGGGCTCTGTGTTGGAATCACATAGTCACCAAGACCCGAGTCCCGCTTCCCCATCAGTGTCAGCCTACCCTTCCCATAAGCCAACGGCCTTTGTCCCTTTGCTTCTCCCACCAAGGAAATGTGACCCTCTCCTACCCTTTGCCCCCATCTGACAAGAACTCTGGAGACAAAAGAGATCTTTTTCTGGCATAATTAAGCTTCAAAGACAGCGACTCCTCCCAGGAAACTGATCGCGTTTGCCCTGGCAGAGCCCTCTGGGTGGGAGGGAAGGCCGGCAGAGCCCAAGAGGCCAGGTGACCAGAAAAGCAGAAAGCAAGTTCTGAGACGTGACCTGTTTCTCCTTAGGAAAGGGCCTTATCCAGCAGGGGGCCTGATTAACAATGGATTCCCAACCCCGTCTTCTCAGCGTCCCAGAAGTCCTGGGTGTGGGTGAAGAGAACATATGTGGGTGTGTGCACGTGTGCATACCTAGCTCTTCAAATATGTATTGCTATTGCTGTTGAGACTCCATGCCAGTATGAGAACATGCGCCTGTCCCCATCCCCCCTCCCGTCCCCACCCCTACCCATGCCCCCCTGCAGAAGACTCACTGTGCGGCCTCAGCTGAGTTTTTAACCTGGAGTGATCGCTTTCCTGATTTGCCACTTTAGTACTCTTGTTAATGAATTTTTAATCTTCTTAATGACATTAAACACGGAAAGTAATTAAGGAAAACAAGTTTGAAACTGCTGACTTCAACCCTTTATTCACAACTATTTAATGTAGAATTAATTTGATTTTGCCCATTATTCAAATGAACGCACTACCTTCTCCCTGGCCCCAGGCCTGTCCCCTTGCCCCTCCCTTAAATGCCCAGAGACCCTCTGTCATAATCACCCAGTTATCATTGACCCGAGTGGGTGACAGTTTCCTGGTGACATGTCTGTGCTTCGGGTCTGGGCAGGATGACTAAACCAAGCCCTGGTGGACGGTAAGGAAGACAGTGGTCAGTAGAACTGAAGGGACTCAGAAAGGAGGTAGGAAAACAGGGGAGCACCTCAGAGAACGTCACTGGAGCTGGGGGGGTGCAGAGCCCCTTCCCTCCTTTCAGTCTGAAGTCACCCTTAGGTGCTCTGTGATCTGCACACTCAAATAGTTGATGTTGGAAGCCTTGGGCATTCAGAAGTTTGAATGTTCAGGTTCACGGATGTTTGGCTTTGGAAAATAAAAATCTATGCAACACAAAAGAATCTAATGTTCAAAAGCTCAGGCCCCCGAGTAGCCACTGGAGCAGCAGGCCTCATGGTGTCTATTTTTTAAAAGTTTAGATCAAGAGAAAGATGCTTCCCCATGCTCCAAGCCTTGGGCTGTCATTTTGACTGAGATTCTGGGCAAGAAGGCAAAGCTCTTCAAAGCTGGGCTATAAGCCCTGGACTTCTGTCCTTAAGCGTCTTTTCCTTTTGACCTTGGGTTTCAGGGTCCCGTTTTATGTGAATGTCCATGTGTCTGTACTGGGGACTTTATAGGAGGCAGCAGAGCCATCTTAGCAATGGCCCGGGTGGACCTGACTGCAGTCCTGAGTGGGGTAATCCCCTGATCCATGTCCTTCTTGCTGAAGAGGGGAAGCTAGGCCTATCTATATCTCAAAGAGCTGTTGTAATGACTATTCAAGATGTGCCCCGGTCCATCCCTAGCACCATGTCCCCTGGAAGACATCCCATCAATTCCTGCTCTGCTGGCCCCACGCCCCCAAGGGGTAAAAGATTCTAGGATTTACCAGAGGAAGAAAGTGAGGGCTTCTGGGTCTGGGAACCAAGAGGAGGTCTAGGAAGCTGGGGATCTCCCTTGCTATGCCGAGGGTAGGGAAAGAAGAGCTTCGAAAAGAGGTTGGCTTGGAGAACTTCCTCCCCACCATTGGACGGTTCCAAAAAAGTTCCTCCCTACGGTCTCCTGAGTAACAGGAGGGTTTTCTCTTCCCCTCTACCCCCTTCCTCTTGCCTCTTCACTCCAAACAAGCCTCGCCCAAGTCATTTAGCCCATACCAGCTTCTGGAAAATGACTACTCTTGGCACCCCCAGCCCGAGCACTGAGCCATGACCCGGCTGAACTGAGGCAAAAGTCTCCCTCACCCCCTTCCTCCCATTCCAGGGGCTCCATGGGCTGAGCCGCTGCTACCCCTCTCCTTCCTCAACCCCCCAGCCCCTGCCCCTCTCTGCGTCTTTCTTGATGCTGTTTCCCTGTTCTTCCTTTCTTCCTCGGTGGTTCCCAGTCTCCCTGGCTCTGCTGTGTCTTTCTGTAGCTCCTGTCCCTGTTACCTCTCTCCATCTTCCTCACTGCTTGAATGATCATGGATTCTAGCATGGATTTCTAGCTACAGCTGTCAGGGTTCATGATCCGAGGAGGAAAGCCAGGCTGAGACAGGGGACACAGAAGGAACCGACGCTTGAAGTGGCTGGTTCTTGAGATTTACGCCAGTGGAGGCCAGTGCTGGTACGACATGTGTCTCTTGTTTCCCAATTTTCCTAACCCCCTGTTCCCTTCCTGTTGCCATCCTGAAAGGGCTAGCAAGGCTTCAAAGAGAACCGACCAATGGAAACCACCTAGACACCCATACACACACACACACCTACCCTGTCTCACACTCCTAAGACCCACATCTTCACATAACGCACACTGGAATAACAAACTTGCACACTACCCAGACAGACACACATGAGTTCTGATAAACATGAATGCAGATGCATGCGCAGATACACACAGCTCCCCCCATGCATGCACACGCACACACAGACGCATATGCACACACACACGCGCACACACACACACACACGCAGAGATCCCACAGGCGCCCAAAAGCACAGGGCAATGATTAATGTCCCCTCAGAAAAAGAAATTATATCGAATAAATTAAACTACTGTGGCAGCAAATTGAAAAATAAGGATGTAAATGAGGTTTGAATACTTAATATCGAAGACAAGGGGGGAACGAAAAGGGATGGCTGGGTCCCCTGAGAAGGGAAAGGATGGTCCTTCCTGCCCTGATTTGACTAGTTCCCGTCCACAGACCTCAGAGATGGGTGAGGGACGATACAGAGGATTCAGTCAGCACCAGAGCCCTCTCCTCCTTTCCTCTGGAAAGAAAGTCCCCCTGGAAAAACTCCAGGAGAGGAGCAGGGAGGAGGTGGTGTGACTACCTGGCAGCCCCCCAATGCACAATGGACACTTACTGCTTCCAGCCCTACCTGGCATAGGTGTCTCACTGTCCATAGTCTTCCTAAGCCCTCACTCTCAGGACATTGAAGAAACCTGATCATATAGCTGAGTCCTTGAGTCCCCCTCCCATCCTCCCCATTCCCTCCCCCACCCCCACCCCTCATCCCCCATCTCCGCACACTGTCAGCGCTACTCCAAAGACCACAGACCTCAACCCCCAACTTGCCTTAATTTAATTTACACTAGCCCAGAAGCCCACAGCATACTAGGCACAACCTGCCTGCCTTGTGCCAAACTCTGACTCAGTCCTGCCCTGGACAAATACCTCAGCAGCACACATGCAAACACACATGCTTTCACACAGAGAGACACAAAATCTTTACAGGACATATGACAAGATCTGGTCACACACACCCTGTGCACACAAATAGTCACAAATACACACACAGTGGAGGGTAGCCCATGACTGGGCCCCAGGCCCTGGGGACTGTGGGGGAACTGAGAGCCCTTTCCCCCTCCTCAAGCTTTTAGCAGCCTGTCTCCCGCCCTCTCCCCCCATCCCTCCCTTTTTCTTCCTGTGATACTTCCATAGCCTCCACCTCCTCTTGAACCCCCACCTCACTCGCTAGCTCAGTTTCCCTCACTCTGCCTGTCATGTTTTTCCCTTGTTGCCTTTGTCTCGGACACCCCAGCAGACTCCTGCCTCCTCCACATTCCTGGCGGTCACAGGACCCTGAGTCCCCCCCTACCCCCCACCCCTGTCACCGTGCTCCCCCCATCCCCCTCCTCCGCTTCGCTCGCTGTCGTCTCTGTTCATATATATTTAGTATTTATTTACAAGGCTGGGTTTTTTCCCTGGGCGGGAAGCCAGCCGTGCACAGAAATCCTTAAGATGCTATAAAGCTGGTGAGGTATAAAATGGAAAGTGGTTAGTGCGCTGTTTGGAGATATCTCACCGGCGGCCGGGGGCCCGCGCCGCCCAGCCGCCCCGCTGTAAATCTCCCGGAGTTTAGCGCGCTTGTTTGTACGTGGCCAGGAGGGGAGGCCGCGGCGGGTGGGGGCGCCCTAGCGCCCCAAGTCTCCCTCACAGGCTGTCGGCCGGGCGAGCATCACTCCCTCCTCAAAGGGACAGGGGCCAAGAGGGCCAGTGAACACCCGTCTTGGAGAACAAAGGCTTCTCAGCCGTGCCCCCACACACCCCAGCTGCGTGTTCCCCATCAGCGTGTGCCTGCGAGGCCTGAGACCTTACAGGACTCCCAAACAATCTATGGGTCTCCTGGCCAGGAGTCTAAACATTCACGGGTTCCTCCACCTCCAAAGGGCGGGTGGTGTGGGAAGATAGGGTTCTCTGCTGGAAGGGGAGGGGCCGTGGAGCTTCTGTACCGTTAAAAACTAGGGTGCTGCATCTGATACAGCGGGTGCCATCACACCTGCCAATTCATCTTCCTGAACCTTAGTTTCCCTTTCCTCAATGGGATTCGAGCCGTGCCTGGTTACCGGTGTGGGAAGGAAGAAGAAATCGAGCCGCTGAAGGGGAAAGATTCAGCATAGTACACAGTAGGTGCACAGGAGATGTGGGCTAGGTCTTATTTGTGCCAATCTGCTCAGGCGATTGCTTGTTTATGTGCTTAGTGAGTTGCTCGTCTACTCGTTTATCCAGCTGTTTGTGATATGTCTTCTCCACCCTTCACAGGATTTAAGGCCCGCAGTTCTGGACCCCAAAGTGGGGGATGTGTGCCAGGCAGTGGGGGAGCTCAAGTCTGGGCAGGGTGAAAGCCACATCCGCATTAGGCAGCATCTTGAGGTGCTTGGAGGAAAGACCCCCCCAACCCTCTGCTCCAGACCGCCTATCAGCCACTACTGCTGTCCCTAGAGTCCCCGTGGGGAGCAGTGAGCAAGGAGCAACTAGACTGCCAACCCCCCAGAGGGCAGCCCCCAGCCTGCAGAGTCCGGGCTGGCTCTCAGGAGCTGTCAGTAAGTGCTCTCTGATGGATGAGCTGGGAAGGCTGAACTCTGCCACGATTCCCTCTCGCTCTGGAGGGCTGACTTACCTGTCATCCAGCCTGCACACGCATGTCCCAGCTCACCTGGGCACATGTCAGGAGTGCTGGGCGTGATGACAGGAAACTCTTCTGTGGGCACTGTCCAGAACGGGAAGCTCAAAAGAGCCAAGTCCCTGTCACACAGCCAGACCCCAGCAAGTTCTGCTGTGCTGGCTCATTCATTCATTCGTTCATTCACTTATTCAACAAGTGCGCGCTGAGTGTCTGGGATAGGATAAAGGGAGCACAAGAGGGCATCCCTCAGGCCCGGCTCTGAAGAAGTCTCTAGCCAGGACTTAAGGTAGCCATACAAGCAATGATTAAACTATAAAAACTAAGATCAGAACCAGGAAGTCCGTGTCCAGGGACAGTATGTTCCCCAGAGAATAGAGAGGGGGACCATACCAATAGCCATTGTAGCTGTTGCTACAGAGGATATTCAGAAAATGGCTTTCCTTGTCTCAGCTCTTGCAAGCAAGTTCAGTTGATGGTTGGAGGGGATGCTGTTCCAGAAGGCAGGTTAGGCAGGCAGAGGAACTTGAATGTGTACAGAGCGGTGGGCAATTGCTGGGTGGGGAGTGTTGAGGAGAACCGTTCTGAGTCCAATTTACCTGGCTGCTAAGACCATGAAGGAGAATGATGAGCAGGCTTAGAGAGAGGACCGGGCAGGGGCCAGATCACAGAGGGCTGTGAACATCCGAGTAAGGAGTTTGTGCTTTATTTAGTAGGCGACGGGGAGCCATGGAAGGCTTTTGAGCAGGGAAGTGACGGGATGAGATCTGTGCTTTAGGAAAATTAATCTGGCAGCAAAGTGTAAACCAGCTGGAGACAGTGGAAGTCGGAGATAAAGAAAGATGCTCGACCTGGTGACTGGCGCGTGGAAGGCGCTCGGCAAGTGTGCTAGGTGGCTTGAAGCGGCCAGGGAGTGCTGCAGGAAGGGCTTTCGCGGGATGCTGGTGATGGTGCAGCAAAAATGGGTGCAAAAGACGTCAGGGAAGGGTGGAGGGTGTAGGCGAGTTGTGGTGTGCTTGCCTGGCATGCACAAAGCCCTGGGGTCAGTCCCTAGCCTTGCACAAACCAGGTGTCGCTCAGAAAGCAGAACCAGGAAGACCAGAAAATTAAGGCTATTCTTGGCTAAAAATTGAGTTTGAGGCCAGCCTGGGCTACATGAGATTCTATTTCAATTGAAACAAAATCTAACCAACAACCAAAGCAGACACCAGGAAGTATTTTGGAATTGATTCAGTGCTTAAAGGTGGGAATCAAGAGGGAAGGAATAGAGGTTCCAGAGTTCTGGGACAGAATGGTAGGTTATTTACAAAGCAGGGGACTCGCATGCCCGTGACTGGTCATAGCAAAGACTCGTGGTCCACTATAAGCACACTGGCAATGCATCGTGGACTGGTGGAAGTTTTGCTAGGGTCAGAGGCCCCATGTCCTGCTAGAGCTGAGGACTGCAGGTCCAGAAGCCAAGAACTGAAGATGAAGCCGTCGCTGCCTCTGCCCTTGGTAGAGAACACAGAAAGCTGGATGGGATGCCAGGAGTCGTGGGTGAGCTGGAGGGTCCAAAGGTTGAAAAGCTTCTAGCAAGGCCTTGGGGTTGAATGTGCTCGGCAGAACTGGAGGCTGGACACGAAGTCTGGCATCCAAGGAAGAGAGGTGCCGGTGGAGGGGAAACAGCTGATGGGGGAATTCCCGATAACAGTGGATACCAGGATGCAGATGCCCCCAGGCATAGCGCTCATGAGGTCTCCATCACCTGCTCACTGAGCAGACCAAGGCCCAGACTGACTATTATTTATTACTGCCCTTTCCTAGTCGCCGTCAACCTGGGCTGGGGATGAAAATCAGAACCAATGAGGGGGACTGATTCTTAACTTGGGAGCCCCAAGACTCTCAGATCTCAAAGACAGGGTCTTACTATGGTAGGTCAGACTGGCCTTGAACTTAGAGTCCTCTACTTTGGTGATTATAGATGTGAGCCATCGTGTCCGGCGGCTCACATTCTTTCTTTGATGCAAGTGATTTCTCCTGGGCATGCTTAACCATCTTCTCCCCTGGCACTGGAGACCCCCTCCCCATTGTCTGCTACCCTTAGCCTCATTTACACCCCAAGCACCCCAGGGCCTATAGTGTCCCAGGGTACATGAAGTGGCTAGGAAATCAGGGAACAGAGGAGTTGGGACTTAGAACCTTGCTTCCCACTTAGGAGGAACAAGGCACTGGGAGGTGGTGTGGGGCCCCCCCACCCTCCCGGAGGGGACCCGCAGTCCTAAATGCCCCCGCGCCTTCTCCATATTGTGGGAAAAGCTGCTGCATCCATCACTGTCAGGCGCCGAGTTTGAATAAATTTGAATGCACTGAGCCGTGGGCTGCAGTTTCTATAATATCACTTTCCAGTTTGAATATTTCACTTACTTTTTTTTTCAAATTTCTTTTTATCCAATAGTTTCTCCTTTTCATCTACCCCCACAGCAGCAAAGCTCTCTATACTGAGAGGACAGAGCCTCGAGGGTGTCTGAGATGGGGGAGAGGCCAGGGTTTCACCAGCTTTGGCATCTCCGGCCTCCCACTCACGAGATCCCTGCCTGGCACATGTGGTCCCTACGCTGGAGCCTGCTATTCTTTGCTCACGTAGATGGGGCAATAGCAGATAGTGTGATCCCCACCCCACCTGCAGCCGGCTCTTCTACAGGGCATGTGTGTTAAAGCCCTTACTTCTTCCTACAGGGGCCCAGACCCCTTGTCTACTGACCCCCATTATCCATGCACCCATACATATCAGCTGATACACTGATTTTTACCAAGGTGTTAATGGATGATTGCAGTTTCCCACTCAAAACATCGCCCTTAAGGCTCCCTAGCACTGTGCTGTTTTCCTCTATAAAGAAATATTCTGTTCTGTCTTTCTGAAGCTCTTCCCGATCCTCAGCATATGGCCAACCATCTTGGATAAGGGCTTCAGGAAGAAGTGGGATGGGAGGCTTGGTGGGACACTCTATAGGTTCCCCTAGTCCTGGCCACTGGTCCCATGCTTTGCTAGACTATACCCAGAGCTACCTGCATTGATCATGCGTAGACCCAGTCCAGGTAGTGCTGAGGGGTAGACAGGGAAAGAAAGCACCCGGAAATGAATGAGTCAGGAATGCGGTTGACATGAAGTTGAAATGGGGAGATGGGAGGCAGGAGGTCAAGAAGGGTCTTCTCGGGCTAACAAAATGGCTCAGTGGGTAGGAGTCCTTGCCTAAGCACATAAGGTTAAACCCGCACACCCACACAGTGCAAAGAGAGAAGTAATACAGAAAATTATTCTCTGTCCTCCATATACATGCATGTGCACACACACACGTGCATGCACACACACATGCACAATTGAAAAAATTTTTAAAGGATGGTCTTCTGGGACCCTTCAAGTCTGTTTGTCTCTCCATAGGAGGGTCTGGCTGCACTGCCCACTGGCATGACTGTCACATCAACATCTGCAGAGGACAGTGACCATCCGCAAAGCTTATGAAGACATTGACCGTTAGTGAGGGCATTGCTACACGGGGCACAGTAAGTAGTCAGATATCAAGTACTTCAACCAACACTACTGACCATATAGGGACTATTTTCTTTCGGTCCTCCAAGGAGCCACTGGCCATTCATCCAGGCACCCTCGCAAGCGATATTGCTCACAAAGTATGTTCCCTTCTTCTGACCAGAAGCAGTAAATACCCAATCACGACCATTCACAGTCCCGCATGCTATGTGATGGGAGGGTGGGGAGGCCCCAACAGTTCTTGCTGAGTGTTGTGTTTGTTGCTGTTGTTGCTTTTGTTTCCTAGCAATGATGAACTTCACTGTGCCTGGCCCCCCATGCTTATAGTTAGGCGGTGGAGAAACAGGAGACGGGGCAGGATGGTCGCACTTTCGGGGGCACATGTATGGCCAGGGAGATGGAATTATCATTAGGATTGATATGCATTTATTTATTTAGTTAGTTATTTACTGTGTGTGTGTGAGTCCACGCATGTCTGTTTGAGATGGTCTCAACTATGAATCTCTGGCTGGCCTAGAACTTGCTACATAGACCAGACTGGCCTTGAAATTTACCCATCTCGACCTCTAGAATGCTAGAATTACAAGCTTGAGCCACCACACCCAACTTGTAACATTTATTTTTAACTTTTATTTCTAATGTGATTTTGCTGTATTTGAAGGAACGGCTCAGAGAACACATAAATCCCAAATGATTAAACAACAACAGCACCAAAACAACCAAAAGAGGACATTTGGAAACTACAGGAGTGCAGATGTCAGTCTGGCACAAGGTCGTGCTTACAGGTTGCTTAGCAGATGCAACAGAAGCCCATGCAGTGGCTGGTCTTGCTTTCAGGGAGCTCATACACTGAGATTAGGTAGTCAGGGAGGGCTTTCTGGAGGAAGAGAAATGAGCCAGGGCATTTAATGGACAACAGAGTCCTAAGCAGGCGCAGCATTCCAGCAGTGAGACTACAGTAGCATTGGAGCTGGACATGTGGCCAGGGCTGGGGCAGGCAGGGCTTGGCCATGAGCAGGTGGAAGGGACACTGTATGCTTGGGAGACAGTGAGGAGACAGGAGAGTAATTGTGGGCCATGGACGAAGAGGTGGTGATATGGGTTAGTATGCTAGGAGCCCCGAGAAGGCACCTCGAAGGAGCTAGGCCACACCCGAGTCCTGCCTCATTCCAACACAAGCCCTCTGCTCCCTCTCTGGGGGCCCCACCATCATGAACTCAGACCTGGCATCCCAGTATGATAAACCTTGTGGGGGGGGGCATACAAAAAGGGGCCCCTAGGAAGATGAAGAGACAGGCCTCCTATGAGGAGGGTAGCCTTTCTCCCCTCCCCCGAGTGCCCCGGCCAGGCCTGCGGCAGGAGGGAGTGTGGCGTGAACGGAGGCTCGCCCGCGTACCATGACAGATGATTGACTCGAAACAATATCTAAGGCGATCAGGATAAAGTGCTGGCCATTTCAAGGCTCAGCAGAATTCAGATTCTAATTAGACTTCTCACCACATTCCAAATAAAAATGGTTCCCCTGGTATCCTCTTTGCCTATCAGGTGTCTCTCCCTGATCGCTGGAACAAAACGCATAAAGAAAGTGATTAAAGCCATAACAAAGGCATAAAATTGGAATTATCGCTGCCACCACATCTGGGAGCACAGAGTGTCACCACGCCGCCCCCTCCTCCCCAAACCCAAGCACGCAGAAGTGCTGCCCCATCCAGGCTCAGGGCTGGGCACCCTGAAACGACAGCCTTCAGAGGGCTGAGGAGGAGCAAGATGGGGGCTCAGGAGCAGGGCTCGGGAAGGAACTAGGGTGCCGAAGTTGCTAAATGTTAGAGGCCATAAAATAAATGACGTCAGGAAAGTGAGAAGTTCTAGGCCTAAGGAACAAGGGAGTGAGCAAACCCAAAAGTGAGGTGGGGAGGGAATGGTCCCTGCCTTGGGTCTAGGTGTTTACTAGTGGACATGGACCTTGGGGCTCTTACCTTGATTCCTCAGGGCATGCACACCTGTGCACGCACACATAAACACGCACACACGCACGCGCACACACACATACCTGCACCCCTTACAACATGCTAAGAATTCTAAAACACATGGAATATCATGTGTTGAGAGACTCTTGTCCTGTCAACAGATCCAAAACTCCCCATATGCCTGCGGTCCAGGCAGCCGGGTCCAGCGTTTGCTCTCAACTGCCTTCCCTGCCTACTTGCAGGGGCTCCCTAGCTCTACAGATGGCTGCGTTACCATCGGTCTAAACATGTCTATGTGCCACAGGGACCTCACCACCCCACAACACACATTTGCACGCAGGCACAGCCACACGCATCGGGCCTATAACAATACCGTCACACAGTGCCCATGCCGTGGAAAAGCGGCAATGGCCCTAGCATCTTAGGGTGAGGGGGGCATCCAGGCCAGAGGGGTGCCTCTGGCCTCTCCAGGCCTTTTGCCCTCCTGGCTTCAGCCCCTGCTTTCCCCACAACAGGCAGTCTGGTACCTGGTACCCAGCATCCTTGTTCCCTGTGTGGGGTGGGCAGGCGGGCGGGAGGTCCAGAGGAGGGTGAAGGAGTGGGAGCAGGGCTCTGAGCGGGGACGATATAAAATTAAAAGGTAAAAAGCAGGAACGCAAATGGAGGGTGCTTTCAGCTTTCACATTATTAATGACTCTTCAAAAAATCGGCGAGTTTTCCAATCTTCTCTGAGAAGCGCTTGAAGGAGCTCACAGATGAAACTGACCTTCAAAATGTTCTTTGGTCTTTAGTTAAGAAATTCGCTCGCCATTATGGCATCATTAGGGAAACAAGGATAAAATTACTCCATGGTTAATGACCTATAGTATCTCCCCACCAAAATTTGTTTCAGATCTAATAAAACTGTGCTTAACACACTCGGATGAGTTATGAGGACTGTTCTGCAGGGTATTAAAATGTGGAAAATAGATTTTCCGAAGCTGGGGGGACTGGACTTTTTGAATCAGATAGCAGAATGGAATTTTCTGGGCAATAAATTCTTCCATGTCTCAATTTCATCTCGCGCTCTCTCTCCTGCCTGCCTCTGCCCCTCTCTCTCTCTCTCCCTCACACACTCTCTCTCCCACTCTCTGTCTCCCTCTCTGTGTCTTTTCCTAAAATCCCCGAGCCACACAGAAACCTCTAGAATTTGAAGCCTTCATGAAGTTTGGAAAAAAATAAAAAATTTTTAAAAAAAGAAGAAGAAGACGCAGAGCGCAAAGGTCATGTGTGTGATAACGGGAGACAGAATGTGGGCACGGGGAGAGCGGGGGCAAGGGAGCACCATCCTCCACTGCCCCCTCAGGTGCCCCTGTGCCTATCCACCGTGGGAGTGACGCCCTCCATCCCTCTACTGCTGGCCAAGCTGGTGGGTGTCAGTCTTTGCCTTCAGATCCCAGGACTCACCCATGCTAGTGGCTTCTTCTCCCAGGCCACACCTCTATGGAAGGTGTTGGCCTGTAGGGTACACCTGTTTCTGTCCACTCCAACTTCAAGGAGTGGGAGAGGGTGAGCCCCACTGGCCTTGTGAGGGGTCAGAGTAGCCCTGTTTGACACACCTGCAGACACGCACACGAGCACACTACTGATGGGCACACCTAGATGTTTGGGCCCGCCAGGCTGGAGGCTAAGACCCGAGTCCCTGGCCTAGGCGGTGGCCGGAGGTTTTCAGGGGCTGGATACTGCCGCGGAGAGAGGTGGCTGGCGAGGTAATGGCATTTTGCTCTCTTTAAACTTTAATCTTTCCTATTAATTCCCTGCAACTGGAGAATGTGTGAGAGTTAATGTTCCGTGAACGTGTTTCGCACTCGGCAGTCTCTTCGAGCTAATTACCTTCAGGTGCTAAATGGAGGGAAATTGCAATCCATTTGATGTGAAAAAATTTCGCCTTCCCGTCCCCTGTGAGACATCCTTTTTCCTGAGTGCTGCACAAAGAATGCTCTCTGGGTGGGAGTTTTTTCCTAATGTTTTTTTTCTTTGGCCCTCTCCCCCGCCCCCTTTCTCCAAGACTCTGGGTTCTGCAGGACGAAGGTGGCTGGAGCCAGGAGGAGACTGGGCCTGGCCACTGAGTTCCAGCCCCGGTGGAGGACAGGTGGAAAGGGACTTGTGTGTGCAAAGGACACACCCTGGCTGTGGACCTGGCCCCCGCCCCTTAGAAGCCCTGGGGTGGAAGTGTATTTACACGCTTAATAACACGCTTAATACCAGTGTTTCTCAGCTGCTAGCTTTTGAACACAGATATAATAGAATTTTACAAGCCACATAAAAGCCGTCCTTCTCCTGGACCCTGAACTGGTGACTGGTGGGACGGAGGACAGAGAAGAGAGGGTGAAGATGAGAAGGGGGTTTGAGGAGAGAAGGAAGGGGACTGGGGCAAAGAAAGAGAGCAAAGGGGAATGGCTGGGAGGAAGCTGGGCGTGTGCTCTGTGAAGATTCAAGCGGGGGAGATGGATCAGGACAGTCCTGTCCAGGCTGGAGGGCCCCTGCGGCACCAGGAAGAAGGTGCTGGAAGAGAGTCTTAGCTCTCAAGAGAGAACTCCCACCTCAGCGACCGACCCATCCCTCCAGCGCCATCCTTCACCTTGGACCCTAGACGTGAGCAAAGCCCTCACAAGAAAGACAGCTCAGCAGACCACTTCCTTCAGTCCAACACAGTAGCCTTCGCAAGCTCCATTTGTTAACCCAAGATGAGGCAAAGACTACCCAGGCACGACATAGCTTTCCCGGCTTAACGGATATCAGGTGGAGTCCTCTCAGGGGAGTGGTGGTGTTGTCCGAAGGAAAGGGCAAACCTTCACGGCAACCCGTGTTTCAGCCCACCCTTGGCATTCTCCTGACTTCATGTGTGCCTACTTAGGGTGGGGAGAACATCCATCCCTTCCAACAATGAAGAGTCTACCTGTGGTAAATAATTGACTTGAGTTTATTTATTTAAAAAAGAAAAATAACTTGGGGATGGAGAGATGGCTCAGCAGTTAAGAGCACAAATAAAATAAAATAAATAAAAACAAACTTATTCTCGAGAATTTCAAATATCTATACACATAACTATAGATATTTAAATCTCCATAGGTCTGTTATCTAGTTTCAACAGTGATTAATCTGTCCAAGCCTGTTGTCTCTATTCCCCTTTCCCTCTCCCAGAATCATCTGGAAGCAAACTATAGAGATTAAATCAGTTCATCCACGAATATTCCAAAGTATGTATTCCTAAAAGTGAAGACTCACCACCTAACCGCACATATAATGGAGACCAACTGTAGTTTCTTACTCTTGCCAATTCACTGCCCAGTGTTCAAGTTTCCCTGCTGGGTTTTTATTTATTTATTTTTTTTAGTTATCTTCTTGTTTTCTGTATTTTGCCTGCATGCATGTCTGTGTGCCACACGCATGCAGTACCCGTGGAGGCCAGAAAAGGGCCTTGGGTTCCCCCTGAGACTTGAGTTGCCAGTGGTTGGGAGCTGCCAGATGAGTGCTGGTGGTCTCAAGAACGGCAATGCCCTCAACTGCTGAGCCATTGCTCCAGCCTTCCTACGTGGGGTTTTAACCACGGCCCAACCTCTCGACTCATGGGGCCCACGTTTCCGTTTTCAAAAGACTACTTCCTCTTCTTCTTTCATGAGACAGGGTCTCATTATATCTCCCAGACTGGCCTTACATCAGTGGGCTCGTGAAGCCCTTGTGTCTCTACCTCTTGAATAGCTGGGGGGACAGCACATGTCACCATGCCTAACTTCTTTCTTCTTTCTCGAAGTTTATTGAAGAAATTGTTCACCATTTGTCCTCTGGGATTTCCTTCGTTCTGGTATCATTCAACATGTCTCTCTGTCCCTTTAAGTTGGTGGAGTCTAGAGTTGCTTGGCTTCGGGTTTGGTTTTTTTGGCAAGTCCTGTGTAGCTTCCTGGTGTCTTTCTCTTTATAATATTAGGATTGATCAGCGGACTTGCTTGGCATCCGCCCGCTCTAGCCGTTACAGAGCTCCCTCCATTTTCCCCCTCCAGCTTTTCACCTAATGATTTGAATAACTATCTACCATCATTGACTAGATCCATTATTTCATTACGGGTGGTTGGATTTCTTTTAGAGCTGTTTGCTTTCTCCAACTTCCCATTTGGAAAAGTTAAAAACCTACAGACTAGTTCATTGTTTTAGTGAACACCCACATCCTCAGCTACAATTCACAAACTCGTAACCCACATTTGCTGTGGCACCCTGTCTCCCCTACAACATCCCTCTGCTAATCACCGACAAAGGGGCAGCATTTCACCTAAAACTTTACACTTATAAGAACAAAGGCATTCTCCTATCACTGCACAGTGCATTGATCACCTTTGGAGAATTAAAAATTCACATTCTTTTTTTTTTTACTGTGTGCATGTGCGCGCGCATGTCTCAAGTATTTGTGTAGAGGTCAGAGGACAACTTATAGGAACCAGTTATCTCTTTTCATCGTGTGGATTCTGGAGATAGAATTCAGGTCATCAGGTCTGGGGTGGTAAGTACCTTTTCCCAGGAAGCCAGTCCACTTTCGGGAAATTTAACATTTATTTAATACAGAGTTTGCATTAAAAAAAAACTTTTGATTGTCCCAGTGACATCCCTTATAGCTACCTCAGCCTGTTTCAAGATGCCACATTACATGTAATCGTTTGCCTCTTTATTCTGGAATAGTTTCTCAGCACCTCCCTCCCTCCATCCCTCCCTCTCTCCCTTCTTTCCACCTCTCATGAATTTGACAGTTTTGGAAAGCTCAGGTATATGTCCCCCAGTATGGATTTGTCTGGCACATCCCCATGAGTAAATTCAAGCTAAGCACTTGGGCAGGAATCTCATCACCCCGTGATGTGTCCTTCTCAGCTCGTCATTGCTGGGCACACGATGCCAGTTCTGCCACTGTTGGTGAGAACGGTCTGATCACTTTAATGTGGCATCATCTAGATCATCTAGATTTCTCTAATGTGGTGTGATTTCCCCTCCTTTATAGTAATGCATTTTCTATGGGTAGATTTTTTTGACTGTGTATTCTTTCATCTAGTGTTTTTTCTTTTGTTATTTTATTTGTATGGCTGCTTTGCCTGCATGTATGTCTGTGTACCATGTGAGTACCTGATGCCCTCAGAGAGCATCGGATCCCCTGGAACTGGAGTTATAAATGGTTGTGAGCTGCCATGTTGGTGCTGGGAATCAAACCTGGGCCCTTTAGAAGAACTGTCATTTCTTTAGATAGATTTAATGTCCTGGAGTAATTTACATGTTGTGTAGCTCACTTTTGGCCTAGTGGGAGTCCAAGCCACCTACTTGATCTGGAAAGCCTCTGGCCACCACTCCTGGGATGAGACAAGACAGACCTACTAAGTGCATGACAGGCAGACTCGGTACCAGCTCTGAGCAGGGAAGGACCTGCCACTATATCAGAGCCCTTGGGTTACAATGAACCAGAGATTCTGACTTGGAAGTTGGGGAAATCACTAAGGCAAGACACTTCCTACTGAAGGGGTAGGGGTGGGATCCCCTTCTCTGACTAAGCCACATTAGCATGAAGATTAGAAAAGTAACCAGAACCAAAGCACAAAGTGATATTCACTGAACACAGCCAGGAGTTGTCCTAAAAGCCAGGTGTGGGACGCAAAAGCAGTCCCGCATCCTGAGACACCAAAACCCGCTTGACCTTGTCCTTCATGATGACGTTGGTACGACTCTGTTCGCATGCATCCAGGTCTCGTGCCCTGTCCATCCAAATCCCCAGCCCCTAGTGCAGAAATCTGACTGACACACTTTGTTCCAGGCAGGGGACTCTGCTTAAGTCAACTGTGGCCAAATGGGGTTCCAGAGAGTCCCCCTCTGTTGGGGGAAGAGTAGTTCCCAAAGAAGCCTGGCAGATATCCTGAGAGTGCACAGCACAGAAATAAGAACACAGCTCTCCAAAGGATGGGCAGCTAAAAGCTCTTGAGAACAGCACCAACTTCAAGGGCAGGGCCGGAGCCCCAGGGAATTCTGGGAAGAGGTGACGGATGGGACAAATTAGGCCACATTGCTGTGACCCATGGGCCAATCATGGTGCAGTAAGCTTGCAAGAGCATGATATAAAGGGGAGAAATGTCCAGAATGTAGGGTTAGGAGCATCGGTAGATGTCTGGACAGCTAGCGGGTGGAGCACAAGATCCTCACTTATCTCGAGGATAACAAGTCTCCTTCAGTTCCCTGACACCTTTCCCATGGTCTGCTAGACAATCTGTACCAAGCTTTCCACATGGCCTTGAATCCGGGAGCCCTTTGGTCTCTCCCACTCCCAGAAGTGAGCTCCCGGAACCTGTCAAAGGTCTTGAATGCTTTCGAGGTCCACAGAGGAGTTGGTTCTTCTCAGATCCAGCTTGCTACCTTTGCTCATCACGGGGAACTCTAGCTAGTGCTTCATCTTCTACCCCCTGACTTTACAAAGTCTGCAGGGGGAAAGTTTGAGTAAACACAGATCTAAACCAAGCATTTATAATTGATAGCTAAGGAAAATAGCACACGCGTTTCCATGGTACACAAAGACTGGCTGGGCACCTCTGTCCTGGCAAGGACAGGCCAGTGCAAATGCAGTCAGGACAGAATATATCCTTCAGCCCATGGCCATTGCAGAGGTGCTTGGCCTGGCGAGACTCAAGTCACTGTGGCTGTGCCTCTGCAATGCCCTCGCTAGCAAATTTCCTTATTGAAGTCTTCTCTTTATCAATAAGAAGTGGCCTATTTTTCCTTGCAAGTGCTTTTCTCTTAAATTCTTGTCTGATATCAATATTACTAGCACAGTCTCCCTTTGATTGATAGTTGATAACATACCATTTTTGTTTGCTTGTTTTGAGGCAAACTCTTGCTATGCAGTCTAGGCTGGCCTCGAACTCATCCGCCTCACGAATGCTGGGATTGCAGGCATTCACTACGGGCCCCTCATAACACATCTTGACAGCTTTATTTTCTCCCTTTCTGTGAATTTATGTTTTTTTCATCAACTTTTTAAAAATTTCATTATTATATTTTTATTTCATGTTTTATGAAACTCTTTGGTGAACAGATGAGACCTGGATCATTATTTTATTGCTTAATTAAAAACTCTTACTGTAAATATGTATATATATATATATTTATATAAAATAAAATATGACCACATGCACCCTCCATTTCCAGCTCTCCCTGCAGTCTCCCCAACACCCCCTCTTTCTCCTAACTTCATGCCTTATTTTTAGCACACTAAATTCAGTTAGCCCTGCCCATATATATATGGGTGTGAGACCATCCATGGGAGCATGGGGAACCCTCCAGTGGTTACACCCCAAAAGAAGAAAGGGTCTCCCACCTCAGCAACTGCCAACAACTTCTTAGAAGGGTGGGATCTGGAGAACATCTCCCCATCTGTGCAGGATTTTGGTGGGCTTGATGCCCAGGAGCAGATCCAGATATGTTTCCTTTCGTAGCCGTATCCTACAAACCCACCCACCGATCTTGTGACGGATGCACTTAGATTTACTTCTGTCTGATTCCTTACTTTATCCATCTGATCTTGTTTTCTGTCTTTCTCTTCCTTGTTTCTTTTTTCTTTTGCACCAATCTTTTCTTTATTCTCTTGTTACAATGCTCTTGTCTCTTGGTTTAGAAATTAAACATATTTTTAGAGAAGTGAGGGACCTTAGTTTTTGTGTGTGCAAGCACAAACACTTATGCATGTATGCACATGTATGTGTGCATGTGGAGGCCAGAGTCAACCTCCTGTATCATTCCTTATCCTTTTTTTTTTTTTTTTTTTGACCCTGGGTCTTTAATTGCCCAGAGTTCACCTAGTAGTCTATGGCCAGAGAGTATGAGGGAGCTCCCTGTCTCTGCCTCCCCAGCTCTGGGACCCACCATGCATTTTTTTCACATGGATTATGGGACTGAACTCAAATCCTCAAGCATTATACTGACTAAATCATTCCCTTCAGTCCTACCTTTAATGTTTAAAAACTTCTCTAGTTTTAAATTTTAAATTTAAATTTTAAATTTACAAAAACTAGTCAATTGATTTCTGTTCTTTTAAGTGGCAGGAGGCCTTAGTAGGCAAACCAATCCTTCCCATCTTTGTGTGTTCATCAATTAGGATTTTAATTTCATCATATTTTTATATTCTTTCAAAACCATTATTATTATCCAGATTTATGTACATAGTTACTGAGTTGTTCACCTATTATTGTTTCTAACAGTCCAAATTTCCTTTTTGGGTCCAATATCCTTCTTGCTGAAGTACATGTGTTAAATATTATTTTATTGTGTTTAATTTGAAAAACGCATTTACTATGTGTGTTATGATGTATGGACGTGGGTGTGCATTGCTACAGCTGACCGTATGGAGGACAGAAGACAATCCTGTGGGGTCGCTTTCTCTCCTTCCACCTTTACATGGAACTGAGGATTGCATCCAGCTGATCAGGCTTGACCAGCAAACGCTACCAGGTGGACCCTCTTGTAAGCCCTATGTGGTCTCTTAAAAGAGATCTGTGAGTCAGAAACTCTCTTTCATTAGAAACTGAAACTGTCTTTTTACTTTTCTGTATGGGGAGTGCTTGTGCGCAGTAAGGGTAGCTGGGGATCGAACTTTGACCTTTGCTCCAGTCCTTGGTGTCCTGTGTCGTCCCGTCCCCTGCTGTTGCAGTTTTATGCTTTTGTTTGTTTTTGTTTTTTGTGACAGCGTCCAATTCTGTAGGCCAAACTGACCTTGAATTTGCAATCCCTGTGCCCCACCTCCAGGTTGCTAGAATTACAGGCTTGCCAGTCTGCTTTACTTTCTGTTGTTTGATAATAGTCTGGCTTTGGGAGTTTAAGTTGACTGTTACTTTCCTCAGTAATCTGAAGCTGTAACTTTCTATCTTCTGGCTTCTGTGGCTCCTGAGCAGCAGCCTAGGGCCTGACTGGTTGTTACTGCGCTGGTAGCCCATCAGTCTGTTGTCTTCTGTGCTCTGCAGTCTGAGTAGCAACCTGTTTTTTTTTTTTTTTAAACTTTTTTGGCTCAGAAATCCAATTGTGTTTCTTTTTTACTAGGATTTCATTCCTGCATTCAAAACTGAAAAATTCCCCCACCCCACTTTCACCTCCCTCTGCTCCTGTCTGGACTCTATAATATCAGTTAGACCTTGTTTATTCCGTACTTCTCTTGGCTTCGCTTTTGTAATTGACTTTAACTGTGAATTGTGTTTTAGGTACTTTCTAAGATAATCTTCCACTTCGCTGGCTTTCTCTTCAGTATTGTTAGATGTTTAATCTTCTACCGGTGTGCTTAAGCATTGCTCTGTTTTAAGTCTAATTGGTTGTTTTCAGCTCTTCTTTTTTCTCCTTTATAATTTTATTTTGAGGCAGGGATTCTCTGTGTAGCTCTGGCTGTCCTGGAATTCTCTCTGTAGACCAGGCTAGCCTGAAACTCAGAGATCTTCCTGCCTCTGTCTCCTGAGTGCTGGAATTGAAGGTGTGTGTTACCACCCCCAGCTCACCCAGCTCATTATCTTTTTTATCTTTTTTGTTTTGTTTTATTTTGTTTTCCCACTGGATTATTATCTCATTCTTGCCTTTTAGACTTGTTGTTTCCTGTTGGGGAGGTCATTCAATAAGTTTAATTAGGTCTGGTGATCCCTCTGTCAGAACTATATCCAAAGGAAATAAACTCAGTATATCAATGAGAAAGCTGCACTCCCGTGTTTATACACAATAGTGGAGAGACAGAATCAGCCTAAACATTTATTGGCGGATAAATGAATGAGCACACAATAGAATAGTATTCATCCATTGAAATGAAGGAAGGATGGATTCTGGAGTTAGATTGCACAGCTGGGTGACCAATAATAATGCAACCCACACAATTGGCTACAAGAGAGGACTTTGAATGTTTTTACCAAAAAGAAATAGTAAGTGTTGGAGGTCACAGATATTGTAGTTACCCCAATCTGATCACTATAAAGTATACACAAGTATGAACACACCACATCCTATCACACAAGTATCTACAATCATTATGTCAATAACGACAAAGCATATATAATTTCCCCCATGTTTGTAGCCTTTCTCACAGTGGCTCACGGCCTCCTCAGCTTGCAATTTTTGATTGCAAACTCGTCTCTAACAGAATTAGTTTCTTGTGGAGTCTTGCATAGCGCTGGCCCTGGAGAAGCTCTGTGGTGAACCCTGCGGGTTCCCATCTACCGACAAGTTTATTTACCGTTTTCTCCAATTGAGGTTTCCACCTCTGTGAGTAGTGGGACTCTCACCTCACTCTGTGTTTGTGACACAGGCCCAGGAAGGCCAAGGATGACTCTTCCCTACCTTTAGTTTCTGAAGACAAAAGCCCACTCTGAACACCCCCAAGGAGGAGTGCTTTCTGGCCCCTCCACGGAGCTGCTGATATTTGATGGCCTCAGGGAGGGAGCCCTGCTCTGACTTCCTCATGGGCAGAGGCCTGGCTCACTCCTCTACCTTCCTGGCTATTCAACTCCAGCTCAGCTCATGTGACACATTGTTGGCTCCGGAGACCATGAACCGCCCCTTAAGTTACATTCCCTTAAGCACTGTGGATTTGGTTCTCCTCATCCCTGCACATAGGGATTTCTGGGTACTGCTTTAGAATGTGGCTGTGTATTTTCCAGTTGTTACATTGGGTAGATTTAAAGCTGTTCTATGTACAATCATTATTCCATAATGTTTCTATTTCAAAGGCAAGATGTCACCCTACTCACCCGCCGTCCCCTCAGACTTCCACCCGACCCATTTCTCCCACTATAGGGACTGGACATACTCTTATCTCATTCAAGTACCTAGCCCCATTCTCTGCAGTGACTGGATCCAGCAGTAAATAGTCACCGTGGTTCACATTGCTATTGTTTTATTATTTTAAGCCCTAGCGTTCAGGGTGACGGATAATCTGATTGTCTGGTCTGCTATGAGCACTTGAAGTGCACAGTCAGGCAGCTGCACGATGGCATCACTCATCCGAGTTCCATTATTCACGAACAGCGCCTTCCTCAATCACCTCCAAGGACAAATCATCTATTAGACCAACGCATCTTAAAGTACAGGTTGCAATCCGTTAGCAGTCATGAAATCAGTTTAATGAAAGAGAATCAAATAGAAAAATCAAATACCACGGTGCATTATGGAGGTAGCAAGGGACCGCTTAACGAAACTTTTGGGGTGTGCGTGTGTTTGCTCAGTCGCCATGCAACATGTACTTCACAGTACAGCCAGGACTTCCTGTGTATCCGATAGTCTCCTTTTCTCTGAGGTCCTCATCCAGCTCATCATCTGTTTTTATCTGGAAGGCCCATTTTTAGGATCAAAGAAATACACAAAGTCAGCCAGGAAAACTCATGGCCTATAGTTTCTTAAAAGGCATTCAAGCCCCAAGGTGGGTGAAGGCTCCCACGAAGGTCCACACGGGCCTAAATTAGAAAGATCACGTATGGTCAAGGATACTCAGACCTGTAATTCACACAGGTTCCCTGTGCTCTGGACTCCCAAACTATTATTCTGTCTTCCAGACCCTGGATGACTCTTAATTTTTTTTTTTTTTTAAGACAAAGAACAACCGAACCCTCCAAACCAGGGTCTTACATATCCCAGCTGGCCTTGACCTGTCTGAGGATCTTAGACCTCTGGTCCTCCTGTGCTGGCATTACAGGTGTGCAGCACCACAAGAGTTTAAATAATGCTGAGAATCAAACCCAGGACGTTATGAGTGCTTGGCAAGTGCTCTACTGACAAAGCTACAACCCCAGCCCCTGGCATAACCGGTCCACGGATGTTTAATAAGCCTCTGAGACCTATAAACGCTGCTTCTGGAGGTTTTTGTCCTCACAGGCTGCTCTCAAGGCCACCATATGATGTCCGTTGGGAGGACACCTGGAATGACACCCTTGCGCTCAGCTCCCGAGCAGCTGCTATCTGTAGAACTAACTCCCTACACAGACTAGAAGGAAGAAGTGCCAGGCATAAATGCCTCAGGTTGAGCAAGAGCCCCCTTGCCAAGAACTCCAGCCCTCACCCCTCTCAGCACCCCTGCAAACTGCACAGGGACGCAACCCATTTCACATACAATGAACCCTGTTATGAAGGGATTTGAGCCTCATTTAACTCCTACTTTCGGTGTATCCCACACTGCCAAAACATGAGGAAGCCTATTTTCTCTCCCTAAACATGGAAATGCGCTGATATTTGTTGGGTTCCTACTATGCATCGGATACACTAATCTCCGTGGTCCCATCTGACTGTCGCAGCCACCCCATGAGTTAGTGTGAGCAACCCATTTTACACCTGAGGGCATCAAAGAGGTTAAGCAGCTTGGTTGGAGTCACCTGACTGGATTTGCCAAACTGAGCTCTAAATGCCTATTCTACAACCTTTTAGTCAAAGCGGTTAAACGGTGTCTCGTACAGTCCTTCGCTAAAGGGCTTCACTTCCAGCAAGGACCTGGACTCTAGGCCTCAGCCTCGAGGAACTAGTGCGTCCTCTCCACGACTGGCCTTGGAATGTAAATGCAACGCCCCACCCTCCCCATCCCGGCTCACTGTGCATCCTTGGCAAGTCATTTACATCTCTGAACCTCAGATTACCCACCCGTAGCAACAGGACTTTGCCACCCAGAGGGCTGCTGCAGGAGAGGCAGAAAGTGACACTCGGAAGATAATTTATAAAGTGCCACACAGCTTAGGCTACAAAGCCGCGTAACTGGCCAGCTGACTGAGTCTGCAGTTTCAGTTAGATTAGCAACTCCCTCTGCTCTTAGAAAAAAACTCAAAATGTTAACTTGACCTTGTGGGCCAGGATGATGTGGCTTTCTGTTCGTTCTGGGTCCTCACAGTGTCCCCACTTCCTGGTTCCCGTGCTCTTGGAGTTCTTACGTCAGAGCGTTTGCACGTGCCGTTTTCTACTCCTAGACCGTTCTTTCATCTGTAGCTACAGCCCCACCCCCACACTCTCCATCCCCACTCTGCACACTAATTTGCTCATTCTGTGGGTAGCAGATTAGTTTTGTGAGACTGGCCACACTGGAGTAGGTTCCTACCGTATTTCACACTCTGATAGCACGGGCTGTGTCCCTTCCACGGCATGAAGAACACAGTTACTTCCTGTGCTCCACAGGAGTGGTTGTTATGGTTTTAATATGTGTCTTCGCTGCCCCCAACAGCTGGCAGAAAACATGGTAAAAAGTAAGGGCTGCCCAGGTATTTGCTGAACACGCTTTAAGAATCCAGTAAATATTTTTGGTTTTAAACTTAGTCTTTAGCAGCTGCCATAATCATTATCAACAATACACACATATACATATCATATCATATCATATCATATGTGTGTGTGTACGTGCGTGTGTGTGTGTGTGTATGAATGGACGGATGGGAAAAAAAAAGAATCCAGTAAAGAGCCAGATGGTGGCACACACCTTTAATCCCAGCGCTCAGGAGACAGAGGCAGGTGGCTCTCTATGAGTGCGAGACGCAGCCTGGTCTACAGAGCTAGTTCCAGAGTAGCCAGCACTACACAGAAAAACCAAATCTCAAAAAACCAGAAAAGAAAAAAAGAATTCAATAAATATGAAGAGAAACTACTTTGTTCCTATTTTATCCCCTCTTGCAGACATCATGTATTGCATTGAATATGCAGCAAAAGCTATCACCTTGTTTCCAACCCTATGCTGAAGCAGTCTCTCATACAAGCGTGCTCTCAGAAGCTGGGCCCTTGGTGCGGTGGCTGCATCATGGGGGCAATCACTGTCTAGTGTCCTTATGACAAGGGGAAGGAGGAGCTGCTGCCAGGCCTCCTGCCACACGACGTGACAACACAGCACCAAGTCACCACCTTTGTTTTTGTTGTTGTTGTTCTAGTTTTTGACACAGGGTCTCCTGCAGCTCCGACTGGCCTTGAACTCCTGATCTTCTTACCTCAGACTCCTGAGCGCTGGGGTTCAGATTCACCACCATGCCTAGCACAAGGCACTACTATTGACCCACAGAGAGCAGCAGGCCCTCATCAGGCAGGGGCGCTGCAGGCAGCCTGACCTTGGACTCGGACTGTGAGCAATAAGTTTCTATTGTTTATAACAGTTCAGACTTGGGGGTGGCCTGGTAGTAGGCTGGACAGACTGACCAGAACCGGCCTTCTGAACAAGAGAAAAGACTTCTATGCCCAAACACTTCATTAAAAAGATGATGGAACAGGTATAGACAGGTTTTAAATTTTTTATTGAATTTAAAATATACTTATTCTTTGACAATTTAATACATGTGTACAATGTATCCTGATCATTACCTACCCCATACTCCACCCAGACCCCTCCAACACACCTTCTCTCAGCTTCATGCCTTTTCTCTTCTAATTCATTGAGTTCTAATAGTGCTGCCCAAATAGGCATGAGTGAGAGACTACCCACTGAGCGTGGGCAACCTACCAGTAGTCACTCCCCCAAAGGAAATTGACCTTTCAACTGCTAACAGTGAGGCCAGCTGGGGGTGGGACCTCATTGGCCCGGCCCCCATCTGTGTTTGATCTTTTGAGCAAGTAAGCTCAGCTGTTGAATTCACAGGAGGGCCAGCCATGCTGTGTCCGGGAGACAACCTCTCAGAGCAGTTTTCTGTCTGCCTCCTCTTTCTCAATGTGCCCTGAGCCTTGAGGAGGAGGTGCTATCCATGTCCCAGGGCTGAGCATGCACAGTCACTTTTTCTCAGCAGTTTGATCAAGCTTCAGCATTAACCACTGACCATTTAAAAACTAAAAGCTTCTTAGACCAAGTCTGATAGCAGTACCAGTCATAAGCATCAATATTAAGAAGTCAGTCTGTCCTCACATGACCACCATGGACAAAGAACACTTTCATAGTGGGAAATCTATGGAAACAAGAAGCCAGGACATCTCTGGGAACCATGAAGGATGCGCCCATGGAGAGCACTGAGGAAACGGGTAGCAGCAGCTGTTTATCCACAAGAGTCAACCTGCTCTACACGCAATGCGGGGGAAAGATCCTCCGTCTACAGTGGATGAAACGCTCTGGCTAACAGCTTAGGCTTCCCAAACCCAAAGAGGCTCAATCACTGATTGACTAATAACAGAAAATAGCATCTGCTTGCATAGCAAACTGCTCTAGGTGCTGACGACACTGTGGTGAGCAGACACTGGAGCTAGTACCACCGCCAGGCCCAGGGCAGACAGAACTTACCCAAAGCTAGCTGGAAGCCCAGCTCTCCCAGACACCAGGCTTGGACTGCAACCAGGTGTCAGGTCAAAGGGCCTAACAGGACAGGAAGAAATGGGCCCAGGAAGGAACGCAGCCTCTTTGGGTTTTCACCCAGGCTGAGGGTGCAGTGATTGTCCTCTGATAGGAGGGTGGAGGGGTTGCACACCAAGAGGACGAGCCAGGCCCTGATGTCGTCCTCCTGGGAGTCTAGGACAGGGCAGCAGCAGCTCTGAGGTGGGAGGGGGGTTAGCTGCCTAGAGGGTGCACACTCAGCAAGGACAGTTCAAAAGGAAGCTTTGATGGGGCTTGCTGGTACAGCTAGGATGCCACAGGCTAAAATTACTGTACCTGGTCCACTCTGCTAGTTGGGCACCAATTTGTTGTGTGAGGTCACTTGTTTGTTTCCCGCTGCTCAGCCCCGAAATAATCAGACAGAAACCATATTATTAGCAATACTGTTTGGCCAATAGCTTAAGTGTATTTCTGACTAACTCTTAAATTAACCCATCTCCATTAATCTGTGTATCGCCACGTGGCTGTGGCTTACCTGGTAAAGTTCTGGTATCTGTCTCTGGTGGGGCTACCTGGCTTCTTCCTGACTCCACCCTCTTTCTCCCAGCATTCAGCCTAGCTTTGCCCCCCCCCAGCTCTACTCTGTCCTATCCACAGGCCAAAGCAGTTTCTTTATTAACCAATGGTATTCACAGCATGCAGAGGGGACTCCCACATCAAGTGTGCAAAGGCACTTGCTGCCAGTGACAACCTGAGTTCAACCCCCAGGGACCCATATGGCAGAGGGCAAAAAGAACTGCCTACTTGCCCTCCAACTTCCATATGTGTACAGGGAACAGGCCACACATATCCCAATAAAAATCAGCAAGTGTAACAACCACAACAACAAAAGTTCCAGCCCAATTCTATTGAAATAAAAGCAGACAGAATTGAACTAAAGGAGGCCACTGCTGACTGTGAGCGCAGACTGTGTTGACGCAACCCAGCGCCAGTATGGGCCTCCTCTAGTGCCTGCTCCAGAACTCCCGCAGCCTCTAAGGACATCAAGACCTCTCCTTCACACTCCTCACAATCAGGAGTGTGAAGTGTCTTTCGGGACACTTCCCTGACTGTGGGAAGCTGTCCCCCGACTTCCAGCTCTTCCCTGCCCTCTGCATTCCTTTTCTCACCACGACACTAGGAAGAAACAATGCCGTGAGTAAAAGTGCAGCTTGAAGTTGGACAGAAACCTGAGACGTGGGCAGGGTGAATCTCCCCTGAGCCTTCCTTTCCTTATCTATAAAATGGGGCCAATGAGACCTTCTTCAGTAATTAATTGAGACGTGTATAGAAGCGCCTAGCATGGAGCCTGGAAGAGAGTAGCCTTCAATAAGTTTTAGTCATTATTACTGATATCAAGACAACTTTGAGGACAACCTGTACTTACCTGGCTCACTGGCTTAAGTGACACCATCCATCCTGTGTAGAACATACCGCCTGCACTCATGGCTCATCGAACGCTCACAGCCAGGACGCTGTGCGCCGTGGCCCCCCCCCCCCCCCCCCGTTTGGTTGAACTGCATGCTCACCAAGACTCATTTGTTTTTACCTCAGCCTGTTTATGCCAGCTGCACATATTATTCTTAGATAATTTAACTAAATGCTACAGAAACCAATAAAATATGCGGGAAAAAACTAACGTCGCTGCTTCCAAAGATTTCACAACGGTGGGTTGCTTAGAGTTTGTATCAAATCACGATTGCGCGCTGGTGAGATGGCAGGGAAATAAGTGGGAGAGCAGAGAAGACCCGGGCTCTGCCCCCACACGGCTCCCTTAGCCCTTCCAGGCTTCCGTTCCCGCTGGCCAATCAAAGCTGAAAACAGGGGAAGGAGGTGGGGAGCTCTCTAAAATTAAAATGTATGTATGTATGTATATATATATATATGCAGTAAAACATTTAAATTTCTTATGTGAGATCAACAAGTACAAAGCTGTTTTATTTTTTGAAGCTGAAGGTATTAGTCAAGGCATTGTGGACGTACACCACGGGCCAGGGATGATGGTGCCGACAGTATAAGACATGTCCAAAGTCTGAAAAGTGAGGAGAATTTTTGCTTTATTTTATTTCTAGCTAAAATAAAACATTTCTGGAATATGATGGTCAACTAGAAAGTGATCCCAGCCTTTAAGAACAGAGGGAGACAGACAAGCTGCTAATCACTGTGGGCCAGCGTGGAAGTTAACAGGGCAGGGGGAGTGGGTGCTCAACTCAGACGTGTGGAGAAGACTGCTGGATGGACTGGTCCTGAGCCGGCTCTGCCTTCCCTCACCTGCCTCTCTCAGTTCCTTCCCAACCCTCCTCCATAATAAACGGGCAATCACTACAGATCATCAAATGAACTGCCAAGGCGCGAGCGTGGTGTTCAGTGGACAACCATAGAAGTCGGTTCTCTCCTTCCACTGTGCGGGTCTTAGGGCCTCAAACTCAGGTTACCAGGCTTGCTGGCAAGCACACCGTCACCTGCAGAGCCACCTTGCCAGTCCTGTATGTAGCGTCTTCACACTATTGCCTTATGTATTAGAGCCATAGCCCGATTCATCCCTAACGTCGGCAGCTTGCGTCTTCTTCTATCAGGGTTGTGAGAGGATTGTCAATTGTATTGATTTTTTTGTGTTACTGATTTTCTCTACTGTTGTCGTTTCCAATTTCACTCATTTTTCTGTTCTTGTCTTTATTATTTCTTTCTTCTGCTTGCTTTGGGATTATTTTGCTTCCTCCACCCAGCCACTACCCAATTCTTGAAACAAGAGCTTAGATTGTTGATTTGAAAGTGTCCTGCTCTCCAGCATGTGAGTTCAGTGTATACACTGCCCGTCCACCAAGCTTTGATATATTGCATTATTATTTTATTTAATTCAGTTAACTGTGAGTGTGTCTGCATCCTTGCATGTGTGTATACATGTGCATGTGTCCGTCCACACATGCGGAAGCTAGAGATTGACATCAGGTGACTTTCCTAGTCACCTTCTACTTTATTTTTTAAAAAACCTTAACGATCTATCATTTCAGTACCACATGAATGACTGGTGCCCACAGAGGGCAGAAACTGGAGCTACAGATGGCGGTGAGCTGCCATGCGGTTGCTGGGAAGAACCTGGGTCCTCTGGAAGAGCAGCCAGTGCCACCTCGCCGACCCCCACTTTATTTTTTGAGACAGGATCACTCTCACTGAACCTAGAGTTTGTCAGTCAACTGCACTGACTGGCCAGCCAGGCCTGGGCTCCTCCTACCTCCAGCTCCCCAGGATGGGGTTACAGACACTCCTACTCCACCGGCTATGTAACCGGGGTGCTGGGGAGCAAGCTCAGGGCTTCACGCTTATCAACAGGCATGCCGCTGACAGAGCCATCTCCATGGCCCCTAACTTAGCGTATTTTAAATTTCCCTTGTGACTTTCTCTTTGACGCCTGAATTATTTACAAATGTGTTGTTTTGTTTCCAGTGTTCAAAGATTTCCCTGTTATCTTCTGACAGCAGTTTCTAAAAATAATATCTGTTTTGCTTTGGTTTGGTTTGAGACAGGGTCTCACTATGTCAGCCTGGCTAGCTTGGAACTTGCGGTGTAGACCAGGCTGGCCTCGAACTCATAGAGACCTGCCTGCCTCTGCTGTACCACCAAACATGGCTAAAGTTAAATATTTAAAAATTTCATTTGTAGTTGGAAAACACATTCTATATGTTTTTAAATGAATTTAAAAGTTGTTTAGGAGTTGGGGTACAGGCCTTTTGGAGCTGAGGCAGAAGGATCACAGGTTCAGCGCAGGCATGGAAGGACAATTTAATGAGGTGATGTCTCAATGACTTCTAAAGGGGTTAGGATATAGCTCAATGGTATATGCTTGCTTGCCTAGCATGTGTGAGACCCTGGGTTCAATCTTCAATACTGGGTAAAAAAAAAAAAAAGTTCAGTTTGCGTAATGGCCCAGGATGGGCTATCGTGGTGTATGTCCAGGAGGAAAAAAATGTTCATGGGGTTGGGGCGAGTGGGTATGTGTGTTACAACTGACTTGTGGAAACCAGAAGACAACTCTGTGGCTGTAGCTCTCCTCCTCCACCTCTATGCGGGTTCTGGGATCAAACCCAAGCCAGGCTTGACCAGAAACAAAAAGTGCCATCCCGCCAGTCCTACCTATAGGGGCTGGGAAGGATGCAAATTTAGCTCTTGCTGGGTAGTTCTCCAGACCTTAGGTCAGTCCTGTTGGCTGTAGGCATTGCTCAGTTCTGGTTTTCCATCCTCCTGAGTAGGGGCTGGGAAGTCTTCAGTGGCTAACGTTTTCCTGCTTCTTCCGGATCTGTCAGGTTCTGCTTCCCACCCCGCAGTTCTGCAGCTCACTCCACAGACATGTAGGATTCTTGGGTCTTCCTGCTGGACTGACACTCATTATTTCACAGTATCCACTCTGTCTCTGATAACTTTGTTCCATCGCCTGCTTTGCCTGATGCTGATGGAGCCATTCCTGCCTTTGTGATTGACACTTAGGAGACGTACTTTCTTCCATCCTTTTGCCTTCAACCTGGCTTGTTGTGTCCTTATATTTGAAGTGAGTTTCTCATACAAGCTATGGTTGGATTGTTATTTTATTTTCCTTTTTTGTTCTGCTAGGAGTTTAATCCAAGCCTTGTATATATTAAACAAGTGTTCTGCCTTTGAGCTACGTCCCCAACTATGGGACAGAATTTTTTTTAATATTTATTTATTTATTTATTATGAATACAATATTCTGTCTGTGTACATGCCTGAAGGCCAGAAGAGGGCACCAGACCCCATTACAGATGGTTGCGAGCCACCATGTGGTTGCTGGGAATTGAACTCAGGACCTTTGGAAGAGCAGGCAATGCTCTTAACCTCTGAGCCATCTCTCCAGCCCCTGGGACAGAATTTTTAATTCTTCTTCTTCTTCTTCTTCTTCTTCTTCTTCTTCTTCTNCATCTGAGAGTCTCTTTTTATAACAATGGATTGTCCAAGGAATTTAATTTTGCCTTCAAAGTACATATATTAAATGCATGGTTCACAATGCATCAGTGTTCAGAGCTGGGGATTTCGGGAAGTGTTTGGATCATAAGTACTCCAACCTCATCAGTGAATTGATTCACTGGTTCATTTGTAATTAGATTTTGATTGGGAACTGGTGGAAATCAGAAAGTTGGCCAACTCAGAAAAGGGAGGTAATTGGGGTATAGCCTAGAAAGAAAGCATCTTGTTTCTAGTCTTTCCTAAATCCTCCTTACATTTTGGCTGCAATGGTGTGAAAGTAGCCACTTTCTTCTTCTTCTTCTTCTTTTCTTCTTCTTCTTCTTCTTCTTCTTCTTCTTCTTCTTCTTCTTCTTCTTCTTCTTCTTCTTCTTCTTCTTCTTCTTCTTCTTCTCTTTCTCCTCCTCCTCCTCTTTTTTTTTTTTTTTTGAAACAGAACCTCACTGTGTATCCTTGGCTGGCTTGAACTCACAGAGATCTGCCTGTCCCTACCTCTCAAGTGTTGAGATAAAGGTGTGTGCCATCATGCTCAGCTTTTAATCATGATTTTTATTCAGTTGTTTTAAACTCTGCCTTTATGGATATAAATTACTTATATTTAAAGTAATTGTTGACATCTGAGGACCTAAATTTGTCATTATTTATTCATTTGTGTGTACATGCTTGTGTTTGGAGGGGTGTGCACGTGTGTGTATATGCTTGTGTGTTGGTTATATGGATGTGTGTATGCTTGTATGGGTGTATATACACATGTGGGTGCATGCTTTATGGGAAAATATACATGTGTGTATGCTTGTATGTGGGGTATATGTACATATGTGTCTGCTTGTGTGGGGGTATATGCATATGTGTGTGCATGTTTGTGTAGGGGGTATATGCATGTGTATGTGCATAATTGTGTGAAGGTATATGCACGTGTATATGCATGCTTGTATAGGGTATATATGCATGTGTGCATGCATGCTTGTGTGGAGGTATATGCATGTGTGCATGCATGCTGTATGGAGGTATACGCCCATGTGTGCATGCTTGTGTAGGGGTATATGTACATGTGTGTGCATACTTGTGTGGAGGTATATGTACTTGTGTGTGCATTCTTGTATGGGGTGTATATATACATGTGTGTGCATGCTATGCTTGTATGTGGAGTATATGCACATGTGTGTCTACTTGTGGGGGGGTATATGCACATGTGTGTGTGCCTGCTTGTGTGGATGTATGTGCACATGGGTGTGCATGTTTGTGTAAGGGTATATGCATGTGTGTGCATACTTGTGTGAAGTTATATGTGTATGTGCATGCTTGTGTGGGGTGTATATGCATGTGTGCATATGTGCTATATGGAGGTATATGCACGAGTGTGCATGCTTGTGTAGGGGTATATGCACATGTGTATGTGCGTGCTTGTGTGGGGTGTATATGCATGTGTGCATGCATGCTTGTGTGGAGGTATATTCACGTGTGCATACTTGTGTGGTGTGTACATGCACATGTGTGTACATGGAGGCCAAAGGCCAGTGTCAGGTGTCTTCCTCTATTGCTCTCCACCTCACACTTTTGAGCAAAAGTCTCTCACTGAACCTAAAGTTCAACATTTTGGCTAAGCTCGTTGGCTAGGGAGCTCTTGGGATCTTCCTGTCTCTGCCCCTCAATGCTAGGATGATAGGCATGTCTGGCCACGCATGGCTTTTTAATGTGAGTGCCAGAACTTTGAACTCAGGTCCTTATGCTTAGACAGCAAGACTCTAACCCGCTGAGCCATGTCTCCAGCCACTGTTTTACTTTTTGCTTGTGTGTTTCTTTTTCTGTGGGTAACCTGAACACTTTTAAGAGTTTTACTTTCATTTTTTTATAGTCGTTTTGGGTACACTCACTTGGTATAAGTTTTTAAGTTTAACTATCACACCTTGTACACACAGAGCACATAGGTCACCATAAATTATCAGCACAAATGAATCTTTCTCCCTTTAATTTCTATTATTCTGCAACTTTGGAGCATGGTTATCTTAAGTATGGCTTCTACATCCACCAGAGAGTATTTCAGCTTTTGAGTCAACAGTTAAAAGTAATTTGGAATATCTAAGAGGCAAAGAGAATCTTTGTAATTCTACATAGTTTCGCTCACTGTGTCTTTCTTCTTCCTGTTCCAACGGTCCTTCTGTGTGTGTGGTGTGTGCATGTGTGCACACGTGTACAAGTGCCCGTGGAGGCCAGAGGTCAATGTCAGCTGTCTTCCTCCATTGCTTTCTAATCTTTTGAGTCAGGGTCTCTAGTTGAAGCTGGAGCTCATTGATCCCAGACTAATTGGCCAGTATCCTCCAGTCTCCTTCCGGGAGCCTCCATCTCCACTTCCCCAGGGCTAAGACAACAGGCGAACACCACTGTAAACCCCCTCTTTTCTTTTTTTCTTTTTGTTTGTTTGTTTTATTTTGATTTGATTTGTTTTGTTGAAACAGGGCTTCTTTGCATAGCCCTGGCTGTCCTGGAACTATCTCTGTAGACCAGGCTCACCTCAAACTCACAGAGATTGTTTGCCTTGGCCTCCCGAGTGCTGGGATTAAAGGTGTGTGCCACCACCGCCCAGTCACTGTACCCAGTTTTATAGGTGGGTGCTGGGGATCTGACCTCAGGTCCTCATGCTTGCAAGGCAGGCACTTTAACAGCGGAGGCATCTTCCCGACCCCCACGTTTCCTTCTTTGACCATTTTCTTTTCACTTAAGGAACTCCCTTTAGCCACTCTTTCCGCAGAGGTCACCATCTGCTTTTCCTTCATCTTGATAGCATTCTCATTTCAATCCACCTCTCTCTCTTCCCTCCCTTTCACTGCTGATTCTGTGTTAGGCACCATTACCAACTAAAGTCTGACATTTACTGGAGGGCTCATTCTTGATGTTGTACATTCTACGGGCTTAGGCAAATGGATACGAGCGTGCGTCTGCCAGGATAGCTCCATATAGAGCATTTTCACTATCCAAAGAATCCTGGGCACCGCCTACTCACCCTCCCCTCCGCATATCTCCAGGAAACCAATGATATTTTTTTTTCTATTTCCAGCTTTGCCCTTGCCAGATCGTCGTATGGCTGGAAGCTGATGGTACACAACCTTCCCACAGTTCCTTCTTTCATATCACAAAACCTACAGCAAATCTTCACAGTGACTTTGTTCGTATCACCAAAGCTTAGAAGTAATTAAGATAGTCTAACGGTAAGAGGAATGACCTGTGCAGTAGATGGAGAACTAGTCCACACTAAACAGTCAGCTACTAAAGCACGTAGGTCGCCTCCATGCTTCCTGTGGCTTTAGTAGTTGACTGTTTAGTGTCGTTATAATGTTCACTGCTCCCCCTCCCCCATCCCCATCCCCTCCCACCGGACAAATGGAAAGGAATGTATGGTAAGAGTATGTTGATTCTGTAAGAATTATGTTCCAAAGTGGCTCTCTCTTCTTCATTTCTTATGGTGATTTGAATGAGAATGGCACCAGTGGCTTGGCCCACAGTTTGAAGTTTGAGTGCTTGGTCCCTAGTTGGTGGGCGGATTAGAAAGGATTAGGAGGTGTGGCCTTGTTGGAGGAGGTGTGCCATGGGGTGGGCTTTGAGGTTTCAAAAGCCCAAGCCAGTCTCAGACTCCTCTCTCTCTCTCTCTCTCTCTCTCTCTCTCTCTCTCTCTCTCTCTCTCTCTCTCTCTCTCTCTCTTTCTCTCTCTCTCTCTCAACAAGGTCCCAACTAAATGCAGTCTTCTATAAGCTGCCCTGATCACGGTGTCTCCTCAAAGCAACATAACAATGACTAAGACATTTCTGAAAGAGATTTTTGCTGGATTTTCTGCACTAACAGTCCTTTACTGTCAAAGTGAAGCCACTTCCTTCTGGCCTCTATGGTTTCCTTCCTCCCTCCCTTCTCCCTCCCTTCTCCCTCCCTTCTCCCTTCCTCCCTTCTCCCTCCCTCCCTCCTTCCCTCCCTCCCTTCTCCGTCCCTCCCTCCCTCCCTTCTCCGTCCCTCCCTCCCTCCCTTCTCCCTCCCTCCCTCCCTCTCTCCTTCCTTCCTTTCTATGTTTGAACCCAGAACCTCACACAAGCCAGGCAGGAGCTTCACAGCTAAACTGCATCCCAGCATTTTAACTTCCCCAGCGCGGGAGATCCAGCCCAGGCTCCGCCATGGAGTCCCATTCCCCAGCACCTCTGAAACATTTTTCTGCCTGTTTCAGCTGCTTTAAAGTCTTCGTTGGATAATCCTAACATTTTTCCCACTTCTCCGTTGACACCTATTGACTGTCTTTTTAAATTCAGTTTGAGATTTTCCTGGTTCTTCGTATGAAGAGTGATTTTCAGTTGAAACTCAGACATTTCGGGTATGAGATAACTCTCCATCTTATTAAACTCTCCCTTTTAGCTGAGCGCTTCTAACAAGGTTGCGCAGTTAAGGAGGTAAGATCATCATCTCTTGTAACTGCAAAGTTGGGGAGACATGGATTTCTCATCTGCCCTCCAATGACCACTACCAGAGAGTTAGAGAGTTCGAGCCCCTCCTAGGCCCCCAGCGACACCATCCTGGCAGCAAGGGCTGTTAGCCAAGCCTCTCCTGCTAGCTCTCCAATGCAGAGAGGGAAGAAGGGAGGGGTGCCTCGCTGCTGCTGGCCCCCACATACCTCCAGCGAGGGTTTTGCTACCACTGGGGAGATGAGCACCCAGACTCCCCAGTTGCCCTCCCTAACAGTCCCATGTAGTAAGGATTAAAGTGCAGGCTTGCTTCCCCATCTTTTGTGGGCTTGGGTAGGGAGTGGGCTACAGTGTTTCCTGGGAAATTTGCTGGAGTGGAGCTTTTATTATCCAAAAGGTGTCTCCTTAGGTTATCCATTTCCTAACCCTTTAACTAGAAAGAAAAGGAAAGAAGGAGCAGAAGTATTTGTTTGTTTGTTTGATTGATTGATTGATTGTTCATTCATTCATTCATTCATTCAATTTTTCTGCACATTACTGGTTTCTTTAGCTTTGAGCCTAGGATATTGGTGTGAGACAAAAAGAAAACTTGGACAATTTACCAGCAAGATTTTCCTCAGGTTCTGTGGCCTCTGGCTGATCTGCCTTCACGTCATGTTTCAGAGTCTTTTGTTTGCTTTATTTGGAATATGCACCAGCATTAATCAGTTTGTGGAGAAATTGAAGTGTGTCTATATTCCCAGGAGAGACAGCTTCCTTTTGATCGTTCTGATGCTAAACATTCTGTGGAGACTTCCCGATACAGAGGAGACTTCTAGATACAGTGTGTAGGCTCTGTGGAGTGAGCAGGAATAAACCAATCACGGTTCCTGAGAAAGACAGCATGTCTCAGCCAGCCTAACTTGAAGTTAAGGACACGGCTTGGAATCAGGACAGATTCCCAATTCTATCTCTGCCTCTTCCAAGTTTGTTCCATGACCTTAAACAACTTAGTTAACCTCTTTAGATCTCGGTCTCGGTTTTTAACACAGGGGGCAGGTACCACCAACCTCCTGGGCTGCTGGAAGCTTTGATGAAATCGTGTGTGTAAATCACTTTGCATCGTGTCAGCACATAGCAAGTGCTTAGTAAATATTAGTTGTTGTTGTTCTTACAAGGCAGCCTGTGCCAAGTGTAATAATTCTCCCTTAGCCTTGTCCTTTCTAGACAGAGGCGGCCTCTTGTCTTTGTGCACGCGCCTCTCTCTTCTCCATTATCAGCTATGGAAACCTTCTTAACCTACAGTCTCCTTGGAAGGGTGAGACGATGGATGTACAGGATGGGGGGTGACGGAATGCTCTGCGTGTTTTCATTCCTGCACCCATCCACGCGTCACTTCAGCAAATCTCCGCTGAACACTAACCCTGTGCTGGTCACTTTAAGTCACGTTTCCAGTGTGGCGGGGAAAGCATCTAAGCAGTGGGCAGAGTCTAGGTGCTAAGGAGACAACCAAGATACTCTCACATTCGCAAGAGGAAAAAAAGTCGCATTTGGTTTGCAGAGTCAGCAGAGGGTTAGGGGCAGAGAGGGCATTGGAGTCTGATGATGTCAATCAGTAGGAAGCGAAGAAAGCACACACTATGTGTCTATGCATTAGCTTTAAACAACAGGAGGTAGAGAGCTTAAAATATTACCACTTACAACAGGACAGAATTAGCAATGTCAAATACTAGAGATTAGTCAGATCTGAAGTATGTAAGATCTATACTCCCAAACCTACCAACCAGGGATACAACTCAATGGTCTCATACTTGTCTAACACGAACTAGTCCCTGGGTTTAATTCTCAGCTGGGGAGGGGGTGGCATTGCTGAGGCTGAGGAGATGGCTCAGCTGGCGTAGAGTGCTTGTTGCACAAGCATGAAGACCTGAGTTCCGTCCCTGGCACACACAGTCTTAGTGTTGTGCTCCTGTAAACACAGCACTGGGAAAGCAGAGATAGGAGGAGCCATTAACTGGTGAGCTCTGGGTCCCAGTGAAAAACTGTCTCAATAAGCAAGGCGGACAGCTCCGAGGAACATTTGCAGTTAGCCTGTGGCCTGCACATGCACACGTGTACCCATCCTACACACACACACATACACGCGTGCGCGCATGTGTGCGTGCACAAGAAACAAGCTAATTCCAATACAAGGAGAACATGGTTGAAAGAAGACCCAAATAGCCTGAGAATAATCGTATGTCTATTCATTGTAAGACTTATTAGTGTTAAAATAGTCATAATTTACAACTTTATATATAGAACCAATGCAATCTCACAATCTTAGCAGATTTTTTATTTTTAGAAATTGATACATGAGTCTAAAACACATATGGGAATCATGAAATCCTCAAATAGAAAAAAAAAAAAACAAAAACAAAACAAGGGCTGGAGAGATGGCTCAGTGGTTAAGAGCATTGCCTCGTCTTCCAAAGGTCCTGAGTTTAATTCCCAGCAACCACATGGTGGCTCACAACCATCTGTAATGAGGTCTGGTGCCCTCTTCTGGCCTGTAGGCATATACACAGACAGAATATTGTATACATAATAAATAAATAAACAAATAAATATTTAAAAAAACAACTTTGGGAAGGAAAGAAGTTGAAAGGCTTTCACTACCTGATTTCAAGCCATATACTTGATATCAGTATAAAGACAAATAAATCAATGGAAGAGAATACAGTCCTGAAATAGAAACTGCATAAATGGTCAATTGATTCTTGACAAAACTGGGAGTAATTCAGTGGGAAAAGGATAATCTTTTCAACAAATGACACTGGGACAATGGATGGCCACTTGCAACAAGAAGCAAGATGCATCAAAGCTGGGCGTTGGTGGCGCACACCTTTAATCCTAGCACTTGGGAGGCAGAGGCAGGCAGAACTCTGTGAGTTTGAGGCCAGCCTGGTCTACAAGGGCTAGTGTCAGGACAGGCTTCAAAGTTCAGAAAAACCCTGTCTCAAAAACAAAACAAAACAAAAAAAACAAACCAAACATAAGATGCATCAGTTATGAGCTGGAGGTGGACCTCAGGTGGTAGGCACAGTGCATGTCTGGCATGCATGAAGCTCTGGCTTTGCTCCCCAATGCCGCATGCACCAGGTGGTGTGGTAGCACATGCCTGTTGCTTCAGAACTCAGGAAGAGGAACTGGGAGGGTCAGAAGTTCAAAGTTGTTGAAATAGGAGCGGCGGGGCTGCGTCCCCAACACCCCGGCCGCTTGGCTAGCTTATGCCCGAAATAACAACACACAAACTGTATTCATTTAAGAACTGCTTGGCCCATGAACTCTAGCCCTTACAGGCTAATTCTCGCACCTGGACTAGCCCATTTCTAATGATGTGTGTAAGCACCCCAAGGTGCGCTTACCGGGGAAGAGTCTAGCCTATGTCCATCGTGGTGTCTCTGCTCCAGAGAGCAGAGCTGTTGTCTCTCCGGGAGCAGAGCAGAGTCTACTCCCACATCTACCCGGGAGAGCTGAGCATGGCGTCTCTTCGGGAGCAGAGCAGAGTCTGACCTCACTTCCTCTTCCGCCCAGCATCCTATCCTGTTTATTCCGCCCACCTATCTTTTAACCTATCAGGGCCAGCAGTTTCTTTATTGCTCAGCCAATGAAATCAACAGATTGATATATGACACTCCCACATCACAAAGTCATCCTCCTCATACCAGTGTGGGTCCAGACTGAAACACATGAGACCTTATCTAAAAAACAAAAACCACCACCACAACAAAAGCCTTCCATAAGAAGGCAAGAGAAAAACCTTAGTGCTCAAGTTTGGTAAAGATTTCCTAATTAAGACCAAAATATAAACTAAAATCAATGAATTGAATTTAATCAAATTAAAAACGTTTGTTCTTCAGAAAATACTGCTTTTAAAAAAAGGTTATTGCGGCATGGTGGTGCACACTATAATCTCAGCACTTGGGAGGTGGAATCAGAAGGCTCGAGTTGGGGTCCAATTGTACTACATAGTCAGACCCTGTCACAAACAAAACAGAAACGAAATAAAACTGAAAAGCTGAGCCACATAAAGAAAAATTTCTTTGCAAATACTCACCCAGAAAACACTTGTTAGTATAGGAACACGGTGAGGAACTGGGAAGACGGCTCAGTCAATAAAGTTCTGTTGTGTGAGCAAGGGGGCCTGAGTTCAGATCTTCCATGACCACATAAAAACCTGGGTGCAACACAGTATAGCTAACCCTACTGCTGGGGTCAGGGGTGGGCGGTGGATATCTGCAACTCACTGGCCAGCCAGCTGGACTGAATCAGTGAGCTCCTGGCTTGGTGAGACGCTCTGTCTCAAAAACTAAGGTGGAAAAGAATCTAGGAAGATTCACAGTGGTACCCGGGGCATCCATGTACATGTGTGCAAAACTGTGCAAGCACATATGCACACACCCACATACACAAACATATATATATATATGCCACATATGCCACACACACAGTTAAGATGCACACGCGCACACACACACACCTACGCACTAAAGAAAGAAGACAGTAAGATAACAAGACAGCTCGTTTTTATTATTGTTCTGAAGCAGGGTCTCATATATTCTAGGTTGGCTGCAAATCCTCTACAGAGTCAGAGAAAAGACTATGAGTGGGAGCAAGGAGAGCCGGGTGCGGGGTGAGGGTGTTCTTCATCTTGCCTGCAGTGTTGGTCTCCTGGGTGTGTTCACACCTCAAAACATCCAGCTGTGAACTCAGCAGTCTGTTGTAGGTCAGTTCTTCCTGCCACTTTGGGCATCAAGCCTAGGACTTTGTGCCTCCAAAACTTTGTGCCTCTACTAAGTGAACCACGGCCCTATCCCCGGCCAGGAGGATATGAACAGGGGTCCCTGATAAACCTGGAGGAGAGGAATAGAAGGGCAAGAGACATGAGAAATAAAAGCAAGACAGGCTTTCTGATCCAGCTACACTTTATTATTTATTCCTCAGAAGCTGTTATATAGCAAATGGGCAAGGGAGAGAGAAGGGTGTCAGGTCTGCTGGAATTCAGGTTCGGAGACAACCCTAGCTGATAAGGAAACACGTGGGTACGTGATTGTTCACTAACAAAGGAAATGCTAATTGTTTCTGAAGCCTGGGGCCTGCAGGTCTCTAGGCTAATTTCTTAGGTCCTGAACTTGCCCTGCAAAGGTGAATAACTTACTTGTGAACTTAAGGTGGCTGTAAACAAAATAGAGATGTCAAAATACACTCAGGTCTTCCTCTGCTTCCCACACTAGCACACTAAGTACAGCAGGACACGCGAGTAGAGATGCAATGCCTAGATAGACAACACAGCCTGCAGGTAAGCCTGGCAGGTAAGCGTGGCATCCCTACCTCCACTTGTTCATGCTGACATTTAGGCAAGTTCCTCAAACAGTTTTCATCCCTTTTTTCAAAATAAGAACAAATTCCCTCACTCACAGAATAGAATCCTTATGACCCATAATACCGTCCCCCACCTTCCTTGCTGTCTGCGGCATGGGATGATGGCACCGGTCACAGTTCCCCACTTTTCACACCCCCGGGGATCACACCCAGGTCCACAGCTGCCCTGTGCTCCCAGATACAAACACACTTCGTCTCCTCAGTGCTCAGAAGTGAACAGTGAACCGGCACTCCCTCAAGAAGCGCCTCAAACCCCAGCTTCATCTCCCACAGGTGAAGTTGACCCTTCACCCTTCCTGGTGTCAGTCACCCAAGAGAGGCGAACTGGGGGTCACTATGAGTGCCATCTTTCCCATCACAGCCTTCATCCAAGCTATCACCAAGCCCTGCCATTTGGGTCTCTTCAAGGTTTTTAAACTGACCCTTGCTGGTTCTTCTGCCCTCACCACATCTTTCTCCAGTGCCTGTTGCCACCAGCTGTGCCCCGATGTCTCACAGTCCAGTCTGGGATAGTGTTGGCTTTGTATATGCAGTCTCTCCCCCAAAGGCTCACATGCTGAAGGCACACACAACACAGCACTCACAGAGCTTTAAGGAAGTGGTTGCATTATGGAGCTTTGCTCTACTCCATCAGTAGAGACATAAGTAGGCTGGCTCAATCACTATTGGGAGATGGTAGAAGTCAGGCGGTGGGACCTTGCTGGAGGAAGTGGGTAACCAGCAAACGTGCCTTGAAGGGTGCACCCTGTCCCTCCTTCTCTGCTGTTTACTGTGTCTGTCCTCATGCTATGATGTCTCGAGAAACATTGGCATTCTCTCTATTTTACAGAGAAGGGAACTGAGGCAGAGTATGGCTGAATAACCTGAGAAATAGCCACAGAAACTATTCCAAGGCACAACTTGCAGTTACAATGTTGTGCTTCTCTGAAAACCCCCTTAATCAGAGGCACAAGCTCTTCGGTGGCGCAGAGCAGCAGACCTCTGTACCCAGCTGCGCCCCTCTTCTGTGACACCTGGGCCTCTGAGTTTTAGCACACGCTGTCCTTTCATTGGAAAGGTCTGTTCCCTGCGTGTGCTGCGCCTTCTTTGGAAGTCAGCCCAGGCAGTGTCTCAGATGGAGATCTCCCTGCATCTGCCCTGTTCCAGCCAGTTTTGAAAGGGGATAGTGAGAAGTGCAAACAGCCCTCCCAGACGCCCGTCCTGATGGTCCTTAGCCCCAGTTATTGGGAGCAGCAGGCCAATGGTGCTCCCACAGAGAATAGCTTCAGCTAAAGAGAGTGGCCTTGCCCAAGATGACTCCTGTTTCTGTGGCTACCACATCCCATGATCCCTCTGTGTGGGATACAAAAGTGAGCCTTCTAGCCCCAACTTAAGAAACAGCCAGGAGGTTGTTCTGGCTCCACCGTGCCAGGGCTCGGTCCTGATTTCTTCCTTTCCCTTCCATAGCTTTTCATCAAGGGTTTCCTTCATATTAATCTCCATCTAGCAGCTGACCCTAGAGGGCCATCAGGGTTTGTATCTCCCCAGATGGGCTCTGAGCTCCCCAAATACTCAGAGACTCCGGACTGGGCATTCCTGAGAAGGGCAACAGTCCTCAAGGGATCGAAGGCAGGTATTCCTGGGAGCCCCAGCCCCAGGGGCACAGTGTGGTAATAAACCACAAAACCCCGGCTCCATTGATTCACCCGGTCATGGCTTCTTAACCAGATAATTCATCTCCAGGTGGCCCTGGACTTCCTGACCCCAGGTGAGTCATTAATTTGGTGATTGTTGTTCTCCTGTACTCAACTGAACCCCTCCCCCTGCAGCCCCCAAACCACACTGTGAGGTCAGGGGATTGATTTCAGCTGATGGGAGGCAGGCTGCTCGGCGGTGGGATTTCAGCACCCTGTCTGTCAAAGGCTGTGACTGCTCAGAGAACACGTTACTCATGCTCAAGTGGCTTTTAGCCAAGGCAACTTCACATCTGAGTCACAATGTCCAAACGCCAGGTCCCAGTCCTTCAGCCAGAAGGGCAGTGCCGGGCCTGGAACCAGAGCAGCCACGGGTGAATCCGACATCTTCTACTTCCTGTCCCTTCGACTACCAAAGCCCCCTCTCTCCTGGGTTCCCCAGTGACACCACAGAAGGATCCTTAGCACAAAAGAGCCACTCAGTACCAGTGGCTCCCTTCTCTGAACGTGAGATCCTGACTTCGCAGACTAGAACGCAACAGAAAAGCAGCTAACTTTCACATTACAGGCTGTCTGCCGGGTTGTTCTTAGCACCCCACTTACACTTCCTCCCCACAGTTCTGCAAGGTTGTGTTATCAGTAACCTCGTTTTGGCAGATGAGGAAACAGGGCCTGGAGAAGTCGCACAGCAAGGGAGAGGTGGGGTAAAGCTAGCCCAACAGCTGTGAGGGTGGAAACAGCAGAGCTGGACCGTGCTGGGCAGAGCTTGAATGCCACACTGATCCACACTGTCCTTACTGGAACAACACTAGAGGAAGAAACACCAGCCAGCGGGATGGGGCAAAGATGAGGCCTGAGGCTCTCACGGGAGTACATGCAGGGTGTCTTCTGCCTGCATCCTTGTGAAGTCTCCTCCACCACTCTCTGGCCCCTGACAGGCCTGTTATCCTGTGAAGAGAACCGGGGGACCTGAGGATCATCTTGGGATGGCCTCCTGAGATGGCCCTTGGAAGTGGCCTGCTTAAAACACCAGTTCTCTTGATGCCTGCAGTGGGATCCAGAAGCTGTTAACTCTGGCAGCTAGAGGGAGGGTCAGGGAGGACTGGGGAGCTTGGCGGCGTGGAGACTTCGGCATGGACATTCCTTGACAGATTATCTAAGAGAAGCAGAGATACCCCAAGCAGGATCCATGTAGAGAAGAGAAGGAACCCTCCAGAAGAAATGGGACTTAACTGGTTTGTCCTCAGAGCACCAGGTGGTCCCTGGTGTGCACCGGGCCTCAAATAGCTCACTACTGAACTAGAGACTTGGAGGACACTCACAGAATGCTCAGGAACTGAGGCAGGCACAAACAGGGAGGAGGCAGGCTTAGGTGGGGAGGGTGGTGGGCCCATCTCTGCTGCCTACAACACTGGCTTGCAACCACTTCCCTGTGACCAAGATGCTAAGACTGAGCATGCTCCCAGTTCAGTTCCATGGCCTGGGGTTGAACGGACAAAAGCAACATCAGGAATCTAATCTCAGGTTCTTGGACTCTTGGCAGGAGAAGGTAGGAGAGGCAATCAGGAGGAGAACCATGGGCTGAGACTTAGTTTCCAAGTGGAGAGGACAACCTGGGGTGGCCAGAAGGGGGCCGGGGGGTGGGGTAAACAGATGCTCCCTTCCATGCTACTCAGCATCTCACGCCCAGGCCCTGCTCAGAGGCTGCGCTTATCACTGGGCAGCAAGCATGCTATCTGAATGCTGGGGAAGGCAGGGTTTGAGCCATGGCATGGGGACACTTAGAGACATATGAGGACAGGAAATGGGGAAGAGGAGGCCAGAAGGAGAAGAGAGAGGCAGAAAAGAAATTTGGAATAGACAGAGGAGCTAGAATGATGTTTTTCCAAACAAGAAAATGCCATGGTTAATAGAAATCTTCAATAGGCGATACACCTGAGCATTGGGACCTGTGGGTTCTGGCGAGCCTTCCAGCCCTCAGCTCCTTGGTTTCTCTCTACCCATGTGTGAGTACATACAGTCACGTGTCCATGTCTCTCCCCTTGCTTTTTAATTGGTCTAACTAGCCACATATCTACAGTGGCCAGTTTGACTATGTGCCTCCCTTTGCCCACCTGCCCACCTATTTTCCTACCTGTTCTCAGGTCTATTTAACCATCTGGCTGGACATCCATCCACCCGTCCATAATACATCTGCCTGCCTGTTAGTGATCTATGCGTCTATATTCATCCTCCCACACCATGCTTGATTTATCTGTAAATGAATCATCCTGTTTCTTCATCTGCCCGTATAAAATTGACACGTAGGTACCTACATGATCTAGCATCAATCTACCTCCATGGTGGTCTGCCAACTTCCCCACCAAAGTATCTGTTCATCCGCTGCTCTCTACAGCATTCCGTTCATGTTCCCATCGCTTGGCCTTCCCTCCCTCCTTTCCTGCAGCCCCGCTTCGCTATAGCTACAATCCTTCGTTCCCAAAATGAGTGAGCCCTTCCTATGTGCTCAGATCTGCACTGGCCTGAAGGGAGACACTGAAGATAGATCAGACGATTTCTGTCCTCAAGGAACCTGTGGTGGTTTGAAAGAAAATGGCCCCCAAAGGGAAAGGCACTACCAGGAGGTGTGGCCTTGTTGGAGGGACTGTGTCACTGTGGGGATGGGCTTTTGAGGTCTCTTTTGCTCAAGCTTCCCTCGGTGTGACAGCCAGTTGACTTCCTGCTGCCTTCCAGTCAAGACAGAGCACTCTCAGTTCCGGCATCACGTCTGCCTGTATGCCACCATGCTCCCTGTCGTGATAACAGACTGAACCCCTGACACTGGAGGCCAGTGACCCCAATTAAATGTTTTCTTTCTAAGAGTTGCTGTGGTCATGGCGTCTCTTCACAGCAAGAGAAACCCAAACTAAGACAGAACCTATCATGGAACAGAACGGCAGTGATTAGGGACAGACGTAGGAGTGTGGACAGGTGCGCACAGGTGCATGGAGGAGCGTCCTCTCAGACTGAAGGCTTCCAGGAGGCAGTGGCAGTGCCCGGATGGCTACCCATGCCCTCATCTGTCAGTCTTTCCATTTATGCGCATGTTCTAGTCCACATTGCGAATCCTCTGATCCACCGTGGCTTCTCCCCCCAGAATCCCCCTATTTGTTGTCTCTGTCGGGTGAAGAGCTGGCTTCCATGTGCTGCCGGCAGCCTCCTTCTAGTCTACCGTTGGTCATCTTCCTCCGTGTGTCTTTCTCCAGCCTCATCCATCTCTCCATTTTCAGTTCTCTGGCAAACTGTTGGTGTGGGCACGGGGACACACGCATGCTACAGCGCACATGTAGTAGTCGGAGGGCAACCTTGGGCAATGGCCTTTATTCTCCACATTGTTTGCTGCTGTGTGCCAGGTAGCTGCCCTGTGAGTTTCCAGGGGGTGTTCCGATCTCTGTCTCCTATCTTGAACTAAGAGCGCTGGGATTTCTGATGAACACTACCACTTTGCGGTTCTAGGACCCCAGACTCAGGTCTTCACACTTATGCAAGGTACTTGACCCGCTATTCACCTCCCCAGCCCTAGACCGTGGCCATTCTGAAAACTGAGGTAGAGCTTCTCAACAGACTCCTAAATTGACACCCTCCCAGGAGCCACAAGTCAGTTGTCAGAAGTTTATCATTTCACTTTTATTTATGTATTTTTTTTTTATTTTGGAGCACAAGGTTTCACTGTATAGCCTTGGTTGTCCAGGAACTAATAGACCAGGTTGGCCTTGAACTCGCAGAGATCTGCCTGACTCTGCCACCCAAGTGCTGGGATTAAAGGCATGCCCCCTTCTTGCCAGGCTTATTATCCTATTCTTAATCCCTAGCAAAGAAATGGAATTATAAAGATACTCCAATGAGCAGTTAGGATTCATCTTTGGGGCATGGGAAGAGTTCAACCTTCTTCTAAGTACTTGGACTCCAAACACCAAGTGAAAGTGGGTTCCATTGGCAGAGGGATGCTGGGAAGTGAGACAGAGTAGTTGGGCAGGCCACTAGTACGGCCTGCTCCGTTCTGTACACCAAGCTGTGTATTCACTCTCTGGGAAATCAGCTGTCCATCTAACTATCTGTCGATTGATTAGTCTGCCTGTCAGTTGTCCTATCTGTCAGTCAGCCTTCAGAACTGTCTCCCTGCCTGCCTACCCATGTCAGTCTGTGTGTCCATCTGCACATCTCTTTGTGTCTCTATTTGTCTTTTGGTCCTATCTAGAAATAAATGCGCTCATCAGTTTGTGTTTAGTCAGCACGCCCATCTATCCGCTTGTGTTTCTGGCCACTATTGCTCTTCTTTCTTCTTCCTGCCCCACATTTAACATATAGACAGCTCTTTCGTTTATTTCTCCCCAGGGAACACTTTAACTCACAAAACTCATTACCCTGGACAGACCACAGACCACCGGACCCAAGCAAGAAGGACAGCAATGGGTAGGGGCAAGGCCCCACAGTTATCTCCCTACTAAGGAGCCATCACTCCCTTCTGGTTTTGCCAGAAGCAGAGCTTTTGTGGTCTGGCCATGTCCTCCCAGGCTGGAGTCCCTTCTTCCTTCCTTCCTTCCTTCCTTCCTTCCTTCCTTCCTTCCTTCCTTCTGTCCTTTCTTTCATTTTTTTTGTTTTTGTTTTGTTTTGTTTTTTTTAAGACAGGGTTTCTCTGTAGCTCTGGAGCCTGTCCTGGAACTCACTCTGTAGAACAGGCCTCAAACTCACAGAGATCCGCCTGCCTCTGCCTCACAAGTGCTGGGATTAAAGGTGTGCACCACCACCACCCAGCTCTTTCATTCTTTTTAATGGGAAGGGGGATCTGGAATTATTTATTTTATTCATTTTTAATTGCTTTTCCCCCAAATAATGAGTTTCATCATGACACTCATTTATTCTTTTTTTAAGCCTGCACCACTAGTGCCGGCTTTTTTTTTTTTAATTTATTTATTATGTATATAGTGTTCTGGGCACCAGATCTCATTATAGATGGGCGTGAGCCATCATGTGGTTGCTGGGAATTGAACTCGGGATCTCTGGAACAGCATTCAGTTCTCTTAACCTCTGAGCCATCTCTCCAGCCCCCCCCTCATTTATTCGTAAGTAAATATTTATTGGGTACCTACTGTGTGCCAGGCCTCTGTTAGACGATGAGGACGCAGATGTGAACAGAAGGGTACACATCTACTTCTCTGGGCCTTAGAGTCTATACATAGATGCAACCCCACTTCCACAATCTTATTATTATGACTCTGTCTTTTGAGGCAGGATCTGTATAGTCTAGAACTTCCTATATAGCCCAGGCTGGGCTTGGAGTTATGATCCTCCGTGTGCTATGGTTAGTATGATTAGTTTGGTTCTTACACAGCTTTACATATCAGCTTTTCAGATATACACTTATACATATACAGTTGTATCCACAGTTGTAGCAGCCTCTGCCAACATTCATTGGGCTTCATATATGGATGGCATTTTAATGCTATTCTGAAGCAGCACATCTACACACACACACACACACACACACACACACACACAGAGAGAGAGAGAGAGAGAGAGAGAGAGAGAGAGAGAGAGAGAGAGAGAGAGAGAGATCATTCACTTCCATGGGACCCCTCCCAAACAGGGTATGGTGGTATTCTTTATTTCTCTTCCCACCCCTCCATGACCTTGAAGAGCCATTCCTGACCACATAGTGTGTCTGGTATAAACAGGGCAACTCATGGCACAGAGATGGTCAGAAACACACCCACTTCTATTCACATCCCTTTCTGGCACAGGAGTTACTTCCCATCTGTCTCTCGCTGTGCCTGCGTCTTTTTCCTTCCTCCTGTCTCTGGCTGCCTGCGCCACATGTCCCTAGTGACTCTTCTGAGTTTTGTTTCCATGGAGGGGAGGGAGTGTGTGGATCTAAGAATGGCTCTCTGTTGATGCGGGGTGTTTTAGTATTAGGGTGAAGTGCTTGGGGTCATGTCAGGATGTACATTTGAACTGCTGTGTGTTTGTCTGTCTGTCTGCTGCGGAACTCTGTGTGTTTTTATCCAAGTGCACACGCACACACACACTCACACATACATACATACATACACGCACGCACATGCCTGGCTCCCCTAATATGCTGAACGGGCCATTACACCTCTTGCATGCGGGGCTGAGGGTGGGTGGGGGGACAGAAGGAGGCAGCAGGATTCTGTAAGAACATTAAATCCCAAATAAAGTAGAAAATATTTTTTAAAATTACCGACTTCCCGTTTTCTCCGAAATGGAGTGAAACGAGGCTGGTCCCGAGGCAGGGGCTCCGCAGGGCCAGCCACTGGAAAGGGGCAGTGCTTTATTTTTTATTTTTGTAATAAGAGGAACTGAATTAGAAAAAACGGGGAAGGAAGAGCAGAGTCAGATTGTTAAAGGATTCAATGAGCTGTGGCCAATGTATTCGAAAGGTGCTTAAGGCAGCAGAGCCGTTCACCAAACACACGCTCGAGCTCGCACACGCACACACACTGTCACATCCACAGGCACACACAGCCACACCAAGCGCCACACACCGCCATCACACTCACACGATGGAGACAAAGGCACATGCGGCCAGATTCACCCTGGGATGTACAGCCAGGGACACAAAGACATACTGTCCCACACCTGCCCTGAATGGCCAGCACAGCCTCTGATGTGTGTATGTCCATCGAAGGCTCCAGAGCAATCAGATGTACCCCAGGAGATGCAAAGGAATCTCACAAGCACACACCCACACTCATGGTGATAAGTGACACACACTTCTAGTCACATACACACACCAACCACACACACTCACCACACACACACGCTCACCACACACACACACATGCTCACCACCCACACACACTCACCACATACACACACTCACCACACACACACACTAACCACCCCCACACACTCACCACCCACACATGCTCACCACCACATACCCTCACCACACACACACCCTCACCACACACACACGCTCACCACCCTGGATCTTCCCAAATCTGTTCACACAACCCACAACAGCCATAATATGAACATCTACACACCTGTACCCCCTCACAGACTCACCCCAAAGAGCCCACAGCCCTATGACTCCTTATTCTCTTGGTCAGGTGCCCCCGTGACTGAGCCACAAAGATCCCAGACCTCCAAGCCCTCCAACACCATCACTCACGGTGACCCACACACCCCACATGCGATTATTAGTGATGATGCTGGGGGCACAGGGGTGGGGTTCAGTGGTAGCACTCTTGCCAAGCATGTTCAAGACCAGTACATTCATAGTGAGTTTCCATCGGACATCTATTTAAGCCCAAGCCTCCTGTGAAACAGTCATCTCATCTCTACCCTAGAGATGAAGCAACGGAGCTCAAGTGGTCTAAATAACCTGCCCAGGGCCGTCCATGAGCAGCAAGCCAAGCCAAGACCCGGGGTGGTTTCAAATTTTAAATTCTAACCTACAGTGACATGTGTGGTTTTGCTCACACATCCTCATGAACTCAGCCTGCTGGGCATTTGTCTACTCAGGTTCCGATTCATCCACAGACAGTAACCTGCAAGCGTGTCCCACCCCCTCCACAGAGCCCTCTGCACTCTGCTTCTCCTTTTCTCCAGACAGAGCAGCCCAGTGAAGTCTCGGTGGGGGTGGAGGTGGGGAGCAGGGGCACGAACAGGGCTCTTCCACTTCCAGTCAGCAGCCTTCTCACCCCACCAAAACCGCACCTCCTGGGGCCTGGGAAAGGTGAGCCCCAGCTTCTCTGCCCCGCCCCTCCTTCACATCCTCACCGAGGGGACATTAAAAAGTGCTGACAGCGCAGGGGAGAGGCCACCTGCCTACCCGCCAGCCGCGCCAGCCGGGCCACTTTCATCTTATGGGCCTCCTGCCTGCCATGGCCACAGCCACCTGCCCCGCCTTTCCCTCCTCCAGGTCCCTTATTAATCTGTCCCATCTGACCAGCCAGTCCTGCCCCTTCACCCCCATCTTACCTCCTCCCCAAGTGTCCAAGAGGAAGTTTCCTCTTCTCAACATCTCAGAGCTGCTAGGCAGAGGCTCCTCTCCTCCATCAGTCACCTCAGGCGCCAGAGAGGAAGTCCCCGGGAGCTCACACTCCTCTGGAGTGACAGCAGAGTGTGACACAAGGACACATCACCCAGCACATGCTGACACAGTACAGCCAAACACACACCTAGCCACTGCTTGAGCTACTATCAATATCACATGAAGTTACACACAACACTCACGGAGACGGCTAGCCATTCATCACGATACCTGTAGAGCAACATGTTCACACACAATAACATAGAACACTACCACCGCACGAAAACACAATCACCAGAGATGTTGGCTAACCATGTAATGTATAGTGTCTGGCTCATATTCACAGAGTAGATAATAGCAGCCACATATCTGCACACAATGATACACACATTATGGTAGGCAAGTGTGATGACCATTACAGTACGCAAACACTCAATATGCATGTTAGGAATCACATATATCCTAGAGCCAATATACATATCCCACAAACATCTAGACAAGTCTGGCTAAGAATGCCCTAAACCGCATGTTACTGAGGTCAGAAAAACAGAGACTAGAAATAGAAATAAAGGTACTTATCTGGGGTGGTGGTGGTCCTTGACTTTAATCTCAGCACTTGGGAGGCAGGTGGATCTCTGAGTTTAAGGCCACCCTAGTCTAAGAAGCAAGTTCCAGGACAACCAGGGTTACACAGAGAAACCCTGTCTTGAAAAATCAGCCTCACTTCACCCCACCTCTGGGGGAGGGGGAAGCCTAGCCTAGACAGGATATTTAGTTACCTTTGCCAACCAATTTTTGTTTGTTTTGGTTTTTTGGGTTTTTTTGGGGGGGGGGTTGTTTATTGTTTTGCTTTGTTTTGTTTTTGTTTGATTTTTCAAGGCAGGATTTTGTGTGTGTGTGTGTGTGTGTGTGTGTGTGTGTGTGTGTGTGTGTAATAGCTCTGGATGTCCTAGAATTCACTCTGTAGACAAGGCTGGCCTCGAACTCAGAGAGATCCGCCTGCTTCTGCCTCCCCAGTGCTGGGATTAAAGGCGTGCGCCACCACTGCCCAGCCTGCCAACATCTTTTTGAAACATAAACTTAACACTAAAATAAAACCCCTGACTGTCATAGCTCCCAAGCTCCAGACTCAAGTGAGTAGGCATATGTTTTTCTTTTCTGCTCTCCTAATTTACCCTTAGTTGTGAGTCACTTCCTAGCCAGGTGAGATCTACCCCCACAAGGCTTCTCTAACACATACTCAGCTTCCCTCAATGCTGCTTCTCACTGACATAGCTTTCCTAATATCCCCAAGCACAACACACTGACCAAAAATGCCATGGGGTCCCAGTGTCTGCCTTTGTGTCTCATTAGTTGTTGGACTGGCACCAGGTATTCCTAAGAGAGCATACTGTCTATTGGAACACAGCAGGTCCTTGAAGACTCTGTTAGATGCATGAATGGCAAGCACAATGCACACAAAAGAAGAGTAGAAACTGGGCAGTGGTGGCGTACGCCTTTAATCCCAGCACTGGGGAGGCAGAGGCAGGCGAATCTCTGTGAGTTTGAGGTTAGCCTGGTCTACAAGATATAGTTCCAGGATAGTTCCCAAAGCTACACAGAGAAACCCTGTCTCAAAAAACAAACACACACAGAGAGAAAGACACACACACACACACACACAGAGAGAGAGAGAGAGAGAGAGAGAGAGAGAGAGAGAGAGAGAGAGAGAGAGAG